>NC_090447.1:298341224-298650912 GCF_031143425.1 Pleurodeles waltl
GTATGCCTCAATCCAGTGACTAAAAATGCACACAATCACCAACACATACTTTAGACCTCCATGCACAGGCATCTCAATGAAGTCCATCTGCATTCGACTAAACGGGCCACTGGCTCTACCAATGTGGCTCGCGTTCACAACTGTTCCCTTTCCTGGGTTCATCTGCTGGCAAGTGACACATCGATGGCAAACTGCTTCTGCAGCTTGACGAAATCTGGGGTTAAACCAATCAGTTTTGAACAATCTTATCATGGCATCTCTCCCCAGGTGAGCTTGCCCATGATAGAACCGCGCAAGCTGTGATAAGAGAATATCTGGCAAAACAAATTTTCCCTCATTTGAAACCCATAACTCATCTGGTCTCTTTATACATTGTGATTTAATCCAGGGATCTCTTTCATCCTCCCTGACGTTATTCTGTAATGCTTTTAATTCATCTATTGTATCTACGACCTTCAAGGCAAATGCTTCAGCTGGTTCGAGTTCTGGCTCACTTATTGAATTCCATTCGTCCCTGAGTAATATACAGTTCAAGGCACAAAATCTTGCGACCTGATCCGCATATGCATTTCCCAGAGAAACATAGTCCTGTCCTTTTGTATGAGCACTACACTTTACCACTGCAACTTCGGCTGGCATTTGAATGGCGTGTAACAATTCCCTTCTTCTTTCCCCGTTTTTCACTGGGGATCCTGAAGAAGTCAGGAAACCTCTCTGTGACCACAGTTGTCCAAAGTCATGCACAATCCCAAACCCATACTGACTATCAGTGTAAATGGTGACTTTCATCAATGTAGACAGTTGACATGCTCTTGTAAGGGCTACAAGTTCTGCTACTTGTGCAGAATAGACTCCTTGAAGCCACCCCGCTTCCCAGACACCTGTTACAGTACATACAGCATATCCTGCTTTCAAAATTCCCATCCCATCTCTTAGACATGAACCATCAACAAAAACAATTTGGTCATTTTCATCAAGCTTAGTATCCTTAATGTCAGGTCGAGGTTTTGTGCAAAATTCAATCACCTGAAGGCAGTCATGCTCGACGTCTTCAGCGTTCTCAACTTCAGCATTTTCACCAGGAAGCAAGGTTGCTGGATTCAACGTAGTGCACCTTTTCAGCTGCACATTCGGTGAGCCCAGAATTACCGTTTCATACCTTGTGAGTCTTGCTCCAGTCATGTGTTGCGTTCGGGAGCGGGTCAAAAGTATCTCAACTGAGTGAGGGACCATGACTGTTACGGGGTGTCCCATCACTATTCCTTCACTCTGAGTGAGGCTGATACCAACTGCTGCTACGGCGCGCAAACACCCTGGAAGTGCTGCTGCAACCGGATCCAAAGTAGCTGAAAAATACGCTACTGGTCTGTTTATGCCACCGTGGGCTTGAGTCAAGACAGACAAAGAACATGCATCACGTTCATGACAAAACAATGTGAAAGGCTTTGTGTAATCAGGCATACCTAAAGCTGGAGCCCTACACATGCATTCTTTCAGTTCAACAAAAGCATCCATCTCATCTCCTTTCAGCTCAATTTGATCCAAGGCATCCTTCTGGGTCAGCTTCAGTAAAGGCTTTGCTAGAGTTGAGAAGTTGGGAATCCACTGGCGACAGTAGCCCACCATTCCCAAAAACTTCCTCACCTCCCTCCTTGTCTTTGGTGGACTCATTTGAAGTACGCTTGTTATTCTTTCCTTCATTATTCTCCGTGACCCTTTCTCTATTTGGTGACCCAAGTATTTCACTTTCTTCTGACAGAACTGCAACTTGGAAGGAGACACTTTGTGTCCATTCCTTCCCAAATGGTTTAACAGAGCAGTGGTATCGGCTGTGCAGCCACTTTCTGTCTTTGATGCAATCAATAAGTCATCGATGTACTGTACTAGGGTTGACTCAAATGGCAATTCTAATGCTTCCAAGTCTTTCTTTAGAATCTGATTGAATATTGACGGTGACTCAGAAAACCCTTGAGGAATTCGACACCAACTGTACACTCTGTCTAAGAATTTGAAACAAAAGAGAAATTGGCTGTCCTCATGAAGAGGCACCGAGAAGAATGCTTGTGACAAGTCGATGACTGAGAACCACTCGGCATCGCAAGGGACTTGAAACATTATCACAGCTGGATTCGGTACTACAGGGCAGCATTTGACTATGATGTCATTTATTTTACTCAAGTCCTGCACGAGTCGGACCTTTCCACTCGGCTTTATTAGTCCCATGATTGGTGAATTACATGGACTGCTTAACACTTCTTTCAGTACTCCCTGTTTTACAAATTCGTCAATGAGTTGGGCAACTTTCATGAGGGTGTCCTGTGCCATGTGGTATTGTGGGGTCTGGGGAAAGATCGCATTGGGCTTTACAGTCACTTTCACTGGTTCCACTCCTTTCATCAATCCCACCTCTTTCCCTGTCATATCCCACACTTCCTTTCCGACTGTCTCCCGTAATTCAGCTGGAATATCTTCTTCAGTTATCATCGGGAAAAGACAAATCAGAGGATAGTCTTCATCGACAGTTTCCATCTCATCCCCCTCTACACTGTCCTCTTCTTCCCCATCACTGCTCGTCTGAATTTTGATTCCCTCGTTCGAACACATAATCGAACATCCCAATTTGCACAATAGGTCTCTCCCTAATAGTGCTATCGGGCTTGAGTCACATACCACAAATTTGTGTAACCCTTGATAGTTGCCAATGCTGACTGGTACCGGTTCTGTTATTGGGTTTGTCAGGTGCCTGTTTGCTACTCCCACCACTTGAACTGTACTCCCTGAGAGTGGCAAATTTGGTACTTCACTGCTCTTAACTGTCGAACGTGTGGCTCCCGTGTCAACCAAGAATGAGACACGATGACCCATTACTCTTCCCTCTACGTACGGACCCTTTTGATCAACTTCCAAGGATGCTGCAAGCACACAATCTCCTTCCTCTCCTGAACTTTCACTCTCCCATACATTGTTTATTCTACTCTCACTGTGTAATGGGAACTGTTGTACGGTGCCATTTGTACTCATTACCTGACCCGAGACCTGTGGAGGAACCATCACTTGCTGCTGACTCATTGGTGCCAAGGGTATTTGCATTTGCTGATTAGGTACCATGGGTAACTGCTGTTGCATTGGCTGCATTTGCGTCACCTGCATACGAGGCATCTGCATCTGCTGCGGCTGCATAGGTTGTAATCCCTGCAATTGATTTATGGTCTGAAAATTTGAGTTTGGACCTCTCATTTTCGGTCCCCTCATTGTCTGAAATGCATTGACATCATTGTTTTGCTGACCAACACCTGCACCTGCACCTTCCTGCACCACCATCGGGCACTCGCGTTTCCAATGACCGACGATTCCGCACACGTGACACGGCATCACCTTCTTCATTGCCTGCACACCATTCACAACGGTGTTCAAATCCGGACCATTATTCACAAAACCTCCTCTGCCTCTGCCTCTCGCCTGCGGCTGAAACGCCATATTTCCCTGCAACTGCGGCTGCGGTTGCGGTACCTGTTGTTGGAACCCTTGCAACCCTTGCAAACCTTGCAGACCTGTCTGAGCTGCCTTAAGCTGCATCATCATCACCTTCTCTTTCAACTTTTTCTGTTTCACTTCAATTTCGTCGCTACAGTATTTCGCGTAATTCAATACCTCATCAATCGGTTTCGACTGCCAGCAAATCAAATGCGACTTTATCATCTGACTTATTTCTGGTCTCAACCCTTCCACAAATCTAAACACAAAATGAAGCATGTCCTTCGCCTCTATTGTCTCTGTGCCACTGTAGTTCTTGAACGCCTTCAACAACCTCTCATAGTAACTATGAATCGACTCTTTAGCTTCTTGGGCAGTTCGATTGATCTTCTGCCAATCAACATTTTTCGCGGCAACCTTCGTCTTCAAATGCTCAATCACCTTATAGTACAGACTCATCACCATAGGTGATGGTGCACCCGTCTCCCTGTCTCTCTCTGGTTCACTTGTCGGCCAACCTACAGCTCTTTTGCAATCCTCCCACAAATCTGCCGGAACCACAATCTCAAAGAGGGTGTTCAGGTCTTCCCAGAGACATTTTGCAAGCTTCACAAACCTGTCAGTCTGCTGATACCATTCAATGGGTTTCTCTCTCAGTTTGGGAAAATCATCCGTAAAAGACTGAATGTCGCTTCTGTGCCATGGTACATGTATTAATTTTCCCCCTGCTGTCTCCCTCATTGGTAACATAGTTACTGTATCACTACTCTGTGGTCTTTTCTCATTGTGCTCTATAGCACTGTCCCTCCTCTTTTCCTTTCTCTTTACCCACCTGCTTTCCCACTTGTCTAAGCACCTCCACACTTGTGCACTCTGCAGCAATTCTCTAAGGTGCGCCTTCATGCCTGCTGACCTCATGTGTTCAAAATCTGTGGTCCCAAAATCCAACCTGTAGCTCCTGCTCAAGTGTTTTGTCTTGTCTATGTCAACCCCGTTTTTGTCAGCTATTTCCTGCAAGCTTTTATGTACTTTGTTCACTTCTCTTGTAATTCTGGGACATAGATATCTCAGCTCTTCTTCCGAGTAGGACTCTAACCTATTCACACCCATAGTCCCTTCCACCAATTCTTGTGCTTCCATGTTCAACCTCATCCTATTCATATAATCTTCTCCCTTCCCACTGTCTGAGCTTTGTGTGGAATTCAGACTGTTGAACCACTGTGTCAGCTCTTGCGCATTCAACCCCATCAATGTAGCGTTCACATCGACTGCCATTGATGGTTGCCGCAACTTTTTAGTGTTCGATGTTAGAGGTATTATCAGTGGGGGGCTCGACCTCACCACTGTCGACTGAGCACATATGGGACTAAACTCCATCAAGGATCCAGATCCATTTGGCTGAGCCGCTATCGGAGTTATCCCTGGAGTGTTTTCTATGCACCTCCTTTCTGTCCCACTCTGCAGCATTGATCCCTGACCGCTCATACCTAAGTTAGGCTGACTGTACAAAGGTACCGGTGGACCTACAGTAATGGGTAGTGATATCGCATCTGGGTTTTGTCCATTTCCCATGTTCTGAGACATGTTCATTCCCACACTATGGGTCATCATCACCGGCATGCCCATCTGACTCCCCGTCATCTGAGCATGTGCGTTTCCCCCCTGCATCTGCTTTTGAGGCATCAAAAACTGGGTTGATTCAGCTTGTGCCATTGTTGGGTTGTGACCATTCTGTCCTCTCATTGCGGCTGGATCTAAAATCATTCCTGCACTGTTGTCACTGCTGTAGTACCCTGGCATCTGCGGCTGATAATTTTCTGCTGGTTTCAACATGGGCACATCTGGATATATTCTCCTAACCTGCGGTATCTGCGGGGTGAACAGTAAACTCGGGTCCTTAGATCCCGATGATGCTCCTGAACTCTGAGTTTCACTGTTCTGTACCGATGCCGGAGGGGCAGAACTGGTACTTGGACCTTGTCCACTCTCCGCATAAGGTGGTGGACGATCGTTCAGCAATTGCATGATTAACTCCTCATCCTCTAACTCCTCTTCTCTTCTCAACTTTTCCTCGTCCTCCCTATCCTTGGAACACCTCCTGTTTGTCTTACAGGTAGCTTTCTTACCTGTCTCCTCTTCTTCCTTAGTAATTGCGGGAAACAATTTTATCCCCTGCAATACATCTGACCTCCACACCTTCTGTGCATTATCCCACCTAGCGTCCGCTAGTGTCTTTTCTACCTTCCTTATCCTGGTCTCGAACTTATTTTGCTGCCTTTGTCTAGCCATTAGTTCCCAAATTGCTAGAGCCTCAAACTGAGCTGGCCTTGGAGGTACCTTCATGTCGTACATCGCAAATCTCAAATTCTCTAGAACCCTTATATTGAATGTCCCGTGGATCGGGAACGCTACGCTCCCATGTTTCTCTGTCAGCTTGTGCCATTGCTTTAGCCAAAGGCACGGAGCTACCCCCTTTTCCTCCATTACAATGTAAGCTGGTGTACCTTCAGGTGGCGTCTCCTCCCCTACGCTCGCTTTAATGTAAGACTCCCCCTTCATCGCACTCTTGAATGCTTTAAAAAAATTCATTTTCTCGTCTTTTATTTCACAAAATTTGTAATCAATAGGTGACTTTAATTCCCGGAATACTCTTCGCTTGCCTTTCCCCTTCTAATCGAGCCCCACGGACTGCGTCCAATCCGTGCGCGACCCTTCTCTGCAACCAACCTATCCCAGCGCGGCTCCTAGTGACGTCACACTCACACACACTGCGGCTGACAAAGCCTTGCGGCTAGTCTTCCTTCACTCAGCTCCTCTCGTAACAACTTCTTGCATGTATCGCGAGCTACCAAAAATATAAAACAGATCTGTCGGTTTACTACAGGAAGGGTAACACAATCGCTTCAGGACCTTAGGGATTTTTCACTAGCCTCGGCAGTTATTCCATCTTTCTCGGTCCCCACTTTCGCAAGCAAATCTGACCCGCAGACCTACTCTCAACTTGTCAATGATCTATTCTAGTGCACTTAGAATTTTGTCAAAGCCCGAAGTCGAAGTTTCTTTCACTCCCTTAACACACGTACCGACTCGCTGACCACGCCCGATCAACCTACTAAACCGCCCAGACCACAACATAAAACAACATACTCCGGAGTCTCTTGACCTCGCAGGGCCCGTCTCAACAACAACAACCACGTGGACCTTTTTATGCACGAAGCGCCACACGCACATGAAGTTCGACGACTTCCCTACTCTCACACTCGGAGTCGCACCTCCGCTATTTTCTATGAAGTTCGACGACTTCCCTACTTCTACACTCGGAGTCGCACCTCCGCTATCCTCTAAAAAAAAAAAAAAAATCCTCGCAACCTTTTCACACACTCTGCGGCAGTAAGCTGTGCAAGCGCAAAATCCTAACTTCACTCATACCATCACTAGTACCGCCGACGCCGATTCCACACCTCCATTCTCTCCATTCGCAAGCTCCGAGATCCCGGGAAAGTCGCGGTGGACCTAGCCCATCATCATTCTGTCAATCTATTTTACCCAAGAAAAATCTAATTCAACTTCTCGAATGGGGTCTCAAAGGGCGTAACCGTTAATTCAACACCATGTACTTTAAGAGTACGGGGTCCCAAAAGACGAAACCGTCCTCTGCTACCATCTACTGATAGAGCGGTCCGTACTAATAATTTACCTGTATTTGGATGCTCTTTAGGCCGATGAATCTTTTGACTAAGTGGGACTCTCGGTACCCTTAATCAGTCAATTTCATTAAATCAATAATCAATAACGAACATAAGCAATACCTTGATCAACATAACACTTAACAATTAATCCAGAATACATTTCGGCGAACCCTGACCTTTCAGTCAGGAATAACCACACCAGTTTATTCAAAGTTAGTGAATTTATTTCCCTATATTAACAAAGCTAGCACAATATAGATGTGTCTCAACACCAAATGGTATACGTAAATGAACATTAATAGCTGTCCATAACGGCGAAACAAGTGCAATCTATGTAGCATTTGAATAACAAGGCATTCGATAATAGCAATACAAATCACCAATACGATAATCTGTAATGAACTAATTGCATACATTTAGTCAGCATAACAAGGTCTCAAATTGCATCGTGCAACAAAAGGAATCCTCATCTAACCTCAAATTAGCATCGGCATGTGGGACTTCATGCAAAAACAATTTAGCAACATTAATTTAGAAAACTCCTAGCTAGGGCTCTTATCAAAAATCAGCAGTTGGTTACCTAAAAGAAACACAATGCAATTTTACAATTTCCTTTCATATTTACCAATGACGATCAGCATTCAAGGAAGTCTTCGTCTCACAGGTACCGTTTCTCGATCAGCATGGGACGGGGCAAAGGGGCAAGGTGGACGGGGCAATTGCCTCGCGGCGGCAAGGTAAAACTACTACTTCATGCAAGGGATCAAAGTTAAAGTCTCTAGGGCAAGAATCATTAAAGTCTCTTTCTCTCGATTAGAGAAAGCATCAAAGTCTCTTTCAAAATGGCGTCGCAGCAAAGTGGGCCATAATAGCTGCAAAGTCTACAAAATGGCGGGTATCGAGCTGGTAATGGCTGTAATGGCCGAAATGGCTACTTTCTTCTCGTGCACCTGGTTTAAATAAACAACAGTTCAAATCCAGTAGGGTCTTCCATTGGAGGGTTCATAGGTTAGCTTCAAATTGTCCAATCAAAAACGACAGTTCTCAAGCTTTTACTTAAGCATACATTATCCTTGGAGATGGGTACGCAAGTTGCAACATTTTATACCAATTAACTCACTTTCAGAGCTTCCATTGTCCGCACCTGCAGATTGACCTTGGAGTAAAGAGAAAATATGCCAGGCTGGCACGAAACCTTAAGATAAGCATGTGAACGATCTCAGTGGAAAAGTACAGCTTCAAGCAAAAATACACATTTAATAGCACGTTGGAAAAATACGAGCATCTAAACCGTGAGACCAGGCAACTAGGCCGAAGCCTCCGCTAAAGTTATGCTAAGCTAAAACATTTCAAACAAGCAAATCGTAGCACACGTTCATGATTATGTCGGATTAGTGCAATTCTAATACATCACGTTATATAAAGCACGCTTATAAATGTTGGCGAACTACTCTAAGGGCACATTTTGTCCCCGTACAATCTTTATTAGTTCGGTTAAAGTCACACATGATTATTTCACACTACGTTTATGCGTTAATAAATGTAAAACCTTCATTTTCTGCTTCATCAGTAGCAAAACCAGTGCTGCAGACCCACCAGTAGCATTCAATTTACAGGCCCTGAGTGCATGTAGTGCACTTTACTAGGGACTTACAAGTAAATCAAATATGCCAATTGAGTATGAACCAATGTTACCATGTTTGTAGGGAGAGAGCTTATGCACTTTAGCATGGGTTAGCAGGGGTAAAGTGCACAGAGTCCTAAAACCAGCAAAAACAGTGTCAGAAAAGTGGAGGTAGGCAGGCAAAAAGATGGGGATGGCCACCCTAAGGCTGTGAGGTCTAGCACAGAGCAACAGTGCGCTAAATGTGGCCATTTCCAACACTTCCTCTGTCTTTCACGACTCTAATTAGTACTAGGAGCATCTGGATGCTTTTGGAAGATGTTAGAAATGGGGTTTCTGGTTGGCTAGGGTATGCATCTAAGCCAGGCAGAACCAACCCACTCTAGTCAGGGCAAGGGAGTTACACATCCAAGATAACCCCTGCTCACCCCCTTGGTAGCTTGGCACGAGCAGCCAGGCCGAACCCCTAAAAGACCACCAAAAGAATAGTGGTTAAGACAATGTCTGCAACAGGCAGTTTCGGGAGACAATGGTGGGTACCAAACATATGACTTGGCATCTTAACAAGGTGAGGGTACAAAATGTATTGTGCAGATTCCAATTATTTGGCACAATTTGGACACCTGCTTGATAATGCCAGCGGAGACTATTTGAGAGTTTTGGGTTATATGAAATGGTCAGTATTTGTCGCATTCTAAGTGTGCTTCAGTTGCGAAAATGTATCATTTTACCATCTGTGTTTGTATTGTGAATACCTCCCTATGCTACTTGAATTAGTTTTTACTATTATTATTCTCACTACAAATGTACTTATGATGTATAGTTTTGATATATAATGTAAAAAGACACGTGTGGAAAACAGGAAATCAATAGAGCTAACTGAGGCAGAAGTTTATAATCAAATTTGCTGGGGATTATTGTTGAAGGGATTACAGGGAACCCCAAAGTCACACTTGCTTGAATTAATAAAAAGACAGCTCAGTGTAGCACGCCTGCAATATATATTGTTAAATATGAAGGTAAGATTTTATGTTGAGATGGTATTAAAGCTTAGCCATAATGCTGTACTTCCTCATTGTGAAACAGAACGCAGAGGTAGAGAACTATAAACTTCTGAAGCCTCTTTCGACATCCACAGTGCAAAGTGATGAAAGAGTTCTGTTCACTAACAGGACCTCAAAGGAGCCAAAATGAACTGCAGCTGCATCCTGAATGAGTGTGAATGAAAGACTCTCGCTTGCCACTTGCTGACTCATTATATACAGGAATCATTCATAGCCGCATGACGGGAGGGAGGTTTGTAGAAAACGTATTGTGGGGAGAAACAAGGGAGCTGCCCTGCCTCCACACCTTCTGCTGTTGCACCAGAGAAGTAAGACTGTGCTCTTTAGAAATAATGAATATCTGACAACTCCGTGAGGTGGAGGTGGATTCCGCATGCCAAAAAAGGTTTACAGGCGTGTAAATTAGAACTTTTGCACACAAAAATAGTAATTGACTGCTATTAGGTTTTTGGGTCCACCTACTTAGTGCTCTTGTCACGGGTATCCATTACCTTTGTAGTGTGTGAACGGCGTCTCTATTGCATCTGGGCACCTGGATCATTTTAAAGAACGATTGCATGATCACTTAAATTGGTACTTCAGGGAACCTTCGCTTTAGAGGAATAATTATTTGCTGTAAATACACTGCCTCCTATTAAGACCATATAAGGAAAATAACTTCTCAACGGTTCCTAAAAACATGCGACAGTCACAGAAAAAAACATCCTCTCAAACCTTAAGTCAATGATATTAAAGCAGGAACGTCTCCTCCATGAGAACGAGGAGCTTCGCCCCGCTAAAAAATGCACCCAGAGCTAAAATATAAATTCGTAATAAAGTTTATTTATTGCTATTCCCCAGAGCTAAAAAATAAAATGGCAATAAGTTTATTTATTACCATTTTATTTCCAGCACCTTGTTCTGAACCGAGTATCAGGACGGGCGGGGTAATGCTTCTGAGTGGCAGCAGGGAGCTCTGCACTTTAGTTTAAAGCGTGCATGTCTGGCTGGCTGTCGCAAAAGATGGCCGGCCAAAGGGACATGCCCACTTTAAACTTCTCTATCTGAGCTGTGTAGAGACAGCTTCGCCCCGCTAAAAAATACACCCAGAGCTAAAATATAAAATGGTAACAAAGTTTATTTATTACTATTCCCCAGAGCTAAAAAATAAAATGGCAATAAGTTTATTTATTCGATTTTATTTTCAGCACCTTGTTCTGAACCGAGTATCAAGACGGGCGGGGTAATGCTTCTGAGTGGCAGCAGGAAGCTCTGCATTTTAGTTTAAAGTGTGCATGTCCGGCTGGCTACCGCAAGATGGATGGCCAAAGGAACATGCACACTTTAAACTTCTCTAACTGACCTGTGTAGAGACAGCTGAGTTATAGAAAGCACAGTCCTCCAGTGCTTTTAAGAGCACTGAAAGAGGCTGCTTCCTACAGCCCTGACGCTCCTCTAATGCTGTTTAACAGCATGAGAGCAGTGCGAGGATGGGTTAGTGCAGCTTACTGGTTCCTGTGTTGGAGCTTCGAGGAGAGACGAGGAGGACCCCGTGGAGCATGCCATTAAGGGAAGTGCCATTTTAAAAATGTTATTATATTAACACCCATATTTTGCCCGCCCCACCTCTATAAATACAAGTCAGCCGCAACTGTGTTAAAGGTGTCGGTAACGGTTTGGGATCTGGCTGGTTACATGCTTCCCTGAATCTGCACCTCCTTGCTTGAACATTCACCCCTTTTTTGAGGCGGCTGAGATGCCAGACTACTTCATTTCTCACCCAGCAGGATTAACCGCAGCAAAGTGAGCCCGCCTTTGGCAGCAACTGATTTTATGCCACCCCCACGAAATACTGTGATAACAGCCTCTGCTGCTGAAATTGTAAAGCTGAAAAAAGGAGAACAGTTAGGGTGAGTCATGTACGAAAGAAAGAGTGCCTACAGCTAAGATCGCAGGCTAATCCCCCCACCTTCTCCTGACTCCATTATTTTTTATACCACCCTCATGGGCACACATTCTCAGACGTGTTTCTTCGTGGCAGCCACATACTACATATAATCCACTAATTATTGCCTGAATAGGATCTACCTGGAAGTGTATTTGCCTTCTAATAAAGTAAACTGCACCTTTTAAATTACCTCTCACTGGAGGTCATTTAAAAGATACACAACCTAAAAATAATACATTAGTATTTAGAATTGAGCACCACTGAGCCCCTCTTGTATTAATGTATTGTAGTTGGGATTTGTATGATGTACATCTCTTTTGCGGCAACTTCCTAATATGTGCCAGTAACAACTGAGCTATACGTTGTTCAGAAAATGCTAAATTCTACCAAGTCTGTGCATTACTACTAACTCTATAGTGAACTAAGCACGTTCTACTTTCGGTCCTACTAGTTAATTGGTGTTATTATTATCACTGAATACTTTACGTTTTGTCGACCTACTAGAAATGAAAGTCTGACTTGCCACCCCAGGATTCGGGCCTATGTCCCCTTCTTTCATATTTGCAGCAAATGTATTAACCAACTAAGCTATTTCATCAACATACAATTTGTAATGCACCTTTTAGTAAATGGAAAAGTAACTCATTTAGTACACTACCAGCACTTATAGTTCGAGAGCAATGCACATTTTAGTAATGAGAAACGTAACTCATTTAGTACACTGCTAGCACTTATAGTTCGAGAGTGTGAGTAATATTTCATACAGCTTTTTCCTGCAACCTGAGTGCATCACTCATGATCTCTCCTTTGTTTTGTAAATCTCGTAAATGAAGATCTCTGATGAGTGGCGTAACAAAACTTGAGGAGGCCTGCTGCAAATCGCATAAGGGGGCCCCCCCATGCTCCGTATCCAGTCAGGAGCTCTTTGACCAAGTTCCCACCACCGTGCTGAGTGCCGGAAGGGGGGTCCCCTGGAACTTTTGAAGCTTGCCCCACCACACCTCTGGGGCTGCCCGGGCTATTGTTACACCATTGTCTCACCATATGCTCAGACTTGAGGTGTTGCTTTGTACTTAACCAGAATTAGAACCCATTTTACTTTGCAAACTGTAAGGCTGGGAATTTAGGAAAGCTTGGGAGGTTTGTGTGAAAAAGAAACAGAGAGACATGTGTGTGTCTGCGTGTGCGCATGCACATGCGGAAGGGTGTGTGTTTGTATTTGTGTGTGAGAAAGAGAGAGTGTGTTTTTGTGTGAATAAGAGAGAGAGAGTGATGGAGAGCAAAGCCACTCAAGCAAAATACTAAGGCAGCGTTAGAAATGGGGTTTTTGGTTTGTAGTCAGGTTACCCTCTGTCCAAGCAAGAACTCTCACTCTAGTCAGGGTAAGTCACACACAATCCAAATTATCCTGTGCCCACCCTCTGGTAGCTTGGCACGAGCAGTCAGGGTAACTTAGAAGGCAATGTGTAAAGCGTTTGTGCAATAAATAATACAATAACACAATATAGCACCACAAAAATACACCACACAGTGTTTAGAAACATATATAATATTTATCTGGGTATTTGCAGGTCAAAACGATCAAAGATGCAATATGAAGTTGTAAAGATATCACTAAAAAGTGATATGAAGTGTCTTAAGTCTTTAAAAAGTAAACAGAGTCTCTTTCAAGCACAAAGTACCTGCTTTGGAGTGGAAAATCTCCGCAGAGGACCGCAGAAGAGGAGATGCGTGCAAAAATGGTGTGTGCGTCGGTTACACCCCTTCACACACGGACTTGCATTGTTATTTTTCACACGGGGAGACGTGCGTCGTTCTATGGGAGGAAAAATGGTGTGTGCGTCGGTTTCGCCCCTTCACACATGGACTTGCGTCGTTATTTTTCACGCGGGGAAGTTGTGCGTCCTTTTCCGGCACGTGGACCGTCTCCTTCTATGGATCGCGGGATTACCAGATGTCCCGGGTCTGTGCGTGGATTCTCCTGCTTGTTTTCCGGCTGCGCGTCGTTTCACATGGCTGTGCGTCGAAATTTCACTCTCATGACAGGCGTCGCATCGATTTCTCCTTGGAAGTCGGGCGGCGTTGTCCTTGCGAGGCCTTGCGTCAAACTTTTGGTCGTCCCGAAGGCGTCGCGTCGATCAGCGTCGGTGTGCGGTGTTTTTCTTGCCGCGGAACAAGCTGTGCATCGAAAATTTCGGCGCACAAAGCGTCCAAGTGAAAAAGAGAAGTCTTTTTGGTCCTGAGACTTCAGGGAACAGGAGGCAAGCTCTATCCAGGCCCTTGGAGAGCACTTTTACAGCCAGACAAGAGTTCAGCAAGGCAGCAGGCCAACAGCAAGGCAGCAGTCCTTTGTAGAAAGCAGACAGGTGAGTCCTTTGAGCAGCCAGGCAGTTCTTCTTGGCAGGATGTAGGTTCTGGTTCAGGTTTCTTCTCCAGCAAGTGTCTGATGAGGTAGGGCAGAGGCCCTGCTATATACTAAATTGTGCCTTTGAAGTGGGGGTGACTTCAAAGAGTAACTAAGAAATGCACCAGGTCCCCTTTCAGTTCAATCCTGTCTGCCAGGGTCCCAGTAGGGGGTGGGGCAGTCCTTTGTGCGAGGGCAGGCCCTCCACCCTCCCAGCCCAGGAAGGCCCATTCAAAATGCAGATGTATGCAAGTGAGGCTGAGTACCCTGTGTTTGGGGTGTGTCTGAATGAATGCACAAGGAGCTATCAACTAAACCTAGCCAGACGTGGATTGTAAGGCACAGAAAGATTTAAGTGCAAAGAAATGTTCACTTTCTAAAAGTGGCATCTCTAGAATAGTAATATTAAATCCGACTTCACCAGTCAGCAGGATTTCGTATTACCATTCTGGCCATACTAAATATGACCTTCCTGCTCCTTTCATATCAGCAGCTGCCACTTCAACAATGTATGAGGGCAGCCCCAATTTTAGCCTATGAAGGGAGCAGGCCTCACAGTAGTGTAAAAACGAATTTAGGAGCTTTACACTACCAGGACATATACACTACACAGGTACATGTCCTGCCTTTTACCCACACAGCACCCTGCTCTAGGCGTTACCTAGGGCACACGTTAGGGGTGACATATGTAGAAAAAGGGGAGTTTTAGGATTGGCAAGTACTTTTAAATGCCAAGTCGAAGTGGCAGTGAAACTGCACACACAGGTCTTGCAATGGCAGGTCTGAGACAAGGTTAAGGGGCTACTTAAGTGGGTGGCACAACCAGTGCTGCAGGCCCGCTAGTAGCATTTAATCTACAGGTCCTAGGCACATATAGTGCACTCTACTAGGGTCTTACAAGTAAATCAAATAGACAATTATGGATAAACCTATCAACAGTACAACTTACACAGAGAGCATATGCACTTTAGCACTGGTTAGCAGTGGTAAAGTGCCCAGAGTTCAAAAGCCAACAACAACAGGTCAGAAAAAATAGGGGGAAGGAGGCAAAAAGTTTGGTAATGACCCTGTCAAAAAGCCAGGTCCAACAGCCAGTATATAAAATGTGCGTCCTATATTAAGAAGTCTGTATGCGCATCTGTGCACTAAATCTTTATCTTACTGCACAGATGTGTAATCTGTTGTGCTGTCACCCTTAAATGGACATTCAGCAGCACTCTACGTAGAATTCATGTAGTAGGAATATTTATTTCCAGTCCATGATGACTGTAATTCTTTCACAGTTATTTCCTTTAGTGTACATCCTTCGGCATGCTCCTACCTAGGGGTTGTACATTCTCTTGTCTCTTTCGAATGGTTGCTGATTCAAATGGAAGATCCTTTACGGTATCCTTAAAGGAAATGGGGATGCATTTAAAAAAATAGGTTTTAAGCATTTTATAAGTTTGTTTGTGAATAGGCAGTCGTCTCCTGGTCCACTGCCTACTCCCTAACAGTATTTCTTTTAATATTCACAAAGAGCAAGGGTTTATAAGGGAACCCTTCTGATGACCAAAGAACATGCCAGACGATATTAGGAGTAGGTAAAATTTCAATGTATTTCAATTGTAAACATTGGCATAAACCATATTGAATTGTTGTTCGGAAGTGACACCCTAACCATGCCCCTTCCAAATAGTGATTCATTATGTCCTTCTAAACCCATTTTGCAATTCAGTAACCAGTTACAGAACTACAGAATTGGCTGGATGCATTCGAAAAAGCCATTTATTGGTCACAAATCATGTGATTTAGCACACCACAGGGTTTTCCAACACTAAATGACTTTGTACATCTGGCCCTATGTGCAGAAGTAATTGCAAAATAAGGATGAATGTAGCTAATATATTCATTATTGATAGTTTAAGAAATTGTGGTGCTTATGCACTGAAGAAGACACAAATAACTGGATATGTGGAGTCTTCTGATGCATGTTTGAATGGAGAACCAAAGTGGATGTAGATAAGGGGCTCTGGACAATATGGGGAATTTAGGAAGCCAACAGCAGATAGTTCACCTTATGCTGTGTACTGCTAACACTGGAGATAAGTTTTTTTCGGTTACACAATCATGAAGTGAATTCTCAGTTTTAGAGCCAAGACCCTTAATATAGGTGCTAGCGCAGGTGTTTTAATAAAAATTATTAATGAGTGTTTATGTATTTTGAATAATACCTTTATGTAGAATATAAAATAACATAGAAAAATAATGCACGCATTCGAAAATGTGATCACGAAGAATGGCCACCAATGCTAACGAAATGTCCTAATCAATGATTTAGTTTTATGAAATGTTGAATATATGTTAGACTAATGCAGTAATATGTCATATTAAGGGTTATGAATTAAGCCTTAGCTTTGTTAATTGTAGGCCTTAACTTAGCGAGTGTCTTGGCCTTCCTGCCAGGACTCATGTAAAAGCTGTATTTCTTAGGTTCGAAACTGGAGCAAGGAACATGACGGCCAGCTAACGCGCTGCCCGTGAACTCTCGTTGGACGATAGACGCCTAGCATTGCGTGATTTCAGACGCGAGGCGGATCTCCCCGGTCAGCGCTCAGGAGAGTTGCTGCGGTACCGTTCGCGTTTTTGGCATCAGAGCCCCCGGCGGGGGGGTGAAGGCTGGAGTGACTGGAGTGACTCCGGGGGGGGGGAAGTTTGGAGGAATTCCCCCGCGCATTGTTGTGCGCCGGGTCTGAGAGCCGGAGCTCCCGACCAGCGCTTGGGGAAGCCCTAAGAGCCCTTCCAAAAGGAGTCTTCAGCAGAGTGAGGAGCGGTAACGGCGGTAACATCGGTTTGCCGCCTCAGGAGAAACGGGGTATTTACTTTCTGGTTGGTGCCTGGTTTTAGCAGGTAGAGGCAGATGGTATCAACGTGGCTGCCTCCCCAGAAGAAACGGGGTACTTACTTCAAACTTGTTGAAACCTTATACGTGTTGCTTATCACGCTGCGATATAAGTAGGTGCAAGAGTGTTCGTGGAAAAATTGAGCACCGTGATCTTGGCATTGCATTCCGCAAACTGCATTCTGTCAGGGAATATTAAGTTTTGGCACACTTTGACATTGTATAACACTTACAAAATTGGCTGTTGACTGCGCAAAAGGGATTTAATGTACTGAATTGTATTGTGGGGAAATAGACGCCGCTTACTTAACGTTTTTGTATTTGTGAGGTAGAGCATGGTCTTGTAAGAAGTGCTGAAGACCATAAATTATTGCTTCATTTTTGGATTATTTCAGATTTAAAAGCCTTTGTGACAGGAAGTGTGCCATCATCTAGTTCGGTTTCCCTTGCGGGGGGGTTCGTTAGTAGTTGGTCCCTTAAAATGTGTACTGTGTTTCCCAGCATTACCAGTTTCCTTTCCTGTGAGTACGGCACGGGCATAAGGACATTGGATAATAGTCGTTTTAATTTGGCTTTTCCCTGATAGTATGGATCTTGAAAATCTGCATGGTGGGCTGGTGATCTAAAGAAAAACAAAAAGGGAAAAATTTCTTTTTTTTATTAGGCCACGTTATTACCTTAATTTACCCCTCTGTATTGTTTTTTTCCGGCCTTGGTCGGGAAAAATAAAAAAAAAAATTAAAAAACGGCGCGCAAGAAGGGGGGGTTATTGGCTTCGGCGAAGGGTGGTGAGGTGGTGTCCTGGAAGCAGGCATCAAACTCCAGTATTTGGACAGAAGCAGTGAGGGGTGTGCGACGTGGGAGATCCTATACCTCTCGCTGCTCTCTTCGTGGGAGTTTACCGGAGATTCCAGGGGTTTTCACCAGAAGTAACTTAATTGGGAGTGGGGTAAGAAGGGATTGCGAGAGTGTTGGAGCCTCACGGTGTATGTCTCCAATTAAACGTCGCCTCAGGGGTGTTCGGGCAGAAGCTAAAGACTTGGTCGGTGCAAGGAAAAGTAAGCCCGGCACCCGGGGTGTGAGTGTTAATCTTCGGACTCAGTTATCCGGGACTGTAGCAACAGGTACAGCAGATTTAGATCCTAAGACTCACGGTGAGGGGATTGACCATACAACATTATTCGTGGAGCACCCTCTACCCCTCCTGGAGGAAAGACAAATTGAGCCTCAGGGGAGGAGCGAATCTTTGATCACAAGGTACTTTCAGACTACAATCCCTCCACCACAAGTCATGGCAGACGCTCAACCGGCCTTAGGCGAGTTAGGGGCATTAATGCTAGTTGAAGGCTGTTTAGCTGTAGGTTCAGCCCAAAATCCATTAGATAAGGAACCAGTTAAGCAGAGAGAGGGCTCTCCTAAGACATTACCCTTGCTGGAAGTTGAGGGTAATTCCTCTTGTGGATCAATATCACACGACATGGATGTACAGGCTTTGCTAATCTCTCTCACTAAAGAGATTAGGGGAAAATTAGAGATTTCAGAAACAAATCAAACTAGGATTCGGGAAGCCTGTGAAGCTTTGGAAAGTAAAATCAACTTGCTATCAGACCGGTTGGGTAAGTTGGAGGCGGTGGTGGAGGCCCACGAGGAGCGCGTGTTAGCTCAATCTAAGGATATCTTACAATTAAAACGTGGAGAAAAGATGTTGCAGGATAAATTAGAGACATTGGAAAACAACATGAGGAGAAATAATATTAGGCTTTTGTGAGTCCCAGAGGGATTGGAAGGGGAAGACATTAAGGGCTATGTGATCGCTTTAATTAAGGAGGTCCTCCCTAATATAGCAGGGATCAATCTTGAAGAGGATATTCAGAGTCCATCGTGATCCTTTCAAGAAAAATCTCGGAAGAAAAAACCCCAGGAGGATTTTGATAAATTTCTACAGATACTCTATTAAGGAAAGAATCTTGTCTGATGCCCTTAAAGTTGGAGTTTTCCCCAAGGGGGATTGGTCTTTTAGGATAAGATCAGATGTGTCTAAAGCAACGTTAGATAGGCAGTGGGAACTGGGAAACTTTATGCAGGAGCTCCGTGCTCTTGGGGCTACAGTCCAACTAAGGTTCCAGGCCGCTCTCCGTATCATGTGGAAAAATAAAATGTATAATATGAGAGACCCGGGGGAGGTTCGCGCGTTTATAGATCAGATTAAGGCGTCTCAATAAGATCTAGTGGAAAGTCCCGTCCGACGAGGAGTTCGAATTGAGGATAACAGGACGGTTATCCCAGTAGAAATAGGGAGGGTTCCTCTGGGGGGAGGGTGTGGGTTTGGTGGTGTGTTGGTGTTGGGTGTGGGTGTGGGAGGCACTGGGTGTAGGGGTTTGGTCTGGGTTAGGTGGGTTGAAGATGATAAAAATAAGAAAGTCCTCATAACTTGCCTTAATAGGTTGGGGGGTTCTCTGTTCTTCTTTCCTCTTCCTTCCCTCTAGGAATGTCTAAGCATGGCAATTTAAGGTTGAGATTCCTCTCTTGGAATGTGAATGGTTTAAGGGTGCTTGGTAGGAGGAGGAAGATCTTTGAATACGTACGATTGGTAGAGGAGGAGATCATTATACTGCAGGAAACCCATCTTCAACAAAGTGAGTGGGAGAGCTGGCTTAAACGGTTGAACTGGGTTTCATTTAGCGTATGCTCTTCCCAAACTAGCACAATAAAAGGTGTGGCAATCCTGATTAAGAAATGTACGAGGTTTAAGGTAGGAGTGGTACAAGTTGACTCCAGAGGAAGATGGGTAGTGGTAGAACTGTGTGTATGTGGTTACTGGGTTACAGTGGCGGGTTATTACGGGCCAAATATTGATGATCCAATGCCATTTCAAGATTTATTTTATATTCTACTTTCAGCTAGGTACCCAGTGGTATTAGGTGGGGATTTTAATATATTGTTAGACCCTGCTCAGGACAAGTCAACCCCCCGGGGTACAGTTAATTCACCTAAAACAAGGGCATTGGTGAAACAAGCGATGCAGGATTTAGGTATGGTAGATGTTTGGCATTGGAGAGGGGGTGAAGGAGATATACACATTTCACAATAAAAAATATTGGCATAGATCTAGAATAGATTTGTTTTTAATTCATAAAAGCTTATGCCCAGAGGTGAGAAGGGTAGCCCACAACATAGCACACCTTTCAGATCACTCAGCAGTAATACTACACTTGGACATCAGGGTCATAAGTAAGGGTATTAGGAGTACAATTAATCGTGCTTTATTCTTAGACGACTCAATAGTAGAAGCGTTAAAAAAAGATACAAGAGATTTCTCTCATGTGAATCAAGGAACAGCAAGTTTATGGTGTGTTTGGGATGCGTTTAAGGCCTATATAAGAGGGAGGTTAGTGAGCCTGGCAACATATAAGTATAGGGAAGAGAGGGAAAAGCTGGGAAATATGGAATTGTCACTAAAAACGCTTCAAGTCTCAATGTATAATGCACGGTTAGAAGGGAAAAACGATTTATTAGAGGAGCTGACATGTCAAGAGGAAAAGGTTCGGACTAGCTTAGACGCTTTTTTGGAAAATCGTAGTAGGTTAAAGTGGGAAACTAGTCAATATGCACACTATGAATATGGAGAAGGTTGTAGTAAACTGTTAGCGTGGAAGGTTAAGTCGGATCTTTCTAAAAGGCACATTTTATCAGTTAAATCTGATCTTACGAATCAGATCTGTACGGAGCAAGAAGAGATTGAGGGGGCATTTGTATCCTTTTTTCAGGAAATATACTCAGAAAGCTTGGTTAATTCGGAAGAGTCAGTCAGAGAATTTTTAGATAAAGCATATCCCCCAGCTTTAGAGGAATCTAAAATGCTCTTATTGAATTGTAAGATAAATGAGGCTGAGCTTGTTGAAGGCATAAAGTTGTTGAAAAAAGGAAAGGCAGCTGGTCCAGATAGTCTACCTAATTAATTATATAAGGCTATGAGGGACGAACTTATTCCATTCTTATTAGAGCTATTTAATTCTATGTTGATAGAAGGGGCCCAAGCACCTAACTCCTGGAGAGAGGCGATAATTTGTTTATTGTTAAAGCTAGGCAAGGATTCAATGTCTTGTTCATCCTATAGGCCCATTTCCTTGCTGAATGGGGATTACAAACTTTATACAGGGATCTTAGCCAAGAGATTGGGGAGAGCCATTGGTAATCTGATTCATTTGGATCAAAAGGGTTTTATGAAGGGGAGGCAACTTCATGAGGTAACTCACAAGTTATTTGCTGCAGTAGACCTGGCGGAACATGAGAAGGCTCCATTGGCGATCTTGACTTTTGATGCGGCTAAGGCCTTTGATCGTGCTAATTGGTTGTTTTTAAGGGCTGTGTTGGAAAAAGTGGGCTTGGGAATCCCCTTTGTTAGGGCGATAGGGGAATTGTATAGATGCCCCTTAGCGAGAGTCCTGGTTAATGGCCAATTATCACAGGAATTTAGGATCTGGCGGGGTACGCGACAGGGATGTCCCCTATCTCCCTTGCTTTTCAATTTATACATTGAACCCTTGGCTACTTTACTTCGGTCTTGTAAGGATATTATTCCATTTCGAATTGGGGGTTGGGAAAAAAAACTAGCGTTATATGCAGATGATCTGATGATATATATGAGTGATGTCAGGTCTACTCTACCTAGGGTCAACACCTTGATGGAACAATTTGGTAGATTTTCCGGTTACAGTATAAGCACAGAAAAGACGGAAATAATGTGTTGGAATTTGACTTATGTTTCCCCTTTAGTTAAACAGGAGATTAGATACTTGGGTATTCGATTAACAACTGATCTTAACGAGGTAGCTAAACTGAATTTTGACATAGCATACAGGGAAACCAAAAAATTGCTAAAGGCGTGGGCCGCTCTTCCTCTTACGATAATCGGAAGATCTAACATTTTGAAGATGTGCATTCTTCCAAAATGTACCTTTTTTGTTTAACACTATTGCACTAGAGTTTAAGAAGAGCTGGTTTAAAAAATTACAGGGGGATTTATCCTCATTTGTATGGGCTTCCAAGGGAGTAAGGATTTCATGGAAAAAGATGAGTAGAAAAAAAGAGTGGGGGGGTATTGCGTCTCCGGACCTGTTTAGGTACTATTTGGCTTTTCAAATAAAAAACATTAGAATCTTATTGAATAAAAAGTCAGAGTATGATTTAGTCTGGAGAGCTTTAACGGCACATCTTGAGGAAGGAGCAGATTATTTCTTACATAAATTCGGACACCCTAGGTACTTTAAGAAGGTTCGTTTGAAACTTCCCAGACATGCATGCAATGTTTGGATGTATTTTCGGAGGGCGTTAGAGATACCTTATTTCTGTAGTTCTGCTCCCATTTGGGATTCACCTGGTACTCCTGAATGCTTTATCGACAAATTATCAATTCCCTTGAGAGCGAGTGGGATGGTAAGATGGGGTCAGATAATAGAAGGTTCTGAATTGTTAAGTTGGTGTGCATTCCAGGAAGGTACTGGAGGGACAGTTTCCAGATTTAAGTATTTTCAGATATCTAGTTGGGTAAATTCTCGACGAACAGGAAAAATAGGGAGGAGCGTATGGGAAGGGAAATTAAACCAGAAAATCATCAATAAAGAGGTTGCATTGTGGTACCATGCTTTGTTGGAAACAGTAGAGGATAGTGCATCCCTTCCCTTGTCGAAGTGGGGGGCGATTTTTCCAACTTTAGATGTTATAGCATTGTGGCAAAAGTCTTGTTCAGAACTGTGGTTTACTACTAGTCCAGCAGGGTTGAAGAAAAATCACCTGTTCACTCTCCATAGGGTTTATTGCACAACGGCTAGACTAACAGCTATTGGGAAAATTCAGAAAAACTGTCCAAGATGTGGGGAAGATAAGGCAGATGATATTCACATGTTTTGGCAATGTTCTAAGTTGTTGAATTATTGGGGGGATATAGGGAGTACCTTAAAGGTAATCTTTAACGTTAACTTAGTATTAAATCTCATAACAGTGGTGTTTGGGGTTTGGGAACAGGGTATAAAGTACCAGAGATTGTCAGTACAGCAGGAGCATTTGTTGTTTATATTAATCCTTCTAGCTAGACGAGAAATATGTCGTAAATGGATTGAACCTCTTCCTCCCCGTGCGTTGGACTGGCAAACATCTGTAAATCGAATGTGTACAATGGAGCAACGAGGTCCCCTTTCTAGAAAAGACAATTTTTGGATGTACTGGGAAAATGTTTATCAATAGTGTATCATTTTGTGTTGTATATTTTTTGTTTGGTCTCACCCTCTTGAACTCTTGAAATCTTAAGTCCAATGATTAGAACTCCCCCTTACCCTTTTGGGTGCTGCTTTGGTTATGATCAGGTCTAAGAAAGTAATAATACTTGATCGATGACATACGTTCGGGAAAAGTACAACTAGTAGAACAGGTGGGATGGCTTAACTGAGGTATGGATCATATACCTGGAGGCATGCTGTTGTCTGCCGTGCCCTGGGCTTTTCCCCCCTTAACCAAAGCATGGGTGATGAAATGAGGACAAAAAAAATAAAAATAAAATAGAAAAAAACTGTATTTCTTAGCATTTAATAAAAGTGATGTTCCAAAGAAAGTTAAACTGTGAATTGCTATTGAATTGTTTAAATGTGCTCATAACGTAAGCTTATCATGTGAACTGACTGCTAGGAGATGATGTTCTTGGTAATGCAACATATTTTGTGTAATGTGTGTGAGACTGACTTTCCTAGGACAAGAACAATGACGATACTGACTTGAGTAGAAGCTGCAACAATATTATTACCTGACAAGCCGGATGATGTGGCCATTGCAAGACAAACCAATCAACGACATGTGAATGGAGTAATATTAGAATTCATAGATTTGGGATTTTAGTTTTATTGGACAGAGTGTGAACATATGATTAACTGACCAATAGGGATTTGGGAGGTAGTTTAGGTAACTTTGACTCAACGACACTGCACGGGGGAAGGCACACCATTTTTCTCTATTCTTCTAGAGGGTTTACCTCTAATCTTGTGAGTACTGAAAGACTTTGCCTTGCCTGAACTTTGATGCTGAATCCCGATGCCTTGCTGATCGACTGGTGCAGTGCTTTAAATGGGCCGGTACTCTCCAGTACTGAGTACCGGCACTTTTTTATTTTGAGAGGGAGAGTACCGGCATATCTCAAGAAAAACGTAATACTTTGAATTGGAGAGTACCGGCACTTCTCAGAAACAAGCAGGTACTCTAGTACAGAGTACCTGCACTTCTATTTTTCCATTTAAAGCACTGGACTGGTGTCCTGAGGACAAAGACGGATTTTTCTTTGCTGATCCATACTGAGGATAACCTAAACTGTGATTATTATGCATACTTGCTTTTTCTTTCTAGGTCCCAACTGTGCTGTTTTGATAGAGCCATAGTTAGATGTTTTTCCAAATTTCTGTTCCTAAATTGTTTTGCATGAAGCCCAACATGCTGATGCTAATTTGATGTTAGTTAAGGATTATCATTAATGAATTATGATAACAGGGACTAATGCTTAATGAATTTCTCTGCTAAACTTCATGTACATCATTACATTGACACAGTTGACTTTGTTATTCATTTGCACCATAACTTTAGAATACATTGTTGTTCAAGCTCTGATTAGATTATGTTTCTTCCGCCATTTTGGACAACCAGTATTGTTTCTGTATGTGTTTTATTTGATTTTGAGATTAATCTACATGACCTTAGCATTGTTAATCAAGGGAAATAAATATTCTAACTTTTACTAAAAGGTGTGGCTATTCATGGCTGAAAGGTCATGGTGTGTGACAATTTGCTGACTAAATTGATTATTGGTGTTATGGATTACTAATGATCATTGATTATTGTGTATTGATTATTGATTATGTACTGGAGCTATGGTAAGAACATCTTAATTGCAAGTCAAAAGGTTCATTGACCTATTCGTGTCCCCTTGTAAGTTTACTTATTAAGGTCAAATGCGCTAACAGACACGCCCACCCTTCTAAATTTCTGGATTGCACTCACTTAGGAAATAGAAAATGTGGCTGTCAGGTCCTTACAAGATGGTATGTTATCCTTTGATTTGTACATTGGCTAGCTGGTAGTGTTATTGGTGATCGACTCCTTGGAAGAATTGGTTTGTGTGCAGTGCTTCCAATTGCATGGCTTCCAAAGGTGGAACAAGTCTATACACCTGCTGTCCTCAGGCACATCTACTGGCATAACATCACAGCCCATGCCAGGCATCCCTTTATGGTGAACATCTTCCTGCTCCCACATGTTGGTTGTGTTTGACCCTGTCTCTCACAGTGAAAGTAAATAGTACATATTCTTTGGCTCCTCATGGTGCCAGCTGCATCACATGCTCTATGCTGCCAATGGAATAGTTTTAGTCATGAAGTGCCAGGGTCTTCCTTTACCCAACAACTGGTGAGTGGTTGGAGTGGCTGTGAGACCAGATGAGAAACAGAGGACAACCAGCTGCAATATCTATATGGTTGAGCATGCAGGGAGATCATTGGACTACCACTGACCCTTGGTTCATAGAAAGCTCAGCATTCCAGACCATCAAAAAAAATGACTGAAATCAAAAGAATGCACCTCCATTGCAATGCATTCCAACTCCCACTACAAAGCATTACAAAAAAAGCACTAAAGGGGGACACTATTGCACCAAATGCACCAGTAGAATGGGTGCATGCTGCAATGGGGAAATACTCTTATGTCCAGGCCCAAATGTGAGTAACACTGTCAGAAAGCAATGACTGCCACTTATAAGCAACCACAGCCACCTTCTGTATTGTTGTTTGTTGTTGACATGCACTCTTGTAGACAGCTTAACCTGACAATCAGCTTAACGTGATTCTAGCAAGACCTAAAGAGGGGGGAGAAATTCACAACCAGATACTAAATTCTACGATCTTGAATCGAAATGCGTGTCTGAGTCACTCTTGTGCTGAAAGGATTCTGTAACACGAATACTATTATTTTCATCCCAGTATGTATAACCCTGTTTTCAGGAAAAATATTAAGTGAAAAAGAAATGAGGACCAAGCCATTCTGCAGCGTTTCTGGGTCCATTCTTTATTTAGCAGGTAGGAACAATGTTAGAGAAATCAATGCTTCATATGTTTTTCAGTGTGAAATCGTATTATATGGAGTATACCCCTAGGACGTTATAAAGGAATCCTGGAGTCTATGATACAAAGTCCCCGTTCGTGATATTAGCAGGGTTAGTCGATACTACGGCATCCAAGAAGACAAATTGCCTAGGCTAAAACGAAAATAGAAATGACTGTAAGTAAAAAGCTGTGTTTGCAGACTCTTTATCACCCCCAGCATGATCGTTAAAGAATTAAGTGCTGTATCATCCAGGCTAATGCATTAAGTGAAGGAAGAACAGTTTAAGGTCATATCCGTTATTGACACTGGGTCAATCTGACATTCAACTCACATCTGATTGCTGATCGAGCAAGGAATGTGAATGTAGCATCCCCTATGGGAGTTACCGATGCAATGTGAGCAGATTATAGCATAATGTAATACATCATTTAAAATACCTGAATCGCTTAAAAAAAATATCAACGCGAGAGCCCGACGCAAAACCCAGCACGGGTCCTGAGTCAGTAGAGCACAGCACTCTGCATGACCCAAAGCATTATTCAGTTTCTGTTAACTTTTTTTTTTTTAATACAAAACAAATGAGTATTTTTCTTCCTCACCAAACAATGAATCCTTCCAGAAACTCTTTTTCCTTGAAATGTTTTTTGTTCTGTAAAAAAGCATATATCCCATTAGTTTCAATGTGCATATTAAAACTGGCAAACTATTCTGATGACGCTTCTGCGCGAATTTCCTTTATATGCTTTATGGAGAAACGCGCCAAAAGCATGCTCATGAACACATTTTTAAGAAACACTTGCATAATATACTTGTGCAATGATTACCCTACTTTACATAATGCTAAATATATGTTCCCTGACAAACGTGCTGTTGGTATGAAGCAAGATCCGAAAACCATATATTAGCAGACATACAATTATATCTTCCACTAAAGTATTGTTCGTGACCTCTTAAGTGACGTTGGAAATTGCATAGCTAGTGACATAATTCAAGAAATATCATACAACACCCCCAATGATGTAATCAGTTCTTTATATAGAGCACATACCAAAGAGAGGCCTGAACCTTTTCCTATATGTAGCAAATATAGGGCTGAGTCTTAAGACATGCCAAATTCCCAAGACATATATGCCTTTTCATCCTCTGTAGATATATGCCTTGTCCTTGCTTGTACACTTCAAATATATTGCTAGAGGGCACACTTGTAACATGTGATATGCCCTTTGACAGTCATCTTTGTCTACTTGCAAACCTCAAACTGTGGCTAAGCCATGAATTTTTCTCACATTTCTGAAAGGGAAAGTTATGGTTGGTGCAGGGATCCGTAAGTTCCTATCAACCAGCATGCTCACATGTCTACCAATAAAAACAGTACCCTGCTTATGTGACTAGACCTAGAAGCCACATTAGGAACAGATCATTCACACATAGTTTCCATTAATACAAATGGAAGGAGTTAGAACTGGCTTCCATGGTGTGGTTTCCCCTAACTTTTTGCCCTCTGACGACCTGTTTTTCTGACTCATTTTTTGCTGGCTTTTAGGATTCTTTGCACTTTACCACTGATGACCAGTGCTAAAGCACAGGTGCTCTGCACTCTAGATCATGGCTTAACCACAAATGGCAGATTTCATTTACTTGTAAGCCCCTAGTAAACTGCACTAGGTATGCCCAGGGCTTTTTAATTGAATGCAGCACTGATTGTGCCACCCACTGCAGTAGTCTTCAAACTTGTCTCAGGCCTGCTACTGCAGAGCCTGTGTGTGCAGTTTTAAACAGCCATTTCAACCTGGCAAGTGTGCATACTTGCCCGCTCCAAACCTTTCTTTTCATTGCAAACATCACCCCTAAGGTAGGCCCAGGTTAGCCCCAAGGGGAGGGTACAGTGTTATTAAAAAGTTAAATATGTACTTTTTAGTTTAAGATGTCCAGGGAGGGGACATTTCCTAATTTTGTTTTCCACTGCTGCATGGCCTATCTCTTCCCTAGGTTAACACTGGGAATGCCTTAGAACATCTTTTTAAGTGTAATTTCCAATTGGGAGAAGATAAAAAAGGGTGTTTGGTGTCTCTGGACTCACAACTTAAAATCACAACTCATGGTGAAGTCAGATTTTAAATTAGTCTGAAAATGCCACTTTTAGAAAGTGTCCTTTTCTTCCTTTAACCATTCCGTCCCTTAGCCTGTCTCTAAATAAAGGTATGAGCTTGGCTGGGCTGGGTGACAGCTACATTTTGTGAATTCCCTCTAGACAGCAACAAACACAGAACACTCTACTGCATCTGCTTAATGACATGTCATCCTGGGCAGAGGCCAGGGGAGGGATTGACACTTACAATTCATTAGGTGGTGTCCTGTCCCCACAGAAAAGATTGATTACCCCCCAAAGGGACAAGGGACCCTTGTGCACTTCAGAAGACTTCTTTGAAGTCTCCCCCACATCAAAGGCCATTTTGAATATTTGTACTGGACCCTAAACTCCACCAAACTAGTTCAATTTGGGGTCCTGAGGAGACTGCGCAACCAAGAGGAGCTGCACTGCCAGGAGGGACTGCTTGGGTGCCCTTTTGGTTGCCTAGCAACCTCAGCGAGCTGAGTGCATACTCTCCAGGCTCCCCAGGGACAAATATTTGCAAGATACCCTCTAAAGCGGCTGAGTCTCAGCCGTGCCTGAACCTGTGAATTGTGCCGCCTAAGTATGTGGACCCAGTGTGAGATACTTGTCGACACCGCAGTATTGGACTGTAGACCACCCATACTCCTGGGTCTGTGCTGGAGCCCAACTCATCTTCCTGTAATGCAGACCCCAAGTCCGAGGCCCATCGACTGCTGGAGCAGTGACTCCAAAAACAGGTACTGTGCCACAGGGCATGCACAGCCTGTTTGCAACTCCCACTGCAGCAAGGATACTTGAGGGGAGAAAGTTTTGGCTGCATACCAGTCTCTTTACTTGTGATGCAGAGACGAATGGCATGTTAGTCAGAAGATTACTGTAAATCCCTTAAAGGGAGTGTCTGTATCTTTTCTTGAGCACTGTAAATTCATTGTTTAATGGATTTCTGTTGTGTTGGTCTAACTTTATTAAGATAAATAGCTTCTCTTTTTTTTAAACTGACATGGAGTCTTTTTTGTGGTGTCTGTCACTTTACTGCTGTACGAAAGTGTTGCACAAATATTTTACACATTGCTTCTTAAGTTAAAGCTGACTACTCTGTGCCATGCTACCGGAAAATGAGCACAGGTTAATTTAGGGTATGTATCTGACTTACCCTGACTGGCATTGTGGTCCCTACGTGGACAGAGTGCATACCTCTGCCAACTACAGAGCCAATTTCTAACATGAGGAATTGCACTACCTGTAATTAAAAGAAAGCAGACCTGATCTACTTCCTTTCTACCAGTGAGAAGGTACAGAACTTCTCAGATGTAGTAGAAGACATATTAAATATATATATATATATATATATATATATATATATATATATATACGAGGACTAGGTATTCTCTTGATAGTATGAAGCAAGTTGTTTAAGGTTACAGAGGCACAAAGTGATACAACAGCCATATCTGCTGCCTTCATTCCAGTTGCAATCAAAATTGCTGGGAGTTGTACTCAGAATAGAACCAGAACTGATGCTCAGTCAAATGTACATGGATAGCCCCTCATGAATTTATTTAAAGACTCACTCCTTATTTGTGGAGCTCTTTGTTTGTGTAAGTCAGAATTACATGTTTTAGGAGCGTCAATTACAAGTGCAAAACAACTTTTTGAATTCTGAGAGATCGGTTTTGTACTTATAAGCGGCTTTTAATCCACAGAGGTTGCCATCTGAGTAACTCTGCTCCTGTGGGTGACCAGTGCATTTTTCAGAAGGGTAATGTCCTGAAAAATTGAGTAGGTCTACCCAAGTACACATTTGTGGGTCTTTTCAGACCTTGCAATTGTTAAAGATTTATGTAGTCAAAGGCAAGAATAAATCCAAACCCTGGCTGGGAATGGAGCTCCTCACAAAATTGGGGGATGGTGGATAAAGGATTGTTTTTAAAAAAATTAATCAAGTTCATCGTCAGCGACCTTATCGTTTAGCATCTGAGAATATATGAGTGTGCATTCTCACATGTGAAGAAGGAATTCACAAAACATTTCTGTGATGATTTCTGGAAAACTGCAACTGATGCATGTTTAGATGTTCAGCCTGAAAAACTTTTATAAATTCCTAAATTCGGGAAATGTGCAAATCGGCAGCCTCTATGTGGTGTTTTACTAATTTATTTAGGAAAGTCACAACATGTGGCTCATGAAGATCCTCTGAGCAACAAGTTCTGAAATCTGAGCCATGTGGATTAGACAGCCACTGTCAGCAGTACTTGAACTGTAGTCCAAATAAAATAAGATGTTTTAGATTACTAGACCTAATTCCATGGCAAAATGCATGGTTTTATTGCAGCACTTCAAAAGAGGCGAACCAGTGTATTTGTTTTTTGTGTGTAATTTGCAAACACTGTCCATGATCTATCCAAATGAGAAGCTGCTCCTTGTGGAATCATGTCCCCATGGACATTTTTAAAACATTGTGTGTGTAGTCGCCATCCCTTTTTTCTTTGTGTAGAAGAAACACTTTGAAATATGGCATTACAAGTGAAGAAATCCTCAACCACATGGCTATCAACCTCAGTTCATGGATGACTCCACAAGGAGCAGGAAACTGGTGCTATGATGATGTGTGTTATTTAAACGAAGTATATTTGCAGAAGGGTTCACTAAGGGTGCCTTCTATTACTTACCTACTAGTTCGTCTACTTGGTTATCCTGATCCTTGTGTTTTCTTGGTAAGCAATACTGCATTTAGAGGAAAGGAAATTTCACCACATAATCTCATATATACACTCTTCGATCTTGCCTGCATCCAATTCACATCTTTTTAGTGTTTTGTTTTGGTCATTTTATTCTAAGGAACACTTTTATTTAAAATTCTATTGGTGTGTTTAAAAAAAAAAATGGTATCAACTATCAAGATGAATTTGATTTGAAAGGTATGGTGCTGAACTTTACACATCTGATGCAAGGTTCTGCTCTATGCCAGTCTGGCCTCCAAGACCAAGCAGCACAAGTACAACCTTCAAAGTTCCCACTGCACTCGGATATAGACAGCACTGAGCAAAAGAGTTATGGTTTGACACAGTGGCTCCGTTCATCACTGCCAGCAGACCCAGCATAGTTTTCACAGATGAAGCAAACACCACCCACATGTTGGTGCTGTGTGTGAATATATTTGGTTGCAGGGAGTTGCATGAACACCCCCCAATAGGTACCATTAGGGGACCTAAACTGTTCATCACTTCCTAGGTGGCCTTGGTGTAGCTTCTTTACCCCAGCCTCTTCATTAGTAGATGAGTGTGTCACCTGGTTATTTGGAAAAGAGAACAGGTGTAAAAATGGGCACAAATGCCCCATTGCACTCCTGCACCCTTGTGTAATATGAATCTTGGTGTTCTATCAATGTATATTTTTTTAGCCGTGCTTTGTCGTTAATTTTAATTAAACTACTTTTTTGTTTTTGAAAGAGAAGTCACTCTTGGGGTGTGGCAACAGAGTGCAGGTCCTCCGTAACTCCACAGAAGATGTATTTCTTATTTATATGGGACACTTGCAGTTTAATTTGTGTGAGCAACTCTTTTAGAATTAGCCAAATGAGTCCCATTGTTGTTCAGCCAAAGAAAAATCATCACACACACTCACACAATGTGCTATATTTTTTTTAATTCATGAAATTATTAGAAGTTTTCCACTCTAGCGGTGTTCAAATCTATATTTAAATAAGAAAGCAGTGGTGGTTGTCCCTAAATGTATTGTGATCTCTGCTGCCATTTGGTACTTTTTATATCTTCAGAACAGTTTTTTGTCATACTCCGGGCAAAACAAATTGTTGTGTAGTCTACTCCTGAAATGGCAAGCCTTTCTCCATTAGGCAACCGATATATGTGAAATGTGTCCTTTCTGGGGCTCTTTCGTATTTACATTTTACGGTGCTTTTCATAGCACTGGTGAATTAAACCAGTCTGCAACAGAGCAACCGGTTTGCTTCTTCATCGTGATCTTGTTTTCCAGGCCTATTTTTCTTTGTTTTTCTTTAGCAGTTTCACATGCCAGTAGGGAATACAAAACATTGAATAATACACAAAGGTAGGACGTCTGCCATATGGAGAGTTTTGTCAATATCGCACCTGCTTAATTATTCACTTAACAATAGAGTGAACATCTAAGTACAGGGTTAAAGAGGCACATGAAGCACGGTTGGCATAAGCATGTGCATAATTTGTAGGTTGTGTAGTATATTTGTAGGAGTGCCCTATAGGTCATTAGTGGAAGAAATCATAGCATTTAAGCATATACATTATCTTTTTTTTCATAACAGTTTTGTAAAGAAATACAAAGGAGTTTACAACACTATAAACTGAACGCAAGCCTATTAATCTATTTTGAACTATTTTTTCCCACAGCGGGAACCTCTAAGATGGAAATGTCTTTAGTTACTATTGGGAATAGTCTTGCCTACTTGCTGCTGAAAACCAGATCTCCTGGGCAATAAATAAGTAATTCTGCAAGGTTATTTTTTTCTGGAAATGATAACCATCTCATGTGATAACCAAATACCTTGTTTTCAAGATTCAAAGGTTCAGTCAGATCTGAACTCCACGTATATGATAGAGTCTGTGCAGCTTTTTCTTGAACATGTGCCTTCACAACTCACTCCTATTTATAAAGGTTATGTTCAGAAAAGACTATTGTACGTTCTTTCAGTGCTGAAATCGCTAACATTGAATTGAGCCCCTGTTGATTCGTATTCATCTTCATTGCCTCTATCATTTTATTGGTCAGAATCTGTTCAAAAGCCACATGCAACTGTTTGGTCCTGCAAAATATAACACGTTAAACCCCTCCCAAGGACCTCAAATGGCACTGGTGTCAAATTCTCCTGGAGTTCACTGTGCCTGCCTCCGACAAGCAGAGAGGTTTTCTGCATTATTTTAACCGATATCCTGATCCCAGAAAATATTCCCATGTTACTAATACCCTCTAGGAACTAATCTGTCATGTTGAATTAAATTAAATTATAATGCATGTTAGAAAATGGGTCTCTAGTTGACAGAGATATGCACCCTGTCGAAGTATGGGCCACAATCCTAATCAGAGTAAGTCAGATACACATACTAAATAACCAGTGCCAACCCTCTGGTAGATTGGCACAGGGCAGTCAGGCTTAACTTAGGAGGCAATGTGTAAAGTATTTGTGCAACACTTAATTACAGTTACACAATCAAGGACACCACAAAAAGACTCCACACCAGTATAGAAAAATAGAGAATATTTATCGGAGTAAAACAAGTCCATAAGGACAAGAAAACCAGTAAGTAGAAGTTGATATATGATTTTTTTTAATTAATCTTAAAATACTGTTTAGAAATCACTAGTGATCAAAAGATTAGTTGAGGTCAAGAGGGACTGGTGCAAATCCAAAGTTCAGGCTGACCATGATGGAGGGTAAGCCAGCTACAGAAACCACACAGGGTCCAAAGAAACAGTACCTTGGATGGAGCAAGTGTTGATGCAGAGAAACATATGTAAAGGTGTGGACCTTTTCCACTCAGTCGGTTCACTGTGTCAGCATTGAACTTCATTGAGATGAATGCAATGCATCATCATCAAGCCGCGCAGAGCATCATCGTTGGCCCACACTTGCTGTTGATCTACTGTTCTCAAACAGCCTCTGAGTATGCATAGAAGGGCAGTGCATCAGTTCCGACCTGTGCAGTGGTGACAATGCGTTGATTTTAGCAGAAAACAACTGCAGAACCCACTTCTGAGGCCATGGACTGGAAGGGGGCACCTCAGGCAAGCATAAGTGTCACAAGTGGTAGAGTCCACCCGCACCAGGAGAGTTGCAGGCAGTCTTTGATGTCCCTGGGACTGCAGGAGAACAGGAGAAAAGCCACCAATCCCTTGGATAAACTTGCGTTCAAGTATGTAGAGAGCAGGTCCAGGCCATCACACTCACAGGGAAGAAGCAGCAGGCCAGCATGACAATACATGTAGCAAAGTGGCAGACTATCCTGCAACAAAGCAGTCTTCTTCCATGCAGAATGTCTTTGGTTCCAGCAAAGTTCTCATTTGGTGGTGTTTGGGCTTCAGTACTTACACCCAGTTGAGCCTTTGAAGTGGGGGAGACTTTAAAGAAAGTTATTTGAAGTGCACAAGGCCCCCTGTCTTTCATTCTATGGCTCCAGACATTCTATAGGGGGTTATACAGCCCTTTATATGGAGAAAGGCACAGCCCTATTTAGGTGTGTCAGCTCCTCCTTCCCATCTATCCCAGGAAGGCCCATCAGCCTGGTGATGGGTCATCAGGATGCAAATGTCACACCCAAACTTCCTTTGTGTGTGACTTTTTAGAAAGAATCCACAAAGTCCAGCTGTCATCTACCCCGGGTGTATGGTCAGAGACATGCAGAGGCACAGAATGGTAAAAGTAATAAAATGACAACTTTCAAAAGTGGCATTTTCAGACTTACAGTTACAAATCTGACTTCACCATAGGTTGAGATTTTAAATTGTGACTCTAGAGACACCAAATTCCAAATTTCTATCTTTACCCAATTGGAAGTTTCATCTGAAGGATGCTTCAAGGAAACCTCAATGATTATCTATGGGAGAGAAAGGCACTGCAGTAGTGAAAAACAAATGTAGCCATTTTTCACTACCAGGAAATGTTAAACTTAAAAGTACATGTCCACATTTTTAAATACACTGCACCCCGCCCTTAGGACTGAGACTGACCTTAGGGGTGAATTATATGTAATCAAAATGAAGGTTTGGGCCAAACAAGTGGGTGCACTTGCCAGGTGTAGGTGCACTTGCCAGGTTGAAATGAAATGGCAGTTTAAAAGTACAGACAGGCTCTGCAGTGGCAGGTCTGCAAGGTGTTTAAAGGGCTACTGTAGTGGGTGGCACAATCAGTGATGCAGGCCCACTAGTAGCATTTAATTTACAGGCCCTGGACACATATAGTGCAATTTACAAGGGACTTACAAGTAAATTAAATATGGCAATTGTGAATAAGCCAACCTTGCCAAGTTTAGAGTGCAGAGTACCTGTATCTTAGCACTCATCAGCAGTGGTAAAGTGCACAAAATCCTAAAGCCAGCAAAATAAAGTCTGAAAAACAGGAGGTTAGAGGGCAAACGTTTGGGGAAAACCATGCCAAGAATGCCAGGTCCAGCAGTGCATGTGTATGCAGGTGTTGAAATTTAGAGTTGTTTAGTAGTAGTAGCAGTGCAAAGTAGCAGCTTTGTGCTGTCACCTTTCTGGTTAGGATGAAGATTAAATTGAAACGTATGAAAGGTGTTTTCGGTCAACAATGCGAACGTAGGTGCCTCTAATACAAAGAAATATGCGTACACAATTAAAATTAGAAACAAGAAACAATCATTTGTATTGAAAACACAATTCATATTATTTGAATTTATTCTTTTGCACCCTTGCTCTTAAAATAGATCACCAAGTTTCTACTGTGTTCTGTGATGCTCTTTGTGGCAGAATAGAATATTTCTGTTGAATTTCTGCTTTCCCCATGGATTTTCTATGCAGTGGTATGAAGTATTACAATGTTTTACTTTTGTTGGAGTTTCAACAGAATATCCTAGCTTTTACCTCAGGTACATTCCAGTTTGTTTTGCCATGTGCTCCATAGGGTCACCTACGAGGAACAAAAATGTTTTCATCTGGGTAAGCAAGCTGTTCTTGTGCAAAATCATATTAATTGTCTTTGACCTTATGGAACTGTGCATGTTACATTTCAGCATATAGGCCCTCATTAAGACCCTGGCGGTCAGTGTTAAAGTGGCGTTAATACCGCCAACAGGCCGGCGGTGAAAAAAAATTGGATTTTGACCCTGGCGGTAACCAACATCACAGACACCCACTTTAACACATCGACCGCCAGGGTGGTAAAGGCCGCTGGGCTGGAGACTTCTGCCTCAAGTCCGGCGGCGTCACAATCCCACCCTCCATGGTGGTAGGCACTATCAGTGCCGGGGAATCCCCTGGCGCTGATAGGGGGTCTTCCCCACCCCTGCCCCCCCCCATAGTCCTTCCCCATCCTCCCGCTCCCTCTCCCGCCCCCGCACATGTACACACCCACACACGCACCCATATACACACATGCACACACGCATACCCACATCCACCCACGCATGTCCACATACATACCCACACACCTCAACACACACCGACATACTTTGTCGCACACACGCATTCACAACACACAACATACACTCACATTCAGTCATTCACGCATTCATTCAACGCGACTCACACCCGCATGCACGCATATCAAAACATACACCCCCCCACATACACACACATCCCCCCACATACACACAACTATTGGTCATGATAAAGTCAGCAGTGTTTTGCTGGTGTGGTGGTGCTGCTGTCAGCAATGCCGCCTTACCGCCGTCCGCCGCCATGACCGTCGGCGGTATTCTGACAGCCTTCTGGCAGAATACTGTCAACGGTCATAATAGGAGTAGATGGCTGGAAGCCACGGTGGTGGCATTTTGGTGGCCGTTGCCGTGGCGGTAGGCGGCAGTTACCGCCAAAGTTATAATGAGGGCCATAGTGTTTAATATCCTCTCCAGCTCCATACTGGCATTTGTTGTAGACTGCTGGATTTTGTGTGCTCAAGATGTGATTTAGCAGCAAACATCACCCTCTTGCTAAAGCAAAGAGCCTCCTAAGTCTACGAATAGATGACAAAATGAGATACTGTTAGGCACACTGTGAGAGGTCATACATATCAACATGGCTTTTGGGGAAAGTTTTCAAGCGTTCCAAATTTCTTTTCTTTCGCTCAACTTGGAAATTGTTTATTAACAATAGAATGCATTTTCCTTTTTGAACACAGCTCAAGGTTAATGGAAGCCGGTGGTAATACCAGGCTGAGTATTGGCTTCTCTTGCTCAGTGGTTTGCAAAGGGTGTCTTAACATTAATGGAAAAGTGTTCTTTCCAAGCCCTGTCAACCAATGCTGTCCCCTGGTGCACATATTCTTTTTCCCCTGTCTTTTTTGGGAGCCGTCTGAGATTCTTTCATGATGCTTCGACTGATGCTATCTCTAAGATGCTTCAACTGAGAGATAGCCCACGTCTGAGTCCTGGGGAACAATGGGAATGCTCAATGGCAGCTTGAACACTGATTTCCAAAGTTTACTCTCAAAGTAGCCTATACAGCATTCTGTCTTGTCCAGGCCCCATCCCTTGGCTCCATAAGATATTTGACTTCCTACTTTTGCTTGAAAACTTTACTGATGTGGGTAGAAAAACGCTGTTCATGTTTTCCTACCATCCTCAAAACAGCTGTGGCTGCAGCCTTAGATTTGTCTATTGTGAGTATACCTTTGGGATTTCTGTTTATTACTACCCCGGGTATTTAAAGTAGTTGACTTCTTCCAGCTTTGTGTCATTTATCAAAACATGGTAATTTTTTCCTTGCATTTTGACTTGAATGTCATGACGTGTTCTTCTTGTGCTGATTTTTAAATTATTTGCTTTGCAGTACTTTTCCATGGGTCTACGTTGTGCCTGCAGGCTCTTGGAAATCAAGATGGAAAGATCAGCATGTAGAAGAATGCTTATCATGATGGTGTTTATTACTGGTATATCATGGGTGGGTTTTCAGACTTCCTGATACAAATCGTTAATGTAGAGGGGAAAAGTGGGATGCCTTAAAGCAACCTTGTTTTACTCTATTTGTGATGCGATTATTTTTTGTAATAATATGTCCTTTTTGATTTCATTTCACCTGGGATTTTGTTCCAGCATACAGCTGTTTATTTTGAGATAGAAGAGCTATATCAATGCCAAGATTTGACAGTTTTTCCCCAAGGGGGTTTCCTGTTCTAAACTCAAAGGCTGAAGAGAAACTTAAGAATACCACATAGGGAGATTCTTACTGCAGAACTGAAGGCCATATTTATACTTTTTGACGCAAAACTGCGCTAACGCAGTTTTGCGTCAAAAAAATTAGCGCCGGCTAACGCCATTCTGAAGCGCCATGCGGGCGCCGTATTTATTCAATGACGTTAGCCGGCGCTGCCTGGTGTGCGTGAAAAGAAACAACGTACACCAGGCAGCGCCTGCGTAGGGGGATATGGAGCTTGGGTGCCAAAAAATGGGGCAAGTCAGGCTGAGGCAAATTTTTCGCCTCAACCCGATTTGCGCAATTTTTTTCAACTCCCAACCCCCATAGAAATGACTCCTGTCTTAGCAAAGACAGGAGTCATGCCCCTTTGCCCAATGGCCATGCCCGGGGGACTTCTTTCCTCTGGGCATGGTCATTGGGCATAGTGGCATGTAGGGGGGCACAAATCAGGCCCCCCTATGCCACAAAAAAAAAAACACTTACCTGAACTTACCTTAATGTCCCTGGGATGGGTCCCTCCATCCTTAGGCGTCCTCCTGGGGTGGGCAAGGGTGACAGGGGGGGTCCCTGGGGGCATGGGAGGGCACCTCTGGGCTCCTTCCGAGCCCACAGGTCCCTTAACGCCTGCCCTGACCAGGCGCTAAAAAACAGCGCAAAAGCGGCCGTACGTCATTTTTTTGGACCCGCCCACTCCCGGGCGCGAATTTTGCCTGGGAGTGTAAATACGGCGCACATGCCTCGGAGTCAATTTTTTAGACGGGAACGCCTACCTTGCATATCATTAACGCAAAGTAGGTGTCCACGCTAAAAAACTCCATGGACTTTGGCGCTAGACGCGTCTAACGCCAAAGTATAAATATGGAGTTAGTTTTGCGTCGGAATTGCGTAAAAAAAAAACGACGCAATTCCGGCGCAAACAGAGTATAAATGCCCCTGAATGTCTGGATAATGTGCTAAAATGTGAAGATGTGGTTGATTGTTGTGAGTTCTTCTTTAAAACCTCATTGAATGGGGGAAAATATGTTTTCATTGGTGAATCCTTCGTCGAAGGCAGTGAGGTTCAGTTTTGAGAAGATGTTGCAATCAATGTTTTAAAGCTAATTGGCCTCTACAACTTTGTTGTTTTTGCTTTCTGTCCCTTACTGTATTGGTACAATAATGCTGTTTTGCCAGGAGGGAGGACACCATTATTTTGCAGATGATCTCAATAATATGTCCAGAAGTATTTCAGCCCACCAATCTGGGTTCTTTCCTTTTTGTAATTCAGTATTGCTTCACCCACATGATCCTCGATGAGGATCTTGGTCTATAAGCCATCAGCATCTGTACTTATTATTTCACATTCTTATACCTGAATGCATTAGTATTCTACACAATCGACTGTGGAAATAAAATTGCAGAGAAGTGGGTTATACAGACTTCTTAGTGATGTTTGATTTCTTGATTTTTTTCGGGCTCATAGGCCTTCTCCAATTTTTAACCAGAAGGAGGGTGAGTCCATTTTCAAAGCTGATTTTTAAATTCTTTATTAGGGCTGTGTGGATGGTTCTTGCAGCCCTAATTCTGTTCCATGTTTAGTCACTATGGAGTATTGACTATAAGTTTTTTTATTTTTTATATTACGTTCCTCATCAAACCACCGGACTTTGAATGGTTATTTTTTGTAACTTGTTGCTTGGTGAAAATTAATCTTCATGATACTTTTGGGGGTTAGTGATCTCAGGAGTGCATCATACAAAACTAGTTTGTTGTCTTCGTTGGCGGGTCCTTTCAGTATGCATTTCTGTAGATCAACAGTGGTTGGTTCTGTTTTCCATTCGACTTGTTGGACTTGGTGTTAAGGTTCCATCACATTCTCACTTTCCCTCCAATGTCCCAGGTGTTATTCAATTTTTGGACTACTCTGGACTGCATTTTATATTACTTTTTATTTCCAGGTTTAAGGCATTATGGTCACTTTCTATAGTCCAAATATGGGCCAGTCTGTTGCCCTCAACAAAATGTAATCAGTTTTAGATTGGGCTCTTTGGGCATTGTATGTCAGGATGTTGAAATTGACATTGTCGCATGAGATATATGCTGAAATGAGGTCTGTTCGGACAGAAGTAGGCAGGTGTGTGACCTGTGTATCTGTTTAGGTAAAAGCATGTCTTACTGTAGGAATTCCATATGCTGCTTTGAGCTCAATTGTTGGTCCATCATTGTTCGCCTATTCTCTATCTTGCAATTGAAGGTGTCTCATCTCAGGATGTATAGTTTTGTCTGGCAGGGTTAGATATTTTTTGTCGTTAATGCGGCTGACTAAGTGTATTAATACATTCACCCTTTTCATGTAGATTATCCTGTGTATTGTCCCATGCTTTATTAGCGATGCATTTCTCTGCCCTGAATTATAACTGAAGGCTGCCACTATTTCTTGTTTTTGCAGTTATAATATGCATTTTTCAGTGACTGGAGTATGCCGGTATTATCCAAGAGTAAATCCCATGTCTCTCAAAGTACTATTATATTATGGGCTGTTAAAAAGTTCAGAAAGTTAATAACACCTGCTTTTTGGAAGATGCTTACTACGATCCACGAAATGATTGAAGTGTTTGCTTCCTACTGATCTTAGTGTGTGCTTCCCATTCTGGTTTGGATAAGCCATTTGGATTTCTCAGTAATCAATGCAGCTTTTTCTCAGGAGTCAAATGCAGCTTTAAAATGAACCTTTTCATGTCACCAGCTGCCCATCAAAATACTGAAGCCCATCTATTTGATACTCCCGATGCTCCCAAGGAATGAGTCTAATATGATGGTGTAACTCCATTTAATTGACCACCGGGCCAAGCAGAACATTGGGTACAATGAGAAACAGAGTATATGGTGGCAATAATCAAGAGTTGACGTCACTTTAACGTATATCTGAAATTACTATATGCAAATTAGATTTAAAAAGTTTTAAAATAGATTTAAAATGATATAATTAAAACAATGTTAAAAATGGGATTTGTCTGGTCTGTTGGCCATTTTGAAGCATAGTTGGCTCACCAAAAATACCTTAAAAGAGTATGTAATAAAAGAGTTACAGCGCTCCTTCAAAAACATTACCATGCGCAAACTTCCCCTACATAATGAGCAATAAGGAAGAGAAACCGCAGTTCCCTGACCTCCTCTCTCCGAAGTAAAATGCACTATTACAATTATTGTGTATTACTTCTAACTGAATTCTGCTATGTGCCAAGTTTTGCTGTTATTCAAAATAGATGTACAGCTGCAAAAACTCAAGTGTATCACCCAGGCATCTTAGCACAATGACAGACATCAAATACCCGAGGTATCTGCACCTTGTGACATTTTCTATACAATAGCCAAGACATTGTTTTTTTGTGGTGCTTCTATTAACATGTTTATGCCAGTGAAAATTTGAAGAAGAATATTGCAGTAAGTTTAGAATGAAATGACAGCATTGATCGATACTGCAATCTCACACTATTCTGTATTGGGAAGGGGCCGAATCTACATCATGTCTGCCCGGCAGGCAGGTTAACTTCCTAGAAAATCAGCGAGAGAGACATCACCTTCTAATTGGCATCTGAAGAGAACAGCAGACTATTTCTGTACGTCTGGTAGCTGCACACCGTGGTCACGGTGGGAAAACGATCCTAGTGCACAATAAGCACATAGCCTCAAATAAATAGGAGGGCCACAATTTCACCCCTTGAACATTTGAAAAAACATGCTTAGTCTGTTTTCCAGGCAGCAATGTATCTGAGCTTCATTGACTGTGAGTAGTTTTTTTACAAAATTGTCATTGCCCCAGGAATGATCTATCCTGCATATATTATCAACCAAGCAAACAAACTGTCAGCCGTTCACTGTGAAGACATAAGTTCTCTCCAGAGCTGCAACCAGTTCAGCAGACAGTGTGCAACAGAGAGCGATAGAGTGATATGAGGAGTTACAGACAGAGAAAACGATGAAGAGAGGGTGTATTTGTGTTTGTGTAGATAAGTGAGAGACCTAATTTGTATGGCATACTTTCTGCAAAGTGTTTTCAAATTTTTAGAAATTTGAATGAATCACACCAAATGAGCTACAATTGAGTTAATATAAGAGATGCAGAGGGTCTCAATTGGAAAATTATTTGACAGCATCTCTCCCCAGCAATGATGACACTGAATACCATGTTTTGTTGATCGGAAGGTGAGGATATGGGGCAAATCAAATAGCATTTTAAAGGCATTATGATTTACTAGCATTAGCAGGGGTTCACAATGTCTACCCCTGATTTACTCGTTGGTATCCCTGATGCAGATATTACAACCTCTAATTGAAGGACCCATTAGCTCTGATGGGTTGCCAGCCTTCAGTTTATCTCCCTCTTCTGTGCCGAAACATTCACCTTGTGTGCCTGACCCAGAGAAATGGCTTCGCCTTTGGGAAAATGAGTGCAGGAACTCCAGGCAGTGCTTTTTGTAATCCCGGAATTTCAGATGCCCCCTTCTGTACCTGTAGCCTTGCAGCGGTGACTCAGGAGAAAGGCAAGGAAAGGGGAGGGGTCTGGCCTTTATGTAAGAGTGTGGCTTCTTCATTTTAGATAACACTCAAAAATGGCCTCATCGCCGCAGGTGCATGTTCATCCTGCACCTGTATAATCAGGTGTTATCCAAGATCCAGTCAGGAAGGAGTTAAGTTACTTGTCCTCTACTTAAGGCCAGCACTCCTTCACCACAGTGGGTTTCAGACATTGGTGTAACAAAACTTGTGGGGGGGGGGACCCCTGCCCAGTACATGGACTCAAGGACGACCTCCGAGGCAAGAGTACTGTGCTGAGGTGGTCCCTGGACGTCAGGGCCCTCCCCCACACCACGCGGGCCTTTGTTACACACTCTGGTTGCAGAAGGTATTTGGGATACCAACCTAATTCCACCCCATTTCCTCCCACAGGTATTTGGTCACTTGAGGGAAAGGGAAGGACTTCAGACGTGTGTTTGGAAGGAGGGAAAATGGGCTGGAGGAGGTATTAAGGATGCCAGCCTCACTCAACTCTCTTTGTACCCAAAGGCCACCAAGGTGGGGAGTATTCTAAAAGAGTACCTGGAGCCTAGACCCTATGAACCTTAAGTATAGGGATGTGTAAAGTCTTCACCTAAGCTCAGATCAAAATATCCTATATACAAAGACTGAGCTACTTGAGCTCAGGAGAAATATAAAATTTCTCTTGCTACTCCTAAGAGCCAATAGTGCTCTCTGGCTATAGTTTACAGAATGTACATGTATACATTGTTATGGTTGGAATAAATCTTACACACAGCCTAGTCTCCAGTGTGGTTTCTGACAGGCTGCCAGAGCCACAGTATCTTTCTCAAACTTCCACAATGTCTTCAGCTCTTCACTTTCTTTTACGAAATTAATGCCATTGCTCTCAATCTGTGAATGAAACGTCGACTGTCAGCAGCTCCATAGGTACAAAACATCAAGCGTAACAACCCAGACAGTGGTCTTAGCGTGCCCACTGTAGAAAAAACCCTCAATCACCTGACACACTAATTACCTTTATAAGTCTTTGTTGAAGTGATTTTCCAGCTATGATGCTGCCAGTCAGATTCCTTATTATTTAAAGTCCCCTTCCATTGTGTATTCCATTGTGTCTTATCTTATGCCATAGGTAAAAGCGACAAGTGATAGAACCAAAGGTATGCTTCAAACCTCTTTATAAATGTAATGTACTTTTTAAATGAGATGCTGTTAATAAGCTTTTATTTCCAAGAGATTTTTTCATCAACAATGTGTACATCTCAGAAGAATGCTTTATATAGCTGCCAGACCTAGAAAAACATAAAATGCAGTTTGCATTCATTTTAAAGGTTAAATAACATTCAGTGTATTGTACAGACAGCCCTGAACAATGGATTTCGGCAATGTTTAACTCTTACTGGAGGTCATCGGACACCCAGCATTTCTTTTAAGCATGATGTGGAAGCATAAATAAACTGACAATGCGGCTCTGTAAAAGTATGCCCTATTTCAAATATCAAGTTAACTTAAAGGCACACTAGTGAATACTAATTCAGTTTGTATACGTGGGAGTTACAAAGCCAAGTATGATTTACATTACAAACCATAGACACTGAACCATCACTGAAAAAACATTAACTTTGAGTGCCAAGTTCATGTTCTGATTAAAAAAAATTAAAACATGAAAGAAAGAAAAACATTGCCAAATCTAGTCTAGTGCAAAATACAGTGATATTCTTTTCAAAGGGAACCAATTGTGGCTTCTCCAACATCAGTCTTCAAAATTAACACATAGGGTGTAATTCTACAGTAGTTTACGGTACCTGTCTGAAAAGTAGATGTTGATTGTGGCTGATATGCATTGGGTGTCCACAATTGAGTCCATTTTAAGAGGATGACCAAATATCACTATTGATCAGATTAAACTTAGATATGACAAGGATTTGCCATCTTTCACTTGTTAATCTGAAAATGGCACTTAAAGACAAGGTGAGTAATATTTGTCTCCATTGCAGATGGTAACTTTGAATGATAAGGTTGAACGAATAGTTAAATTTTCTGTCCTACCATTAAAAAAATAAAAAAAACATTTACCTCACCTCACACGATTCAGGCAATAACAAGGGTTCCCCACCAACAAGAAACCAAGAATGTGGTTTTCAGTCCAGTCCATAACTACCAAAAGTAGACCATCAGTCTAATTTAGAGTACCCTGCAAAATGTATGAGAAATTGTAGTTAGCCAACATGCTGAGAGTTATTACAACACATTTTCAATACGTCTGGAGAAATTGGAGAACAACTAGTAGTGATAATGTTTCTTATGTTGTCTGCATGTTATCTCTGGCAGTAAAATGCTTTCAAACACGGGATACCTTTCTGGTGAATATTGGGAAATGCTCTGTATTAATTTCATGTATCTCTAGCAGTGCTTAATTTGTAACTAAAAAGGTGCCGGTGCTCAGAGCTCTCCTTTGAAACACGCGGCTTCCGCAATTATAAGTGCGAGCAAATAATACTGAGGCAGCGTAATCCTGAAGCCACCTCAGGCCTCTCCAGTCCCTTTACAGCCACTCCCTGCCCCTTCGGCTCACTCTGTAAGCTTCCTGCTTTTCCCCTTTCTGTCGCTTTTTCGTTTTTCTCTTCCTCCGTCTTTCCCACGTGTCTTTTGCTCGCAGTAAATGCTTGAGACAGAAAACTAAGCACCGGCCCTCAGAAGTAAGTGCTGGTGCGCCGCACCAGAAACAACAAGCACAAATTAAGCACTGATCTGAAGAAATGTTTGTAATCTTTGGGAGTGGAAAAGATTTTTGGAATCGAATAAGCTTAAATTGTTTCCACGCCAAGGTCTTAAGTATTGTTTTGAACAACCCATAATGACACTAAAGACACAAATAGTCAGTTTTCACCCCAACCACATAAAATGTTTTTTTCCCATATGCTCTTCTGATTGATTGATTCTGTTCTTGATCTTGAATGTTTCTGGTGTTCTTCTGACCTTATGTAGCTAGGCACTCTAATTCAAGCACATTCATGCATGTCCACCCTAGGTACAGCATCAGTATATATTTTCTAAATTAAGCTTTATAGCTTTAAGAGTTGCACAAGGATTTCTCTCACAAGTACACTTTTCCTTTGTGATGCAAATTTTAAGCATGTTTGTTGCATTCTCTCTGCTGTTTTGTTTTTGCTACATGCTCATGAGGTACAAACGTGTGGCACTGAACTGCACGCAAATAAGTTATGTATGTTCTTTTAACATGATTAAAAACAATGTAGTTTTGCTCATAATCATCACAGCCTCTTTCTCTCTAGCATCCTTTGTTGCTGCTATTGAACTCTAAATCAAACCTAGGCACTATAATGTGTTACGACAGAACCATTCACTTCCTGAACCAAATTAATACATTTCATGTTGTTGTTCATCTGACAGATACAAATTCCCTGAGGACATAAGAAAGTTGTGCTCATCAGAAGTTCATGTACCAGTGAAAATATTATTGTCCATAAGATACATTTTACGTGAAAATCATAATGTATACTCTCCATAGCGTTAAAAATCTTTGGTGGAAGGAATGATAGTCCAGCGCCAAGCTTTTAAGCAGCCGTGGCTAATAATAACATGAGAACACAAGCTTTCTTCTTGTCTCAGTAAAATAGATTAGTGGTTCATATATCTGCAGAATACGAAAACATCACAAAAATAATGGACAGTTTTATCAGTATTTACAAACTGGTGCTGTAAGGTTAATAATGTAAGCTATCTAATTAGTACACTTGATAAGAGTGAATTATCAGATTGGGGACACTGCTCTGCCTTGCGTTGGCTGTGTTGTTGACTTGCCAACATATGCCTTGGCAGTAATTAACACGTAAGCTCCAAACAGACTAAATTTAAAACAAACATGTGACCAACCTTTGTGTCCTTCTTTCGATTTTATCCTTTTTCGGGATCAATGAAAGATGGCCCTTAAAGTACTTCTGGTATTCACCTCGGGAGTTAATGGTGAACCTATAACATATATTTGAAAACATGATTTGAACATTATGTGAATTTACTTGTGGCACTAACAAAAGTGAAAATTCAGACATGTACAGCAAACGTTTACATCAAGTTCCCCAGCATCCATCCTATCAACACAACATGTTACTCAGTGTTATCACTTCTGGGGAAAGGAGCTGTCAAATGATTATCAAATTGCATCCCAATGAACGGGTTACTGTAGCGCTACCGTATCTCCTTTCTTGTAACTCAGCTCAACACCTAATCACTTTGAGAAACACTTTTCAGAGAGCATGCTGTACATATCAGGTCATTCAATCTCACAACCACACATACACACAGAAATATGTGGTATTGGAATTGCATTTTGTGTCACACATTGATGAGTCTTCCTAAGCAAAAATGTGAGATTTATACAAAAATAGTAACAACTCGCAATCTTGATAAGTAGCCTATAAATTAGATGATGGAAACACTTTTGGAAAGCACTTGTCCATAGTCGTGTCGGGTTGTTCCAGGTCCATATTCAGAACTCACCTACAGATTGAACTATGTTGCCCTTTATCACTCATACCCTTTTCTATAGTTGTTTCTTGCCACTGAACATTCATCAGTTTTCTTTTCTTGGTTCGGGTATCTCTTTTTTTATACAACAATGTCCTATTGCAGCAGTTTTTATTTATGTGTATACAGTATGAGAAAGGAATGGTAAACCAAGAAACATAGAGGAAAGAACAAACCCAATGGGAAATGCAGTCCTTGGCACAAGCAGGTGTTGCAAGGGGAAGAAATGTTAGCAAGTAACGTTTGATATAATTCAGTGTAAACAAGATGCTCGATCTCTGCGAGTGCTTTTAACTAACATTAATTGAGGGTGTTGTTCGGTCGACCTATCGGAATGCCCCAAATTTCTTTAAAATTTTTTTTTTTCTTTTCACAAAATACTAAAAAAATATGTATTTCAAATTGACAGTGATTACAATTTTTCATAGAATTACATTTACATAGACTGCTAAAGTCACATATGCATTGTGGTTGAGAATACATTTAAAATTTGAAAACATGTAGTAATGTGGCACTCTCCACCAATTGCAGGATTAATAATTTAACTCAAAACACATCTTTGTGCAATTAGTTATGACTCACTGAAGTAGATTGGTATGCTAATGCATCTGCTGCATGTGTTTGTATGCGAGTGTGCGCGTATAGTTTGTGTTCATTTTTTCAAGATTATTTTCATGCGAACTGAGTACTATTGAGCGGTGGTATATTACTAACATATTTGACTAAGAACAAGTTAAGTAGTAGTAGTCATGGTACACATAGTTTATTAATATAGTTTGCACTACTTGTTTCTAAGAGAGAAGGTTGATGAACAACATTTGCAACTTAAAACAAACATTAAAAAATAGAGTTTGCATGGTGACATCACTGCTTGTGTTATGAGCAGTGCTTTAAATTGAAAAATAGAAGTGCAGGTACCCTCTATTAGAGTACCTGCTTGTTTCTGAGAAGTGCCGGTACTCTCCAATTAAAAGTATTACGTTTTTCTTGAGATATGCCGGTACTCTCCTTCTCAAAATAAAAAAGTGCCGGTACTCAGTACCGGACAGTACTGGCCCATTTGAAGCACTGGTTATGAGTGCATAGATACTTGATCTATGAACAATGTCACCACTATGCTTTTTGTTGAAAATAATCAATTTCCTAAAACAAAATAGGAACTCTTAAACAAGGTTCCAACTTAACTATCTGTTGTTGCCTTAATATTGAAGTTTTGTTTGCTGATATTTGTACAAAATTCACCTCTTTCTCCTGGTCATTTATTAAGATGAAATACTACAAAATATAACACTTTATCTATCCTCAGCCATAATAATATAGTAAACTTCTCAGTACAGCGTATTTGTTTCAAAAAGCTGAAATAGATAGCACCATGAAATGACAGAACATGTGATAGATGGGTATGAAGCATAACGTAGTGGCTGATTGGAGCTCATAGAATACCCTGAAAACTGAATAGCTGAGGTGTTTTAAACTAAGACTACAAAAGGTATTCAGAATTATCAATTTAAAAAAATCAATGGCCTGGTGTACCTAAATAATATATGATAAAAATCTGCATTTATTACTACAATCACAGAACTACTTCTACAGAGAGTGGAGATATTTGTATCTCATCAACAAAACTGTGCAATGTATCCTCCTTTCCTTTCATGTGTATCTTTTACCTGAGCCTTTGTCAGCACACTATTATGACACAAAATCAGTATGTTTATTGTTAGGAAATTTGCTAATGATCACAAGCAATGTGTTCTCTTTGCTTGTGTACCCTCTGTTAATGAAAGGTGTACATGCCTTTCCTCACACTCACTGCTCTACTCTCTCTAGGTTGTTTTTAAGACTTTAGAACTATACAACTTAGATCCATAGAAGTGTGCAAATACATTGCAGAGGTTTCCCAATACCCATATACCTATGGCTTAGTGGAATGCATTGCAGAGGTTTCCCAATACCAACAAATCTATGGCTTAGGGGGTGTTCAACTAATTTGCTTGGATTAAACAGAGGGAGCAACCTCTAGCTCCCCCTTATAAGGAAAGGAAATTCTACAAATATAGTAGAAGTTTTGCACTAATAAGAGTCATCATCTCTGAAAGCACATATATGCTGATCATGCTTTTTTAATAAGGATCAAACTGTGTGTTGGACTTTTTTGCTTATGCAGGGTCATCCCCAATCTTTTTGCCTCCTGCCTCCTATTTTTTCTGACCTGTTGCTGTTGGCTTTTGAACTCTGAGCACTTTACCACTGCTAACCAGTGATAAAGTGCATATGCTCTCTGTGTAAATTGTATTGTTGATTAGTTTATCCATGATTGGCATATTTGATTCACTAGTAAGTCCCTAGTAAAGTGCACTGGAGGTGCCAGGACCTGTAAATCAAATGTTACTAGTGGGCCTGCAGCACTGGTGGTGCCACCCACATACGTAGCTCTGTAATCATGTCTCAGACCTGCCATTGCAGTGTCTGTGTGTGCAGTTTTAACTGTAAATTCGACTTGGCAAGTGTACCCACTTGCCAGGCCTAAACCTTCCCTTTTCTTACATGTCAGACACCCCTAAGGTAGGCCCTAGGTAGCCCCAAGGGCAGGGTGCAGTGTATGGTTAAGGTAGGACATATAATAATGTGTTTTATATGTCCTTACAGTGAAATACTGCTAAATTCGTTTTTCACTGTTGCAAGGCCTGTCCCTCTCATAGGTTAACATGGGGGCTACCTTTAAATCTGATTAAAGTGTAGATTCCCTTTGGGAGCGGATGGACATGTGGAGTTTGGGGTCTCTGAGCTCACAATTTAAAAATACATCTTTTAGTAAAGTTGATTTTAAGATTGTGTGTTCGAAAATGCCACTTTTCTGTGACTCTGCCTGTTTGTGGATTCCCTGTCTGGGTCAGTTTGACAGTTGGGCTGGTTGCACCTCACACTAGACAGTGACACAAAGGGAGCTGGGGTGTAGTCTGCATTTCCTGATGAGCCATCTCTGCTAGGAGGTAGGGGAGGAGTGGTCACTTACACCTGAAAGGGCTGTGCCTGTCCTCACACAATGCTGTCTCCGACCCCCTGGTGAGTGTCTGGGGCCTGTCCTGGGCAAGGCAGGATTTCACATTCACAAGAGACTTTACTTTGAAGTAGGCCTACTTCAAAGGAGAAATTGGGTGTAAGAAGGGCACCCAAAACCACAGACTTTAGATCACTTCTGGACATCAAGAGGAACCTCTGCCTGGAGAAGAGCTGAAGAGCCGAGGAGAAGTGCTGCCCTGCCTGTGACCGTCCTTTGTGGAGCTATCCTTCAGTTGCTGCTTCTGCCAGAGTAAGAGGGCAAAGATTGGACTTTGTGTGCCTTCCATCTTGTGAAGAAATCTCCAAGGGCTTGATTTAGAGCTTGCCTCCTGTTGTTTGAAGTCTCAGGGACAGCAAAGACTTCTTTCTGCCAGCACCTGGAGTCTCTGGAGAGACTCCTGCTCTGACAAGTGGTGCCCTATCCAGTCCCTGGGCCCTTGAAGGAAAGATGGTGGAAATCCAAAGAAATCGACTTCGGATGACTTCGGACCGACGCCGCTGCTGAATCCGGTGATACCGCCTGCAACCGACTCAGTGATCTTCGCTGGAACGCGACGACCTTCACAGGCCCAATGCAGCTGCAGCCCCGCTGAAGTCCGCGACTCCGTGGAAGTAGCCGCACCACATCGTGACCGACGCCACTCGAAGTGCGTGGATTCAACATTTCGCCACGATCCCCGACTTCGCGCATCGACTTGTTTTCACTCTTCACCAAAGGTACTGTCCTTGGGGGTCTACGCGACTCCGTGTCCGGCGCCGCTGGTGTCGGCTTGTTGAGAACGAATTTGTCACAATGCCGTGTTAACACCTCATCAAAGCATTTTGTGTTTCTAAGTGCTATTTTTTAGTTTAATCTTTAGAAATTCATAACTTGACTTGTGTATGTCGGATTTTCATCGTTTTGGTCTTGCTTTGTTTAGATAAATATTCCCTATTTTTCTAAACTGGTGTTGTGTCATTTTGTAGATTACTGTGTGTGTTGGTACAAATACTTTACACCTAGTACTCTGAATTTAAGCCTACTGCTCTGCCAAGCTACCAAGGGGGTAAGCAGGGGTTAGCTGACGGTGATTCTCTTTTACCCTGACTAGAGTGAGGGTTCTTGCTTGAACAGGGGGTAACCTGTCTGTCAACCAAAGACCCCATTTCTAACACTGTGCGTATGAAGTATCTCACTTTGTTTACAAGTAAAGATTGTCTTGTGCATAGTAAAATGTAAAACATAATTGTCAACCTATACCAAATGCAACTTGATTTCAGCATGCTGTGGCGTCTCAATGATTCAATATTTGAACCCTTTAAATTTCATTTGTCCTTGACTTACATTTTTTTTTTTTAGTTAAGGTATCTACCCTTTAATATAAGATTTCTGTGAGAAATATGTCATACAAGAACTGCTGCCAAACTTGTGTTGCAAGTTATAATTGCTACTTTATTACTTCGCAATTTAATGCCTTAAAATGTTTAATATGGTCCATGGTCCATGCTGTAGGTATGTCAAGCTTGTCTTTTTAAATTGACTTATGTGCTCAACCTCCTGCCTGCTTTCACTCCTATGTTTCATTTCTTTTACTTTTCTTCCATTTGTCTTTCATTGTTCGATTTCCTGTTCAGGTTCTTTGTAGTTGTTCACACACTATCAGTCTACCTGTGTTTTACTTGCTTCTATGACCTCTTTTTATGTCATATCCACCTCAGCTTCATGGCATTCTGTGATTCATCTACCCTTCGCTTCCCAATTTAGAATTCGGCTGCCAATCTCAGTAGAACCCCGTGACCCCATACATTGCAAATTTCTCTTTGTCATCTTATGTTAAGGATCCTTCCTAATCCCTTAAAAAGTGAACTGTTTGACCTGTAGCTTGTTAAAGTACTGTTTTCCTGATCAATGGTTTGTTGGCCTACGGCAGCACTGTACTTTTTAGTGATTAGAGCAGAAAGTCTGTACATGGGATAAATGCTACTATATTTGGCACATTAGTTTAGTATCTGCTCGTTCTGGTGATATGGAGTAGAAATATTTCGTAATAAAAACTATTCATCTATAACAAAATGTGTGAAGCAATGCTGCTGCCAAAATGAATGTGTGCCTGGTTTAAGTAACAGGTTGGCCTTTCGTTGCAGAAATGCTATCAAACAAAAAATCTAGGTTAAATTCCTATGGAGTTACTGATGTTATCAATCTAGGTTCTATTATGCATTTTAAGTTATAGCTGCTTAACACAAAGATTCATTATGCAAATATTGATTGCTCTACAGCATGACATAATGCTTGCCGATAGTTCTTCTACATTTGATAACTGACCAGTTTGGTGTCTAAAATCCTGCACCACAATTTTGAAGGACACCTTGCTTCGTTCATTTCCTAATTCCATTAGTGCATTCCAAATGATACAACCTTGCTGTAGATGCCCCATCGATGTGTTCCTGTGTTATGGTGTGCTGCTTTCAACCCCAAGCATTATTTAGATTTTTTTTCTCCTTTGTATTTCCTCTTACTGAAGAATGACTTCAATCTTGGCTGTAGCAACAGTTTCCATTGTGAAAAAGGCATTGCAGTCACCCATCTGGACTCCTCTGACTGTGGGAAAGTAATTTTCTTTCTCAAACTCTCTCTTTCCCTGTACCTCTCTGTCTCTCTCTTTCTCTCACCCCCTTGCTCCCAAATGCACGAACAGCACCTTGCGTGCACCAGTATGTGCATCTGTCCTCAAAACGTACTGTGCAGTTATCCCAGAGAAGAACAAAACGTGATGTGTGGAATGCTTGTCTTAATCTCAGGAAGTATGATTACTCTTGACTGTATTTCAGTCTTTGCCGACTGCGCTACTGCGGACAAGTCAACCATATGCAAATCAGTATTGGGCCAGCTCCAAAATGGACAGTCCAGTCCAGATTGCCAGCCCGCATTCCTGTGTGCAGAAGATAAGCAACTCCAAACGTGTTTTGGCCTTGTTAAGGTTCACTTTGTAATAAGCAATCTTAGTAAGTATTTGAAAGAGTTGGGGAACATGTCACCTTCAAAAGCTAATCCTACTTACTCTCTTCATAATGTCACAAAATACCCCTGATGATACAGACTCAAGTACTAATTGAAACTAAATAGAATGTGTGTCATTTGTATGAAGTATTTTATTCCTTCCCAGGGACATAGTTCCACACTGCTGAACTGCGAAGATGCGCATTGAGTCCTTTGTTATGCAAATGGTTCTCAGCTTTCTTTTTGTATCCACTTGTCTTCTTTGTGATCAGAGCTGTTATTTACGTGGGTGGCTTGACACCAGAGTGGGATTTACAGAGCTTCATAAACCACTAATCATTATATTTTCTGATGACTATTTGGAATATATAGTGTTTTAGTTACTATCTAAGCTTCTGAGTAGTTCATTTTGATAGTGTGAGTATTCTGAAGGTCTTGTACCCTGTTGGAGCCAAAAACAAAGTCAGTCACTTCTCTGTGTGTATTAATATCACGGGGATAAACGCATGAAGCTTAATGGGATGTGAGCTGCTAAAGTAGGAAGCGCTGCAAAATAGTTGCCCATGACAGATGGAGATGTTTCAACCTTTAGTCCTCTTGTAGTTTATCTTGCAGCCCATCTGTGTAATCAGTGAATGGTTTGCAATCCTATGATCATGTGATCAGTGTATTACAAACCCTGTACATGACTGACTGCTGTGACAGCTGGACACTTATAACATGATTAAATGACACGGTATAGCTGCATGAAAGTAGTGTATAGTGGAACTGCGATCCATGGCAGATGGTTTTAAGACTACCGGGCTGTGCATTAAACAAAATTACAATGATCATTGGTGCATCTTCTAAGGGTGAAAGTGGGACAGCTCTACAGCCAAAATGTTTATACGGGATGGAAAAGGGGAGGCAAGGAATGCTAAGCACAGTGTTAGTGAGTATAAGTGAAACAACAGGTTTTCCAATACTCTACTTTCGGCATAACTCATAATTGCAGCCTATCACTTACTAAGGACTTCTTTCGCAATGTGTCTTCCAAACTTCATTTAATCAGCGGCACTCTGCTATAGGTTGTCATCGACGGAGTCAAAGGCCAGAAGTGGATGCCAATGACAATTTGTGTCCTTCAGCTCTTGTTCATCTTTTCATCCAACAATAACCTGTGGTATTTTTACAGATAACTGCATTTTCGAGGAGTTGAATAATGTGAATGGAAACAGTTTCATGTCAGTGACCAGTTCAGTGACATGCGTCGTGCTCAAAACACACCCTTTTCGTGTTTCTTTCAAACACCAAGAATCCGATGGGCTCACTTTTTTGTGGTGAGAGTAACAACTTTTCTTCCTTTTTCAGGAGCCTTTCTATTAGCTTAGACATCATTTAGACTCCAGGTGATCGTGGCTGATGAGATTGTTTTAGTGAGCTTCGAGCATAGTTCACCTGCTAGAACTAGGTTGAGAACTTGAACTCAATAATTACCATGGACAGTTGTTGAGGTCATCCTTAAAATGTATACTCAAAGCGACAAATGTTGTTGGGCCTGTGGAGTGCCCTAGTATCAAAGCACTGTCCTGTGCGTTGAAGATGATATATAGCAGGGTAACCACTAGGCTAAAGTGATGCCTTTAATAACAATAATTTTCCAGTGACTATGTATAAACATTGCAACAGTGTTCTACTTCATTGATAAAAGTGATCACAGCGGGTACATAATGCCTTGGGATTCATAGTGTTATTTACGTTTTCGCCAGTAGGAAAGCCTCTTTATTTTATGATAGCCGAAAATATTCTAGGTTTTGTTTTTCAAATATAATAATATTTTGTCAACTAAAATAAAACGTGATTTTAAATATTAGTCAGAGATGACCTAATGGTTTCCTGTCGCCATCAAAGGTCTTTTCAGATTCGAGGCTTTTAGAGAGGTGAATTGTGCCAAGACATGCGCCCAGTGAAATACCGACAGGCAACGAGATGAAACAGAATCAAGAAGATGATTGCTATATTTTCTTTGAAAGAGGCATGTCAGAGAATACTAGCTTTCCTCAAAGATCTAGTTTCTAGGGAGTTTGACACTGACAGTCATACAGAATGGGGCCCCTTATCTCCCAAAGAAGACACTGTTTTGTCACTTTGATGAATGTAAGATAGTTGAGATCTGGGAACTGGCTTCAGTGATCTGTAGTGTCTGATGTGTACATAATCGTTCCCTGCAGAGTCTGGATTGCCACTGAAAACATTATGGGTGGACTATCACCCTTTCTCTCTAAGCAATTACCCAGTTGACAAAACCGGACATTTCCATCACGTAGACACTACATTACAAGAGACTGTATTTTGATAGTTGCTGCGTTTTTCTATACTTTTTAACTCAATGCATTCACCATGCATTCTTACTTCATCATAGTGCATTATATCAACCTTGGTTTGATGAACATTGTGCTTACATGTTGTCCAACTACTGGAGCATCAATATTTTACTAAATTAAAGTTGGATTCATGCCTTTAAGGCCTCCTCAGATGAGGACGATAACAGAAATTAACAGCCCCGTGAGAATTTCATGTTCCACGGTTACTTTGTGGTTCTGTGGTGTTTCACCCACCAGAAGACGCCACCATCTCAGTTGATAATTAATGGGGAATCACTCTTACTATTGCGATTCTTTGTTTCTTTAGGGAACCGTGGGTTCCACTTGCACTCATCGTTAACTTCCCAATCTCAGAGTTACCAATACCCCTTGGGCCTTATTTATACTTTTTGGTGCAAAACTGCACTAACGCAGTTTTGCACCAAAATGTTTTGCACCGGCTTTCACCATTTTTTTGCACCAGCTGGGCACCATATTTATGAAATGGTGCAAGCCAGTGGAAAGGGTAGTCTAGCTTAAAAAAAATATTATGTTAGGCAGGTTTGAGTCAAAATAAATGACTCTAACCAGATTAGCATCATTGTTTGATGCTAAGGGGCATATTTATACTCTGTTTGCACTGAATTAGTGTCATTTTTTTAAATGTTAATTCAGTGCAAAACTAACTCCATATTTATACTTTGGTGCTAGACCCGTCTAGCGCCAAATTTATGGAGTTAAAGTCCTTTTTATGGAAGTGGAAACCTACCTTGTCTTAATGAGATGCAAGGTAGGCGTTCCCATGCAAAAAATTACTCTATGGCCTTAACGCCTTATTTATACTCCCATGCAAAAATGGTGCAACGGAGGGAGGAGGGGTCAAAAAATGGGGCAAAGCTTTTTTTTAAAGCCTGGGTCAGGGCATGCGTTAGGGGACCTGTGGGCCTATGTCCATGGTGGAACACCATGGAATAAGCCCACAGGTGCCCTCCCCAGGCCCCAGTGGCACCCCCACCCACACCAGAGGGACTGCAGAGGATGGGGGACCCCATCCCAGGTAAGTACAGGTAAGATTGCATTTTATTTTAGAAAGTGCCATATGGGAGCCCTGAAATGGGCCCCCATACATGACATAGGGTGCAATGGCCATGCCCAGGGGACCCCTGTCATCTGTGCTGGCCATTGGGGTGGTGGGAATGACTCCTGCCTTTTCTAAGGCAGGAGTCATGTGGCATGGTAGGTTTAGCACCATAAAATGGCGCTAATCTGGTTAGAGTCATTTTTTTTTTACTCTAACCTGCCTAAAGTCATTTTTTGGTGCTAAACCCTTTTCTTCTATACTGCCAGCCCCACCCAACTAAAGTTATTTTTATTTTACTCTGGCCTACCCTTTGCTAAACTTTTTGGTGCAAAACTGAGTTTGGGAAGTTTTGCAGCAAAAGTATAAATAAGGGCCAATATTTTGTACGTTTGCGCCACTTTTGCGTAAAAAAATGAAGTTAATACGGCGCAACAAAAGTATAAATCAGGGCCTTGGTGCTAGACGGGTCTAGCACGAAAGTATAAATATGGAGTTAGATTTGCACCAAATTAGAGTAAAACAATGACGCTAATTCGGTGCAGAGTATAAATATGCTGCAGAGTATAAATATGCCCCTAAATATGGCGTTAAGGCCATAGAATAATTTTTTGCATGGGAACACCTACCTTGCATCTCATTAAGGCAAAGTAGGTCTCCACTTTAAAAAAATGACTTTAACTCCATAAATTTGGCGCTGGAGGGGTCTAGCACCAAAGTATAAATATAGAGTTAGTTTTGCACCGAATTAGAGTTTTAAAAAAATGACACTAATTCGGTGCAAACAGAGTATAAATATGCCCCTTGGTTTTGTAAACTCTGGGGTGGGGCATGGGGTGGTGTTATTAGTGGGGCAGACATATGTCAGGACCGCGTAATGAGGTGCTTCATGTCTTCAAAAAGGATTTCCCTAGTTCATGTGGAATAATGACACTGGCTCAATTTTGTTTTTAAACACGAATGTTCTATTTTTAAAGTTTCACTTAAAGAGGCTATGTGTAGAATTGGACTCATCGGAGCGTCAGAGGCAGATTGTCATTTTAAATGAATGTCCCCTCTCTTTCATACTTAACAAATGGCACACAGCTAATTCTATAAAGTTGGGACCATGCATGAATAGTTTGACAGAATAGGAAACATGGAAATGAAGGCGACAAGCTATATCAGTCGCACAGAGACCATGTAATGTAATCATTGTGAAGCAGAGATTCACTTGTCATATAGCCCTACCCACATCCTCCATAGGTTTGTACTGGAACTACCTAATTGTCAGAATACCGAGAGAAAATGTTTGCATTTATCCTTCCATTGTTTTTCTCTCCTCCTCAATCATACACTTTTCTTAATTTGCATTGCATTTGCATTTCATGTAAACCTAGAGCACATATCAACCAAAGTACACTTAAAACGTTATAGAGAAGAAATGGTATCGTAAAATCACACTGAAATGTGATGGGTTACCTGGTGTACATTTACTGTTATTCAGGGCAAAATGGGAAACATTACCTGCCTTCGTGTTACATAATGTGTGCACAACTCCCACTGCCACTCAAAAAATAATTACTAGACAGCAATTGTTCAGTACTTTAGGCATCATCAAAATGCAATTAAAGCAGAGAAACACGGTTATTTATAGTACTAAAGAGGCAGCCTCTTTGTATTAAAGTGCCATCTTAATTACAGCTCACGGAAGGCAAAGGACAGCTTAGCCTCACTTATTGGTCCTTGGCCACAAAGAACTCCTCTCAACTGTAGAATTATAAAGTCATCTCCTAGCCTGCCATTCTCTAGCAGTTTTGTTAATGCCCTCAGACACAGGTAACGAGATCAAAGATATCTTTAAACCAAGTGCCACTTCCAGCTTCTGATATTGACCAAGTCAGAGATTTGAGGCGCCACAGCCCCTTAGGTGATCTAGGCGCTAGCACAAGTCCCTCACAAGACCACAGTGCATGCCAGAAACACTAGCTTTTAGGTAATGTTAATCTACCCCAACTATACTCATCTGGAACCCTTCTGATCATGTAGTGACAATAATTTAAAATATAATGTAATATCAGGGACCTGAATTTGTTGGCAATGCTAGAAGGATTGGCATGCAGTTATTACACCACTTTGAACCCTGACCTTTTTCAAAAAGGTTCAATACACCTCCGCACAATGCATCCTCACACTTCAGACATCATTCATTATTCAGAATACTGAGTGAAGTTGTTCCTCAATAAAGCTTTGAAACTCATTTCAATCGTAGTGCTTAGAGAGAGGAAGTCAATCACCTAGCCCTAATTGGACCGCGTTTTCAAATATATATTGCTTGCAGCAAGCACAGTAAGAAAATGAAAATCGCCAGCATAATTCATTGTGTGATCTAATGCTATGTTGTAATATGGACTAATGGGGTAATTTATATTGTAATAACTGCCGATCACGGAGTTTTAATACATTTTAATGGTTTATTTATAGAAAAGTAAAGTTCAGAAGTGCAGGTATGGAAACTAGTTAAGCCCTCAATATATTTTCTTGTGTAGAGGAGAAGACAACTTGATTAGCCTTTCATACAGAATGCGCTACACAAAATACCAGCAGTGTTTCAGCGACCTCCCTTAAAGTGGTCCAAGACATATTTATCCAGGATGCATTAATTGGCATCCAGGGCATGATGAAGTGATATGAGCTTGTTGGGAGAAGGTCATGATAGAAATATTGACGGAAAAAGAACTGAGGTGTTTATCAGATTCCAGATACATTACAGAGTCTTAAAGTTTTCTGTCCTGTTAATAGCTAATTTGTTCTCTAAATGAGTGGTTCTTATTCTGTTATAGTGGCTTTAGGGGAGATTCTGTGGCCTACTTTTTTATTTGTTCTGTTTCTTGTTTCAATTCCCAGTCCTCTTCCGTCGCACCTTACTGCGCTTCCTCTGCTAAAGCCTAGCCACGTCAGTTATACAAAAAGCACAACAGTTTTGTAGTGTGTGAATTTACTGTGTATAGCAACACACACTCAATGTACTGTTAATGTAGTATGCAGAAGAGTGTTCTGGTGCTGTGTATTCTCTTCCATTGGAGGATCCTTGGTGGGGACCTTTTCAGGTGACTCCTTGTTTTGTATTGCAGTGACATTTCTAGACCTTTGAATTTGAGAAGGCACAATAAATATAGATGAATGGTAGGTACTTTGGTCATGGAATCGCTACAGTGGTTTACAGAGATGGAATAGTCTGCTGCATACATTTCTAATAATAATACATGGTATGTGGTCCAATATGGAAGAAGACTAACTGGGAATTATGTAAAAGGAATTGTGCTAACCGCAATAAAGCCATAAGCCACAACCACATATGCACTACTCTCTGTGTTTGCGTGCATTTTGTCGGAAAGTAGAATGAATGACGTTCTTCAGTGACATAAAATAGTATATATTACCACATGAAATTCAGTTTTCGGAACTATAAAATATGATTACTCAAGTTTACAAGGCATTTCAGGTAACCAAAGTGGTAAGAGATAAAGGTTTTTCACCACATTATGGAATACATCAACGTAGACCAAGATACTGTTCATGATTAATAAAAATTAATCAACAAAAAGCTATCTTCATTGCTGAAGCACAACAAAATTCACACAAATTTAAACTTTGACCCCATTGCATTACACACTAGCACATACTATTAAATGTCACTCTAAGAAGAATTTTGCCTTCCACCTTCAAATATCCTTAATGCATCATCTGGCCATACTTGGCCATAGCACACACGAGTGTTCCTTTTTCTAGTCTTTCTTCAATCCTCCATTCTTCTCGTGACCTGACAAGCCTAACAATCACTCTTTTCTGTTGATCTGTGCGTCTTTTCCTCCCTTTCACCTTCAGTTCTCCTGCTAGTCTGCCTGCTTATTAGAAGGCTGCCTACTTTCCTACCTGTCTCCTCTGGAACAAGTGGTCATAAAGAAAGTCTTTCGAAACAGTGGATCTTGGCTGTCTAAAAAACTTGATGTCTATTTCTCATGTGGGCCTACTGGTCCAATGATAGTTCTCTGTTCACCATAGAACAGGATAGTTTAAGATATTGACACTCTTTTCCTTTTCTAGACTAACTCTTCCTCCATCAAACACGGCTGCCCCCATGCTACATTTGCTGCATCTGTCAATGTTTTTGTATGTATTCATATATTGACTCCGTCAATCTTTATTCATCTGAAAAACAAACTCTTCATAACTCGCTCCTCCTATGAGTGTAATTGACCACTTTATAAACCCTTGACAAAAGGTGTTATTTCTAGCCCAAGCTGGTTTCTGCCCCAGTGTATGCTGACAATTAAACAGATCACCTAAACTTAAACTCAGTCTAAACATGTCCAGGTAGTGCCACACTTGCACTAACCATGTTTGTACAGCGAGAAAGCAGTAAATTTATTGTTGTCTTGGGGCATTTGTGCATGCTCTTGCTTGATCAGATACATGTCTGAGTACACTGGAGGGCTGTTTGTCAGGCCTAAAACATATTCCCGAGCTTATTCACTGTTACTCGAGAAATGGTGTTGGGCTAAAAGTCTTCTTTGCTATTGTTTGACTTGGCATCCTTGGTGTGGTCTCCCCAAACTTTTTGCGTCTGCTTCCCAGGTTGTTGATGCGTGCTGGACTGCGTTTTTGCTATTTATGATATTCTGGGCACTTTACCACTGCTAGCCAGTGCTAAAGTGCAGGTTCTCCTGTGTACAATGTATGTGTAAGTGGCTATGCATGACTGGCATATTTGATTTATTAGTAAATCCCTAGTAGAGTGCACCAGTTGTGCCTAAGGCCTGAAAATCAAGTAAATCAAATGCTACTAGTGGGCCTGCAGCAATGGTTGTGCCACCCACATTAGTAGCCCTGCAAACATGGCTCAGACCTGCCACTGCAGTGTCTGTGTGTACCTGTGCACCTTTATTTTTTACGCTAACCAGGTACTTTGTACAAAATCATCGCTTACATTGTTTTCTGTGGAGTAAGACTCTTATTCTTTTGAAATTTCATATTTTAACTTGTGTATGTTGGATTTTTGTCATTTGGTCTTGTTTGATTTAGATAAATATTACCTATTTTTCCAAACTGGTGTGGTGTCCATTTTGTAGTGTTTTCACTGTATTACTGTGTATATTGGTACACATACTATACACATTGCTTTTAGGATAAGTGTTAGAAATGGGGTTTTTGGTTGGCAGTCAGGTTACCCTCTGTCCAAGCAAGAACCCTCACTCTAGTCAGGGTAAGTCACACACAGTCCAAAATCAGCCTGTCCCCATCCTCTGGTAGCTTGGCACGAGCAGTCAGGCTTAACTTTGAAGGCAATGTGTAAAGCATTTGTGCAATAAATCATACAATACCATAATATAACACCACAAAAATACACCACACAGTGTTTAGAAAAATATATAATATTTATCTGGATAATTGTAGGTCAAAACGAATAAAGTTGCAATATGAATTTGTAAGGATATCACTAAAAAGTGATAAAAAGTGTCTTAAGTCTTTAAAAAGCAAACAAAGTCTCTTTCAAGCACAAAGTACCTGTTTTCTGGTGGAAAATCTCTGCAAAGGGCCGCAGAAGAAGAGATACGTGGGAAAATGGTGTGTGCGTCGATTTCTCCCCAGCACACACAGACTTGAGTCGTTATTTTTCACGCGGGGAAGTCGTGCGTCATTTTCTGGCGCGCGGACAGTCTCTTTCTATGGGTCGCGGGGATTACCAGATGTCCCGGGTCTGTGCTTGGATTCTCCTGCTTGTTTTCCATCTGCGCGTCGTTCTGCGGGGCTGTGCGTCGAAGTTTTGCTCTCACGGCAGGCGTCACATCGATTTCTCCTCTGGAAGACGGGTGGCATTGTCCTTGCGAGGCCGTGCGTCAAAGTTTCAGTCGTCCCGAAGGCGTCGCGCCGATCAGCGTCGGTGTACAGCGTTTTTCTTGCCGCGGAAGAAGCTGTGCATTGAATATTTCAGTGCACGAAGCGTCCAAGTGAAAAAGAGTCTTTTTGGTCCTGAGACTTCAGGTAACAGGAGGCAAGCTCTATCCAAGCCCTTGGAGACCACTTTTACAGCCAGACAACAGTTCAGCAAGGCAGCAGGCCAACAGCAAGGCAGCAGTCCTTTGTAGAAAAGCAGACAGGTAAGTCCTTTGAGCAGCCAGGCAGTTCTTCTTGGCAGGATGTAGTTTCTGGTTCAGGTTTCTGCTCCAGCAAGTGTCTGATGAGGTAGAGCAGAGGCCCTGTTTTATACTAAGTTGTGCCTTTGAAGTGGGGGTGACTTCAAAGAGTGTCTAAGAAATGCACCAAGCCCCCTTTCAGTTCAATCCTGTCTGCCAGAGTCCCAGTAGGGGGTGTGGCAGTTCTTTGTGTGAGGGCAGGCCCTCCACCCTCCCAGCCCAGGAAGACCCATTCAAAATGCAGATGTATGCAAGTGAGGCTGAGTACCCTGTGTTTGGGGTGTGTCTGAGTGAATGCACAAGGAGCTGTCAACTAAACCTAGCCAGACGTGGATTGAAGGGCACAGAAAGAATTAAGTGCAAAGAAATGCTAACTTTCTAAAAGTGGCATTTCTAGAATAGTAATATTAAATCCGACTTCACCAGTCAGCAGGATTTTATATTACCATTCTGGCCATACTAAATATGACCTTCCTGCTCCTTTCAGATCAGCAGCTGCCACTTCAACAGTGTATGAGGGCAGCCCCAATGTTAGCCTATGAAGGAAGCAGGCCTCACAGTAGTGTAAAAACGAATTTAGGAGTTTTACACTACCAGGACATATAACTACACAGGTACATGTCATGCCTTTTACCCACACAGCACCCTGCTCTAGGGGTTACCTAGGGCACACATTAGGGATGACTTATATGTAGAAAAAGGGGAGTTCTAGGCTTGGCAAGTACTTTTAAATGCCAAGTTGAAGTGGCAGTAAAACTGCACACACAGGCCTTGCAATGGCAGGCCTGAGACAAGGTTAAGGGGCTACTGAAGTGGGTGGCACAACCAGTGCTGCAGGCCCACTAGCAGCATTTAATCTACAGGCCCTAGGCACATATAGTGCACTCTACTAGGGACTTATAAGTAAATTAAATAGCCAATCATGGATAAACCAATCAATAGTACAATTTACACAGAGAGCATGTGCACTTTAGCACTGGTTAACCCAGAGGTCAAAAGCCAACAACAACAGGTCAGAAAAAATAGGAGGAAGGAGGCAAAAAGTTTGGGGATGTCCCTGTCAAAAAGCCAGGTCCAACACTTAGTACACATGCTTTACTACACTTAAGGGATTACGTCAGTGATTAGCCTGTCCACTGGGTGTTGCTCAGAGTTTGTTGCCATAAGTCCGTTGCTATCAACCTCTGACTATAATATGCATAAGACTCATCTGTTATGAATGAATGTACTGGCCATATTTATGATGTTAGGATGTTTCCTATATTCCAGAAAATATGAATGAGTGGAAAGTGTCACAATGTACGGTCCTCCAGGTGGAAATGTTCCACTTTATAACTTGCACTGAATAGGGGAGTTCTAGGCTTGGCAAGTACTTTTAAATGCCAAGTCGAAGTGGCAGTGAAACTGCACACACAGGCCTTGCAATGGCAGGCCTGAGACAAGGTTAAGGGGCTACTGAAGTGGGTGGCACAACCAGTGCTGCAGGCCCACTAGTAGCATTTAATCTACAGGCCCTAGGCACATATAGTGCACTCTACTAGGGACGTATAAGTAAATTAAATAGCCAATCATGGATAAACCATTCAATAGTACAATTTACACAGAGAGCATATGCACTTTAGCACTGGTTAGCAGTGGTAAAGTCCCCAGAGGTCAAAAGCCAACAACAACAGGTCAGAAAAAATAGGAGGAAGGAGGCAAAAAGTTTGGGTATGACCCTGTCAAAAAGCCAGGTCCAACAATAAGCCTTCCTGATCTTGCCAAACTACCAAGAAGGTGAGTGGGGGTTAACCAGGTGTGTTTCTCCTTTGCCCTGACTAGAGTGAGGGTCCTTGCTTGGACAGGGTGTAACCTGACTGCCAACCAAATACCCCATTTCTAACAGCTATCATTTGTCAACAAGCCGAAAGGAGGTAAATGTCACACCAGATTAGGATGCCAATCATTGTCATTGGAAGAAATTGAAAGCTAGAGGAACTGATGTATTACTGTCTGGATTCTAGCAGCACAAAGTGTAATTTTTAATAGTTGCATTGGCACTATGGAAAGCAAAAATCTACCCTCACCTCTAAACTATATTGTTAGTGGGTAGGCTCTAACACCATACATAAAAGCCACCTCTTTGTCTTTGGCTCTGTACTAAATTCAGACCAATCTCTAATGTGCAGCTTCTGAAATATGGCTTTTTATGTGTTTTGAAAGTTAATTTCAGGATTAGTAAGGTATTTCTGTCTCCCGTATTCTTTCTCTCTGAAATATGAGCAAATCATTAGTTCCTGAATGGCCTGGTTGAATTTTGCACTTTTTGATTCATGGCATTCATCCATATGTGTTGGACTTTTTGCCTTACGCAAGGTCATCCCCAGTCTTTTTGCCTCCTTCCTCCTGGTTTTTCTGACCTCTCGCTGTTGGCTCTAGGACTCTGAGCACTTTATCACTGCTGACCAGTGCTAAAGTGCAGGTGCTCTCCCATCTAAAGTTGGTATGATTGGCTTATACCTAATTGGCATATTTAATTTACCTATATGTCCCTTGTACAGTGGTATCTCTATACCCAGGGCTTGTAAATTAAATACTACTAGTGGGCCTGCAGCGCTGCTTGCGCCACCCACTGAAGTAGACTTTCAAACCTGTCTCAGGCCTGCTAGTGCAGGGCCTGTGTGCACAGTTTTCTGCCACAGGGACCGGGCATCTAAATTTACTTGCCAGGCCCAGAACTCCCCTTTTACTACATGTGAGTCACCCCTAAGGTACGCCCTAGCTAGCCCTATGGGTATGGTGCCATGTATGTAGAAAGGCAGGACATGTGCCATATTTCATGGGCTGTCCTAGTAGTGACAAACAGCCTAACTTGGTGTCTCACTGCTGTGAGTGCTGCCTTCTCATAGGATTGCATTAGAAATGCCCTGCCTTATGTGTGGAAGGGTATTGTCTGATTTATGAGGGGTAGCGTAGGCGTGTTTGGTATGGTTGTGATGGTGATAATAAATACTACTTATTGGTGTGGGTGTATTTTTTATTACTATCACAGAAATGCCACTTCTATAAAGTGTGCATTTATCTGTGCTTATGACTCTGGTGTTTTGCAGCTTGACTCCAATCCACGTCTGGGCAGAGTGACAGTTGGGGCTTTGTTCATACTTTTCAGACAGCCTGTTCACAGGGAGGGTGGAGGTGTCACAGAGGTGCATCTGCATACTGAATAGTCTTCCTGGGCTGAGAGAAGGGAGAGGCGGGGCGCACCTGCATTTGTAAAGACTGTGCCCTGGCCTCACACAATAGGGTCGTTAACCCCCCACTAATGTTTGGAGCCTGTGATGAAAGGAGAGAGGGGGCACACCAAGAACCAGTTGTAACTGGCTGGAACCTCCTCTCCCTACCATTGTAAAACACTGTAAGAACTGACTATAAGTACAGGGGAATTTTCCCCACAATTTGGAGACTCTTGGAATCATCTTGGAACTGGACACCAAAGGCTGAAAGGACTCACCAGGAACCGCCATGGACTGCTGCTGCTGTGCTCACCTGTGACCTGCCTGGTCACTGTGAAGGACTTGCCACTTGCTGCCTTTCCCTTGTGCTGGCCTGTAGCTGGGCCCTCCACCTGAGGACCTTGTCTTAAGATTCTGCTCTCCAGGGGCAGGGTGCTGTGGCCCCTGATCCCTGCATCCATTTCTTCACGAGGGGTGCTTCTCTGTGGTTGCGGCTGCCATAGCGCTGATTGCAGCACGCTTATGGAGCCGTGGGAGCTCGTAGGCTCCTTGCTGCATTGTGCCCCTTTAAATAAGATCACCGCAGCAGCCCGGGAAGCTGGAAGAAAACTCGCGCACCGCATCGGGTGCAGGCGAGTGTCTGCTCGGGCCCCGGGAGGGGTCTGATCTTCTTGTGGCTTCACGGCAGGACCAGAGGAAGGTGCGGGGAGTGACCCCTTCCCCCTGGCCTCTGCGTTAGGAGCAGGACGCTCCTTTTCTGCTGTTAGGTAAAACGGGCATTATTGTGCCCCCCCCAGCTTGGTGGAAGGGCCAGTGGAGGCCCGGGGGGGCCCCCAGAGATCACGGGTCCCGGGAGGGGCCTGTCATTAAACCGGAGAGGGTGCGTGGTGCCCCCTCCTGCCCTAAGTTGTTTTTGCTGGCTTTGGCCCCCCTCGTGAGGGCCGGTTGAGGCCCTGGGGGCCCCCCAGTAATCACGGTCCCCGGAGGGGCCTGTCTATGTAAGAGAGGAGGTGCATGTCACCCTCCTCTGACCCCAGAGTATAAGGGTGGCCCCCGTTTTGTGCATAGGAGCGCCGGGGGCCCCATTCTTCGCCTTCTAGGTACTGGAGGTGCCTTCATCCAACCAGGTACTGTTTAAAGGACCAATATAGTTGCAATCTAAAGTTCTTTCTACAGACTTTTGTTTGATTCATATATTACCTACCTGCATTTGATGTTTTTACATATGTGTATGCAAATGTTCCTTTTATGCACATGCTTGCTAATATGTTTTTCTAACTTGCCGTATGTTTTCTAATGTTCCTACTATGGGTGTTTTATGATATTCTTATGACAAGTGTTCTAATGTGATAACGTGTTTCCTGACTACTGCTTATGTTGCAGAATACTGAGTAACCTATGTGTTATGTGTGACTACTGCTAATTTGCGGAGTAACTAATGTGTAACGTTCTGACAACTTCTAAGGTAGCTGGATAGTACTGATATGTGATGTTTGGTCTGATAATTGCGTTGTGTACAATACAGTATATTTTCATATAATCTGGTGTTGTGTTTCCTTTGTGGTGGGGATATTGTGTCACATGTGTTGTGTGTGTTGTGCAAACGCTTTACAAATTGCCTCCGGGTTAAGCCTGACTGCTCGTGCCAAGCTACCAAGGGAGTTATCAGGGGTTATCTTGGACGTGTAACTCCCTTGCCCTGACTAGAGTGGGTAAGTTCTGCCTGGCTGAGGTGCCTACCCTAGCCAACCAGAAACCCCATTTCTAACATCCTCTTGTTGACGGGGAGACAGTGCAGGTCTCTTAGGTGGGGGGTGATGTGGCAGTGGCGAGGGATGTTGAGGATGAGTCGGGCGGAGGCGTTTTGGATGCGTTGGAGGAGTTGTAGTAGTTTGGATGAGATACCGGTGTAGAGGGCGTTGCCTTAGTCGAGTCTGCTGCTGACAAAGGCCTGGTTTACTGTTTTTCTTGTTTCTGTTGGGATCCATTTGTAAACTCTGTGGAGCATGAGGAGGGTGTTGTAGCAGGAGGAGGAGATGGCGCTGACCTGCTTTGACATGGAGAGTGAGGAGTCGAGGGTGAAGCCGAGGTTTCGTGCGCTGTCGGGAGTCGGTGGGGGACCCAGTGTGGTCGGCCACCATGAGTTGTCCCAAGCTGAGGGGGTGCGCCCAAGGATGAGGACCTCTGTTTTGTCCAAGTTCAGTTTTAGCCGGCTGTCTCTCATCCAGTCGGCGATGGCTTTTAGTCCCTCGTGGAGGTTGTTTTTGGCGGTGTGCGTGTCCTGAGTGAGGGAGAGTATTAGTTGGGTGTCGTCGGCGTAGGAGATGATGTTGAGGTTGTGCTGACGGGCCACTTGTGCGAGGGGGGCCATGTAGATGTTGAACACCGTCGGGCTGAGGGATGAGCCCTGGGGTACGCCGCAGATGGTGTTTAAGGCTTTGGATTGGTACGGGGGAGGCGGACTCTTTGGGTTCTAAAAATATTTGCGTGGTAAAACTGTCACCATCTAATAACACTTGGCTTCATTTTGGAACTGACATATTTAAGATTGGTATAATACACCATCAATGTATGAAAGCCCCCCTGGCCCCTCCACCCAGCCCCTCATTTTCCTCCCTCCCACCCAGCTAGTGAAAATGGGACCAGTAAAAGGTTACGTAAGAAATCTTACTGGCCTAAACTATTGAATTCTGAATAGTTGCATGGCTGTAACAATGTGCCATTCAATAACACTACACTCCTGCTAAACTGTGTATAGTTATTCTATTTCCCAGTTGCATTTTTGAAGAGTAAATTGCTGGTTCAGACCACACCGGTTTTATACAGAACTGTAAGCTCTGTGTTTTGTATTTTCACCGAAAATACAGAACACTGTGAGCTACTGTTCAAACACATTTTCATCCCAGCAAGATGGAAGTGTTTTAGAAATACCGGGGACCGGAATTGTTGTTGGGCATTTATGCACTGACGTTGGTGTTAATCGAGGAATACAAAAAAATATACATACCTTCGGACTAGAGAAGACTGAGATTTGTACATACTCTTCGGTGAAAGAAAAGTGCAGGAAAAAGTGTTACGCAAATTCTACTGTTAAATGCAAAGCAAATACAGAAGTAGCCCAAGATGGGATCAGTCTTGAAGATGATACTGCACGAGGCAGCCTGAAGGGTAACAGCCCCTTAAGGTCCAGCCACCAGATTAGCTGCTGTGTCATATAGGTGTGGGATTTTGAAAAGCACCAATTATGCTATTACTGTGTGTTTTCTGATACAAGTGTGTAACCTGTAAGCCGGTCTCCCGAATGAACTTGCACTTCCCTTTAGGTTTGGTGCAGTAGAGGCCCTCCATTACCCTAAAAAACAACATTGTTTGTATGTTTGAACGTTTATAAGAAGGAGGTGCCTGGAAAGCACGTACAGGTTGGTTGGACGTCTTCCGGAAGTGCGGCAAACTTGTGTGTTCCATTCACCCTGAGAAGAGTACAGGGTGCAAATTCATATGCGCGAGGCCGGTGGACCTTTTTGTTGCAGTATTTATTGACATGGGACTTTGGGCCAGATTTACAAGAAAGTGGTGCATCAGTACTGATGCACCACTTTTCTTGCATCACCCTTGCCCCACCTAACCATGCCATGTGTGCGCCGTATTTATAATTTGGCACACCATGGCAGTCGTTAGAACAATAGTGTTAACATTTGTAATGCTCTTGTGGCGCTTTGGTACACTAGCGTCAAAAAGTTTGGCAGTAGTGTAGCAAAGTGCAAGAAGGCCCATTGATTTTAATGGGTGCGTAATTTTAACGCCTGCTCTGAGCAGGCGTTAAAAATAACTCAAAAAATGGCACAGTGAAATCTTGTAGATTTCAGTACGCCATTTTAGCGTGCCTTCTAACGGCAGAACGCCGCCTTGCGTACATTATGCCTGCATCAGGCATAATGTGGTGCAAGGTGTCGCAAAATGGCGTAATGCATGCATTGCGCCACTTTGTACATGTGGCACGGCAAAAATTGCCTCCTTGAGCTGCATTAGCGGAAAATAAAATGACGCTAATGTGGCTCAAGAAGACTCTAGGGGCTTGTAAATATGGCCCTTTGTAGCTCTGCTTTTACTTGTGACAACATTTCCTATTGCACTGAAAATTGTTTCATCACACACGCCTTATCTGTTTAGGAATTGGTTGGCATTTTGCACACTCGCAAAAGTGACCCTCGCCTCGACTGTAAATGAGTTAATGTTTCTGTTTGAAGTATTTAAGAGGGGAATCAAGCCACTCTGATGTAAAACTAGAGGAGGGTAAATTGTCTAATTTTATTTCTTCAAACATCTGTGAATGAGGTTTCACTTTAAACGGAGACTATTTCGCGTGGGTGTGTGTGGCTTTGGCATTTCTCCTTGTGTCAGAAAGTGAACTTTCTGTTTTTGTGTTTGTCTGATGTACAGTGTACTGAAGGGTCACTTATTCACCGTTTTCATTAAAAATATAATAGTCCTAATTAGCATCTTCATCCTTCACCCAAAAGGTGCAACTGACATGCATGTCAGAGCAGAAACTTGCTGTGAGCCTGTGAGGGATTGATTACCTTAGGGAAGTTGTGAACTCGGCAGACCAGGCAAGAAAGGAGGCAGACAGATCAAATGCAGCAATCCAGCCCCCTTCTCTGTGCAATTAATGTTCTGGTAAATTCCAAAGCAAGTTTGCCTTCTCCGCAGCAGTGCTCACAATGCATAAGATACTTTTGCATATTTGGTCACCGTCTCCATACAGCCCTTTGCGCTCGAGTACTTCGGAGCTGCTTTTTATGCGCCACTGCATGTTTCATTTGCAGAAATATCCACGCTGAAAAAAACAATGAAACGCTTTCCCAGTACGTGTGCTGTCTCCAACCAGTAATTCACCCCTGATGCATGCAACCATTTTTCAGAGACAGGCTGCCTCGAGTTTAAGACTGCTATTCATTTTGTGCTGCCATCAACTGAGATCCCCCTCGGAAAAGAAACAAAGGGCCCGGGTGAGAAAGATTTGACACAGCTTTTCTCTTGCAATTTCACATCATGCTTAAAGGACGTGAAGGGAGCTCCTTCGCAGTTTTGTTGTGTTCCACCAGGCTTTAAATAATTCCATTTTCCATAGACAGTTGGCAGGCAAGAATTCTTATGAGATTCGGGAGAGCGTTCCTACTGCGTGACATGTCGAGCTCGAAGTGAGATGTCCCCGATAGTATGGGGCTTCCTCGCAATGGCTTCCGCTTTGTCTGTCTTTTCTATGGCATGTCAAATTAGATATTTTAGAGCAAATGTTTTTACTGGAACATTTTCAAAAATGATACGTACCACAGAAGTAGAGATGTGTAAATTAACGTGCTAAACAAAGCACCCGCTTTCTCTTTGTGCAAGCTGCATAGTCTATATTTCACGCCGTGATATTTTTACTATCTCACTTGTGAAGCACGACGACAACATTCCTTACATAGATTGCTGATGGTTGCAGTCCGCTCTACAGATATACATCTCCACAGAATAATCAATGCGTAGGTGTCTCTTTTGTTTCATACTAGGAGGAATCACATTGCAGTGCTGGAGCCATGGCAGATTGTGCATACATAAATACACCTATGCACCATGTACCGTTTTTGTTATTGTGAGTTTTGTGTTCTGAACAATATGGATGATTCTTGAACTACTAAAGGGCACGATAGCCTTCAATTAGCGAGGGGAAATTAAAAGTTATTACTACTTCATGTTCTTATTTCCAAAGGACTATTCTAAAAAACGTTTTTGGTCACTTCTACTTTTTCATTTACTTTGCAGAGCTAGCATTATTTTAAAGACATTGCTCACCTGTAAAAGTGCTCTAAAAGATTAACAAAATAGTTAAGTAGACATGAATGGTCCTCTGAGAGCTAATAAAGTTGTCCGAAAGTAAATATGAGTCCAGTGTACAAAATAAAATTGTGGTCGCCAACCCTGCAATTTGCAAAATCACATATTTTGTGGCTGAAAAACAATGTTTTGAAATGTTCAAAACCTCGTTCTCAAGTCTGAAAAAGCGTTTCAACTAGCAGACGAATTTCGCGTGTTATAACAAATTTCGGTTCAGAGGGGGCGTGAAGCAGGCATCACCTTTTAATTGTGGTTCACAGTGACATGTTACAGTGGTTTGTAACCACAAGCGTACGTTTCTGTAAACTATTAAGTGAAGATTTCTAAGGTTACGTTCAACAATATGAACTTTCATATATCATGCTTACAGCAACACATTGTTGGTGTCTCGGCTTCATTAAGTGGACACAATTCCGTGATTTTCCATTATGGAGCCATGTATATGTAAAACCGTTTCTGAAACGTTGCTAATGCTGTCTAAACCAATCAAACTTGGTAACTTTCAGAACAATGTTAGAAACTGACATGCACAATCTGTTCAAGGGTACCATTCAAACAGCAGAACAGTAGTTGCCTTTATGGTCCTCAATAGCCTTGACAACTGCACTAGTCTTTTAGTGAGACTTCCAGCTATTCATAGACACATTAGAAAAAGTTCTAAGCTTTTCTACTTGCATTCTGTTCAACACATGTAAGCACAGCTCCTCCTAAAGACACCAGGCTTGCTGGCTATTTACCAAGAACAGAGCCTGATGCAAGCTTTAGTTACTAGTCTTCAAATCAATAATCAAGTTGGCCTCTGACTACTCTAAGACACTCACCACTCTACAAACTAATTTGAAACCTCAGGTCTGCAAATCATATCCTGTATCCAACTTCGGAACCTTTTACCTCTTGGGCCCATAGCACTAGAATTCTATACTGATACAGGTCACATCAATTTTGTGTGTGCTCATCTTCTCCAAGGATATCCTACCACTGGCACAGCTCGCCATGACCTAAACTGTTATTTTCTCCTACTTTGTAAGTAAACAAACATTTATTACATGTAAACCCCAAGTAATGCTATGTACTATATTCCTGCTAACAATGATACTTATGAATCAATAAATAAACAGAAACACAAATAAGTAAAGATCAGGTAGTCTGAAAAATGAACCGTCAAGGTACAAAGAATGATGACAATCCCAGTTTAGGCATAGAAGGTTTGCATATCTTTAATGTATAAACATGTATTATGCACATTTGTACCCCCCTTTGATTCTTCAGTTTAAGAGCCCCAATTGTGACCTGCTTAAAAAAGAAATATGCCAAAAGTCCATCCAAAGAGGCTAATGGGCTTTCCACAGCAGGTAAAATGTGGGAGAGGGAACAGTACACTTGAAACAGGTCTTTTGGACAACATGAAGATTTCCCTCATCTTGACTGTATCTAGACTGATTCACAATCATCAATCACTGTAGCCATTACCAACTTTGACTATTGCAAAGGAAGCATTGGGGTCCTCTGCTAACCTGCTTCTGGTTGGAGCCTGTTCCCAACCTTTAACCCACTATTGTAAACATATTGTTTCGTTCCACAGGCTAATCTGTTTGGAGACTGACACTGTCATGATTGGGCTCACTCTATCCTTATTCCACTAGGGCTGGAGAAAGTCCTGAACTGTAAATGTATTCTGCTATGAGCTACTTATATTTCTTCTCTGTAAGTGTATGATTAGAAATAATTAGAAGTTGTCTGTGATTAATAATATTTGTTTGGTTTTAGAGACATTAGTACAAGCTCGCCCACACAGATGGTTACACCAGCAGCCCACAAGGCCATTCACCCTTGAATCTCTTTTAAGCTTCTATCAATTTATCTCACTTTCATGCTGATTCATTTAGTGTATTTGATGCCTAGGATGTCCAGTATGGAAAAAATATCAAAGCCTTTAACTATCATAAGCATCTATTACCTGCAGAGTACAGTCAAGTTCCATATTGTGAAATGACATCTTCAACTTCTATGTGGATTCCTTTGAGGCTCTTCTCAGAGACAACAGCATCAATTTACTGATATGCCAAAGATAAACAAAGTTATTTGAAAGTGGTTTCTGCTCCAGATATGCAACATTCAAAAATGACCTGCACCTTGTCTAGTTTTGGATGTCCAGCATCAACTTGAAGCTCAACCTCACTAAGACAGACATATTGTGTTTTTCCAAAGAATACTAGAAAGGAACAGTACAAACTTGCCTCAATGATATTAACAATGTCAGGTTTAACCTTCACCTAATGACAAGTTACTTCAATTCATCCCGGACACCAAGCTTAGCCTTAAGGAACATACTGCCAAGAAAAGAGAAATGGCTAGTACTTTTACAGAGAGCAACTTTAAACAGCTGGTCAAGCCCTCACACTTTCACATTCTGAATGTTGGAAATACCTTGTTCTATGGCCTCCCACACTCCACGTAGGCCCCTTTTAAGGGCACCTTCAAGCCACAGCACATTTTAACCAAGACCTGAAGAAATATCATGACATCATCCTGATGGAACAACATTGACTCTTGGCACACCTGCAACCTGGACACCATCAGACTAGGGACAAAGAAGTGTAAGAAAGAAAAAGCACAAGGAAACATGTAAATTCCATCTGTGCACCACGAATCTGACACATACTGTACCACTCAGGACTGCCAAACCTCTGATCCAATTCAGGAAAGAGTTGAAGATTACCTCTTTATAAGCATTGCATTATGATGCAGTAAAGGTCCATAAACCAACTTACTTGCCTTTGATCTGGTGAACACTCCTCAGCCTTTGGCTACGTTTGTGCTATGCAAATACAAAAACCTTATCTATATACATAGACAAATTATTCATGTATTTCAGCTGCTGTCCTTTAGGACTTTTTCTGAACTGCTACATTTCCTTTGCAAAAAATCAGACAGATTCTGCCACCCCCAGCCTGATGCACAGCCATGGAGTTAAGGAATGTTCTGAGTGTGTACAAAGGCTACTACTTTTCCTCAACATTCTTGCACATTGTTACAGGGTGACATACCAGTAACATTTGCTGCCTCTATTCAGTGCCAGAATGGGTAAAACTAGGATAAAAAAAGACCCATGCCCTAGCTTGCACTGCCAAATGTGAAAGTGAAGAATGAATCAGTTGGCAAACAACACGTTAATGGTGATCAGAAGGAAGCACTAGAGTGCTTCATTCCCACAATTCCATGATCTGTCTCATAGTCATTCATCCTTGTAATATAGTGTTTGCCAGCCAGCTTACTGACCAGATCAATAGAAGTGCCTTTCATAAGATGAGCTGATTCAGACATTGCGTTTCCACTCCATGCAGCATATGCTGTGAAAGTGTTGCAGCATGTGCACAAATAACTTTGTTGTAGACGTCCTACTACGGTTGGGAAACAGAATAGTTGAAAGAGACGAAAGAGCTCCTTAGCCTGTCCTTAGCAATATTTAGCAGGGCATTCTAATGCCTCCAGATTTGCAGATCATACTTTGAATCATATTGCAAAATGCATGGTGTAGTGATCCTTTGCCGTATTCCCAAGTCATTCTGGATGCCCTTAATTTGTTCTAGTAATAGGACGTTCTCACTATTAAGAGAAAGAAACATGCACTCCTCCCACTGGGAAAGGAAATTTAGAGCCCTTTTAACACTTGGGTAGTAGGACAGCTGGGGGTGACTGTAGCTAACTGACTCACATAGGGCATATTGGTAGAGCAATGTTGTGTAAAGTGGCCATAAAAAGTAAGACTATAATCACAGATGTCCCAAAGAGCTAATTCAGTGACTCTTATAATAGGAAATGACCTACTTACCATATTGTAGAAGATATGTGCCTGCAATTGCCCCTCTTTTTGGGCACGTCCACAAGAACAGGGGAAAAGAAGGAACATGTCTTATCCGGATTCAGGATTTTCAATTTTCTCAATATCATGGAGACATACCACAGTATACGTAGCACATTCCACGCTATTGTGTAGATATTGTATCCTCAAATTAGCAACAGCAAATAAATCCTCTCTATCCTTTTCGTGGTCAGATTATGGTTGTCAAGTATATACAATTTATTAGGTGAATATGACGAAGCTTGTGGGTCTAGCGAGATTATGTCTAAGCATTCCAGTAAACTCGGACGAGGTATGCGGTTGTGACAGTAACTAGTAAACATATTTTCAGTTTTTCACTTTTCAAAACAAATTGTATTATTAGGAGTTCTTACAATGAATTTTTAAATCTCATCCTTTTCTTTTTCATCAATATACCTTTTATTTGCTGTTTTACTGGGATTTTATATTCTTACCATATTCTTATATTCGTGTTGACCATTCATTCAAATCAAAATATTCATATCCAGTTTATTTTGTGCCATAGGTTCATACCAGTTGCAGTAAATGTTTTACAAAAAAATATAATTGTTTGGTAAGAAAAGAATTAAAAACTGAAAAGCAGCCTCATATACATGTTAAAGTTAGGGGAAATACTTAATCGGCTTTTATGAAATGGTAACTAGCTGTTCCCTTGTAGGTACCCAACATGAAAAACCTATTATTCGATCCAATAATAGAATCCCAACAGTGATGAAAATCGTACATTTCACAGAACATCCTTTAGATGCTCCCTTTCTAAAGGCCGATTACATAAAAAACATCCATTACAATCACTTTCCTGTTCTGTACTTTTAAAATGCTCTTTCTTCTCACATTCCCAATACTTTTCTTGCTCAATGTCTGACCTCTGTTTACATTTCCTACTTATTTTCCTGTTTAGTATGCTTCTTAGTGAATTGCTTTTGGACAGAAAAAACAAATATATATATTACCTGCTGGTGGTCGCCAGTAGGTGGTTATAGTTAGGACCATGTTCCATAGAAAAAGGTGTTTTTTGACTTGCCTTTATCTTTTGCACTGTTTGACGAATCTTCACAAAATGTTCTAAAAAAAAGTGGCCCGGTAATTCTTATTGCACATTAAAAAATTCAGGGTGATCTGTTAATCGGGTGCCAAGAAAAAGGGGGGTTCAAAAAACATTGTTTTTCCCATGTTAATTCCCATTTGACTTTTAGACATGACTATAGCCCGAACCGCTGGACGGATTACACCAAATATGGCAGAAAGCTAGCTTTCGGTTCTCAGATCACGCCTTCACTTATCTGGTGTAAATCTGTTAAGTAGTTGTTGACAAATTAAAGGGAAAATAAATTTGTATATCTAGGGACGTGGATGAAAATTAGCAAATTGTCACAAATACTCGTGTGAAAAGCAGCGCGGTAATTGGCTGATTGCAACATGACAAGAAAGATGTGGCTGCCATTTTATTTCATGGCCCACGTTCCCGGGGATGAAAATCCTAATTGAAAGTGGCATAAGGGGTAAAGGTGAAGGTACTCTGACCCAAGGGGTATGATATAGGTGTGTCGGTGAGGTAAATTATGGGGTTTAAATAATTTTGCATCACTATGTGTTATTTTCAGAAATGTTCGCGAACTATATGCAAAATATTTGCAAATGTGAAAACATTTGAAAGAAAAAACATATTCATATACTCATTTATTCACTCATAATGCACTCAAGAGGCTCATGCTCCCAATCACACACCGACTCAGACACTCAGCACCCAATCAGACCCACTCATAGACTTACCCACTTAGACACTCACGCACCGACTCACAGATCCACTGAGAGAGACAGGCCCTGTAGCCAAATTGCGCTGTACAAGACCAGAGGTCGTGCGCGGGGTAGAGTTGGGTGGTTATAAGGGCTTGGCTGCAAGGCCCGGCTGCAGGCCTCGCCTTGCACGACCAGAGGCCGTGCGCGGGGTAGAGTTGGGTGGTTATAAGGGCTTGGCTGCAAGGCCCGGCTGCAGGCCTCGCCTTACAAATGACCCCCGCTGCGCATGGCCAATGGCTGTGCGTGGCGGGGGTTGGAATAACGTACAGTTAAAATTACTTTATGTTAAAAAAACATAGAAAGTCACTGAAAAAAACAAAGGTTACAGGGATATTATAGTTAGGAAATATTTTAAATGTATAAAAGCATAGAAATTCAGCTGTTATAGTAAGAGTTATTTCAAGCAACTAAAGCTCACCCCCACCATGCAAAGTTTTTGCATTAATAATCTTACTGCAAATGTTACAGTGATCTTATCTATGATATTATAAAAGATGTCATGAGTACTGTAATATCTTGGGTTATTAGCACTGCATAGCATGGGCCGGGGCGGTGGCAGTCCCAGGGGCTGCCCATGGTCCCCGTATATTTATACAAGGTAGCCCCAGAAAGGTCTTTTTCCTCAGTGCCCTTGGGATTTGCAGGTCCCCCCTCTAATTGTTTTCCACATGTGGCCTTGGGAAGGTGGTGGTCCCCAGGGCTCAGGGAGGTCGCGTGTCCCCACACATTTAGCACACATAGGCTCTGGGTAGTGGTGGTCCCTGGAGCTTTTTAGAGGCCTAGGAGGGAGCCCTGTGTGCCTCCCTCCTAATGTTTGTATAAGGGAGCATCCCCTACAACCTGGCCTATAAGGAGGCCAATATGAAAGCAAGCAAGGAAGACTCCACTTTTCTTTTTTTAATTCTCTGTGAAGTTTATGAATACTTGCAAATTTCGCTATGGATGTATTTATTTTGCCCTGGTGGGGTCCCAGGGGAACACCTGTACCAAGGCTAGGGTGTTAGGGATTTCCCACCCTGCCCCCTTTTCTTGTTTTTCAGCTTTTTTGGTGCTCAGATGAAGCTGAGTCCCAAAATGGCTCGCAACACTTCCTTGTTGAAATGTTGGCAGCTAATCAGATCTCAGCACAAGATTGGGAGGGATTGCGAAGCCTCCACGTCCCTATATGTACAAATTTGAATTTTCTTTAACATCATGCGGCCCTGGGGACTCCATCCCCTGGGCCATTTCTAAAAATTAAGGGTAGGAGGCTGCATGCCCCCTCCCCCCAACCTGTTATCCACAGAGGGGACCCTATCCACCATTATTTAGGTAAATAAATGGGATATGGGCCACACCCCCTCCTGAGCCTCTTTAACCCCTGGGGACCCCATTGCCCATGACCATACATATATCTAAAAATAAAAAAGGGGGAGGGGACACACAGTCTCCTTCTCTGAGCCTCTTTAGGACCTGGGGTCCACATCCCCAGGGCCTGGCATTATGTTCAGTGGGAGGGGGACAGGAAGTCCCCTCTTTAGGCTGCTTTATGGCCCTGGGACCCCATCACCCAGGGTCTGGTGCATTTTTCAGAGGGAGGGGCATACACTGTGAAATCTGGGTGCTCTGAAGGCCACCTTTCCTTGGGGGCTGAGGAGGGAACCCCAAGGCCCCTGCAGCCTCCAGCCAGCTTCCCACATACAGCATATTTACACCAAAACACAGAAAGCACCACTTGTCAACCAAAATCTAGACCCCCTACAGATTTTGGTGGAATTCTGTTCAGCAATTTTTGCTGTACCCCTCTCAAACATGTGTATGGAAAATGCATGGGTTTTTTGGGTTTTGGGAATCCCTTTTTTCTCAGACCTTCCTTCACGGGGCACCCCAAAGCTCTCCAGGAAGGTGCTGAGGTGGATGTGAATTTTTTTTTTGAAAGTTTTCTGTAGACTCAGCAAATATGGCCCAAGTTATTAGCATCAACGAACACTCTTATCATGGAAAAACATGCCTAAATATATCTACCTAATGCCACTAGGTAATATATATATATATATATATATATATATATATATATATATATATATATATATATATATATATATATATAAATAAATAAATATATATATATATATATATATATATATATATATATATATATATATATACACACACACACAAACAAAAACACAAAAAGATCATATTATTAGCAACAATATGTAAGCCATCATGCTCAAGAATTAAGGTCCAAGCATTGTCTAGGCCTATTTGACATGTGTGTTAAATGCTTGTTTTCGTTAAGGTCTGTCTCTTTGTTCTTTGCCAGTGTTATGTTTTGAATGACCATTTTGTTACTGTGGTGTTCCCGGTGCTGATCTGGCAGGAAATACCTTTTTCAAAAATAGCAAAACCGAATAAATACTCTTAGATAAATGCAATAAGCTGAGCATTATAAATCATGAAATTGCATTTCCAATGGGGCCAATTGCTCAACATTTACATTTGCACTTGGGACATTGGAACACACAGAGATACTGCAGGTGCATAATTCACACTGACACTTCATTTTAAAAGGTGGGGATCAGGCGTGCTAGCTTCTAGGGCTTCCCTGGTAGACTAATAACATGTGCCCCTTGGGTGTCAATTATCTCAGTTCATATTTTAAAATAGGCTTCAATCGGCCTTTCTTCCTGATGTAAAGGCGCCATGGTGATTAAAATATTGCAACGGTGTATGTTTTATAGCCTGCATACACAGTATTTACTTCACTATGTCATTTCAAATCCGTTTGCTGTTTATATTTCTGTGTCCCCATTTTTTAATTCTCCTCTGACAGCTCTGAGGTCCTATATTTGAACTGTCTGAGTCACATCCTTTCTCACATGGTTATGCAAATTACTCTCCTTGTCAGGAAGCTTTGGTTCAGCGTTTCTGTGTCTGACTTGGGTCATCCATTTGACATGAGGAACCTCATCCATGTGCAAGTTGTGTAAAGCTATTGCTGTTCATTTCGGGAATAAGCAGAACATGTGTAATGATTTTCTAAGGAGTTAGATTTAATGAAGATACGGATCATCTGTGGGAGGCAGTACATTATTGAGGTAATGAAAAGACAAGTCCACAAATGGTGACTAGAAAACAAGAAAAGCGTGGTCGCGGGGGCGATTATTAGAATCCTGTTAGTGCTAGGCACGAGGTGACATTTCCCCTTTATATTTACAGATTAATAACTTGAAATATTTTCTAACTTGTAACTTTTCTCTTTCTTCTTTCCATCACTCAGCAGTCCTTTCACTCTTACTACATAAATGGCAATTTGAAGTCCAATTTATTGAACCACTGAGAATCAAAAATGAAATAATTTGATTACCCAATGACTCAATCGTGGCAAGGACTCCTTCTTCCAGTCCAGTGTTTCCTTCCACAAACCATTGCATTCTGTACATTTGCTCCTATTTCTTACTTAACCTCCACGAGGACTACTGTTACCAGAAAATATCATTTTAGTTGAAGGCCTATGAGTCGAAAATGAAGCCCTGGTGGTATGCACTATGATATGTATTCAGTGCAGGTGCTGCCCTCAGTCCAAATGCCCATCCACTAATGCTCCCTGCAATGTTGAGCTGTGCCCAGCAAGCATTGACGAGTGTTGGCCACAAGTCACACATCCAACATTTTACACACCAGATTCCCAGGGGTATATTTATACTCTGTTTAGCGTCATTTTTTTACTCTAATTCGGTGCAAAACAAACTCCATATTTATAATTTGGTGCTAGACCCGTCTAGCACCACATTTATGGAGTTAAAGTCATTTTTGGGAAATAGAGACCTACCTTGCCTTAATGAAATGCAAGGTAAGCGTTCCCGTGCAAGAAATGACTCTATGGCCTTAACGCCATATTTAGGGGCATATTTTTACTCTGGGGCATATTTATACTCTGTTTGCACCAAATTAGAGTAAAAAAATGGCGCTAATTCGGTGCAAACAGAGTAAAAATATGCCCCTTAGCGTCAAAAAATGACACTAATCTGGTTAGAGTCATTTATTTTTACTCTAAACTGCCTAACGTCATTTTCTTTTATGCTAGCCTATCCTTTGCACCGGCTTGCACCATTCCATAAATATGGTTCCCAGCTAGTGCTAAAAAATGGTGCAAGCCGGTGCAAAACGTTTTGGTGCAAAACTGAGTTAGTGCAGTTTTGCACCAAAAAGTATAAATAAGGGCCCAGTGTGCTGGCTAGACGATGTACATACATTCAGCCATGAGTTGCTAGCTCTGAATAAAAGCTTGCCACCTGCCATAAATAATGAGGATTTATTTTAACTTGTGGGGCATTTAACTGATGGGAGACCCTTCTGGTAAACTTTTGACATCCTCCTTGGGGTCTGGAAAGTCTCTCTGTCACATGAGGATGCAGGGGACCCCAACAGGATCCATTCAATGACCCCTGTTACAATAATTTTTCCTTTACTATGAGCCAATCAGATCAACAAGATCCTCTAATCTTTGAAGAATCTGTGATCCGCAAAGATTGAAGAGAAAATTCCTTCCTAGTCAAGTCACATTTGTTGATTTTACACTTTTGTTATCTTCTAGGATCCGGGTCAGCAAATGATCCACTAATGAATGGTCTAGATATCTGTGAAATTAATGTATTGAAGCCTGCTCATCACCTTTTACTAATAACAATATCTCATAATATACAAAAAGTATTTACACTAAACCAAGAAAATAAAATTCTCTGAATACATGTCTAGAGTCATGCCTTTGGAGTTACGATGGAGAGCACACATTTTTAAACCCTGCCATTTTAATGTTTCCCCATCATGGTTGGTCAGAGTGTTCATATAACGTTCAGCCTTCTACCTCAGCTTATATAAATGCCCGCCCTTACATGAGGGTCAATAGATATGCACAGTATACCTCAACTACAGTCCAAATGTTCTATATAAATATATATAAATGTAGATAGATAGATAGATAGATAGATAGATAGATAGATAGATAGATAGATAGATAGATAGATAGATAGATAGAAATATTTTGGCATGGCTGTTTCAATAGCAATTTTTAAGCAATTACAATGCTTTTTGTTATTGATATGACTGAGCACAGCGAATTACACATTGATCAGCATGCTACTGATATTATTCTTGTGCAATGAGTATTAATGTGCTAATTTGTTTGGTCTGTGTTGGTATCCTGAAACTAACCCATTGTTCCATATCTTTTTCAGGTAAGCAAGTTACTGATTCTGCAATGTGTTCCAATTACAGCAAGGTAAAGTTACAGCATCTTAGTATATGCGAGGATGTGATGGGTAAAAGTTCATACAAATTATTAGAGTTTGAAACGTAGATCCATGGGCTCCTAAAGCACAAGGGGCCTCATTTACTTAAAAGTGGTGCAGTGCTGCACCAAAACTGCCAGCACTGTGCTGCGTCACTTTAGAAATGCAGGTATGTGCCATATTTAAAGCAATACGTGCACCCCTGTGTTTTCCCTAGCGCTGGCACTAAAATGAACTCCCCAGCACCAATGCAGGCACCCTTGCACTGTAGTGCAAGGGTGCCTGCATTACAGGGAATGATTGTTTATGTGCAGGAAGGGACACCTTTCTGCACATAAACAATCATTAATGGAGTTTTGCTCTTCCTATGGGTGCTGCATAATGCGGCACACATCGGAAAAGCAAAAACGGGGAGAAATAAAAGTACTTCCTCTTGTAGCACCATGCTAATGCCACCCATGGGGTGGCGTTAGTTTTTGGTGCTGAGCCAGGTTTACGAATCCTCGTAAATCTAGGACAGTGTCAGAATGCAGTTGGTGTTGCAGTGGAACGACCACAGCAACACCCAATACACGCCCCTCTGCCACAGAACACTGCATTGGGGCCCATATTTACAAGGTAGCGTTAAGCCACACAAAATGGCAGTTTTAGTAAGAATAGAAATATAATGATCATTTGTTAATAAACAATATATTTTGTGCCTTTGGTATGGTATTTTTTTTATGTTTTCCTAATTACTTAGGAGAAACGCAGTGCCTGCTTCAATTAAACTCTCTGTTTACACATTTAGACATATTTGATTTATAGGGTAGAATACACAAAAACACTTTAACGATACGTCTTTGGATACACAAGTTCAGAATGACTGATATGTTTGAATTTGTTTGTAGAATATATCAAACCAGGTCTGGAAGTGTATTGCTACAGGTTTTATTTCAAAGGTCCTTTCGGACCTTTGCTTCATCTCTGGCATCCAGAGGTATGGCGCCTCCTTAGAAGCAACCATGATTGGGAGCGCGCAAGTTAGCGGTAGATGTAGGCGCACATTTGCGGCTTGCTATGGTTGGTGGATGGTACAGCTTTCTCTCACGTCCCCTAAAGCTCCAATCTGGCATTTTATGGCACTCTGGCAGTTAGTTTAGTATAATTCCCAGGTTTGGATGTGGCAGCACCTTACGGCGATTGTTACCAAGTCTTCATCTCTTCCTAGCTTTGAACTTCGTTGCCCACAAAATATAAGGAACAGTTTGAGCTACCCAGATCTGATTCTTCGTAAAAATAAGTCACCAATGCTAAGCAACTTCGGACAGTAAATTAAAGATTATGACAGATGAGTCACTTCTAGTACAATAAGGGTTTTATTCACATCATGATGTCCTAAGCACAGGTTTTAGCGCACAAACCGTTAACCTGTAACAAATACTTTTTAATTGATTTTTACTCCGTTCATGACAACTACCTAATCTTATTATTGCTGCCATCTTGTGACTCGAGGTTTTTCTATCAGCTTCCATTAGCTTTTAACTTATCCAGTGCTTAGTGACTGTCTTGTCCTGTTTTTACTAAATCATCCTGCACATTTGTTTCCCCCTTTTCTTTTGTGCTAAATCTGGTCCCATTATCAAGCATTCGCTTTCATTTTGTTAGATTCTGTTTTTGGCGGAGACTTTAGACATAAGAGATGAGTGTGTAAATATGAGGAAAGCTAGCACGGATATGTCATAGAACAGAATTTTTTAAACTGCTACTGACAACTCTGCCATTAAATAAGCAGGTATATCCTTTTTTAGTTCAGGTCTATCCACATATGGGGCAAGTGACAAGAGCACACACAAAGAGAGAGGGCCCTAACATTTCTCCAAACGAGGAAGATCCCATAATGACGCTGACAATGCTCTTTCCAATCACAGTCCTTGATTTTCAAGGGCGTTTGCCAATGGAGAAATTAAAGTGTTATCACCATGTTATATAGCATCAGCAATGGACAGAGTCAGAGTAGTCGGAGCGTTCATTGAAGGGAATTGAGAAAGATCTGTATAGATCAATAAATAATTCTCACTGGTTTCAGACAAATTATGAGAGAAATACTAGACAAAGAAAGAGATTGGTTATGGAAAAAGAAGTAGAGGGGACCATTCTAGTAGGTAATCCACTATCACCCACCCTCTCTATTGCCACTTCTCTCCTGCAAACCTCTTTGCAGATAACTAGTGAGGGGGCAACTGTAAGTCTGTATCTTGTAAGGAAAGATCATATATCCTAAGCCATGCTAAAATGGACTTATGCTGAAAGGTCCACAGGGAACAGTGGACCTGTAATAAGGTGATATCCGAGTAGAAGCAGTGCCAGAGTTATCAATTACTTGTAGTCCAGACATAATAATGGAAAGAAGACACCACAAGAAAACAGAAATGTGGCACCCCAGAAAGCCCATTTAGTATTTTCAAATTAACTTTACATGTTTAGAGTCTCTCCATCATATAACGAATTAGTACTTGTGGTGAGTGTACTGAAGGAGGAGGTTCCAATACTTTGTGTGGAGCTAGAAAAGCAACATTAATCATGCATCAAGGTCCTAGATTACCTTATGAAGGCGATTTGCAACAAATCATCCGACTCAGACCCCTTTCATTTAACTGGGCAGAAAAAAATGTTTTATAGATTTCAGTGCACAGTAAGCTCCTTTTGGTACTTAATCCACAAACGGCATGGCCCGAGCTCTGATCGGTAGTAATGCCAGTCCTGTAACTCTGACTTAAGATCTGCTATTTTAAGCAAAACAGTTATTGATGCTGCAGACACCACAAAGATGTCTTCGGAAAAGAAAACCCAAAGAAAGAGGCCTCCAACAGCAGAAGGCCCGTTTTTTGTTCCCTGTCACATAGGGACGAGGGAAGCGATTTGAAGTAGCAGAAGGACATCTTGGCTGTAATAAATCAGTAGTTAAGTTCCCCGTTAAAAGCTACACAGCATACTGCTATCATAAATATACCAAAGTTTTCAAGTAACGGTCCTTGGGAGGTGCTGCAAAAAATGTCACTTACCCAGATTAGGGACAGTGCAGGTAAAGTCGTTGTGTGTCCCCATGATGTAGAAATGTTAAAAAGGTTCATTATTTCAGAACAGACAAAAACAATATTATTGTCATTGATGAGAGACTAAGCGATTCATGAAAATTGAATGTCAAACGTGTTCTTGATTCTTTTATGTTAGCTCGATCTTACTTATGAATGCTGTTGATGAAAGGCCTGGTAGTCTTACTTATTCTTCCAATTGTTTTTGACCTTTTGCCCCCTTTATTTTAATTTTTATCAGTTTCACTTGAATTGTGCAGTTACATTATTCTAATTTCTCCTGGATTTTTCTAATATTTCTGTTAATTTGACTGATTGCAAATTCTACCCTTTTATTGATATTAGTCGATGTTTTTATATTGATTGCATTATTTTTGTTGTTTTAAATAATGTTTTATAAAGTAAATATTCTACATATGTTATTACTGGCCACACAAAATGCATTTTGAGCCAAAAATGATCAATACATTCAAATTCAAAGTAATCTCCGGATTTCTGAATGGGCATCACATAATAATGCCATCTAAATGCCATTCATTTCCAAGTGATGAGAACATCACTGAACTGATCTAGACTCAGACTCGTCTATGTTTCGAATTTTTTGCTACTTTGATCTTGGAATTGTGCTCGCTATTCTGAAGCCCCCATAACTGCACTCAGTGACATGGGTCACAACTTCAGCCTCTGCTCACACGTACCTCGAAAAATGCTCCTTAATTTTGAGTCTTTGCTCAATGATAAATCTTTAAAAATGTGTGATCGCTAGAGTCTGAAAATGCTGTCTGGTAAATTCATAAAAACTGATCACTCTCTGAAAGAAAGCTTATTGATAGAACCTTAAAATGTATTTGATATGTGGGCTCTGAATGAATGCCAACTAGTAGAACTTTAAAGCATACTTGGTCATTGAGCTATGGAGGGTGTCTGGAACAACCGTAAAACATATTTTATTACTGGTCTTTAAAGCAGCGTTGACCTGGACAATCTTAAAATACGTTTTGTCCCTGAAACACCCTTTGATATGATCTGTTGTGTGAATTCAGACAAGGTGCCTGGGAGTATAATGATAAGGTTTTATGTGCACCCATGGTTTCCCACTGATCCCAATCTGAGGCAAGATTCTTAAGATGCACTCAAGTTTTAATGTTCTCTGTCTTCATTCCTATGCCCACAACCTTAGTTTTGAAGGCAGTAGACGGTTGTACTAATTGCTGTTCATTCAGTACAAACACAGTACTTACATGCTCACAACACCCTTCTTTTTGTATCCCCCTACAGTCCATTAGGATCAAGGGGCCAGATGTACCATCACGGCCCATTGCGATTCGGTAATAGCGATTTTTAAGAAATCGCTATTACCGACTCGCAAAGGGCCATGTATCACATTTACAAATCGGTAATAGCGATTTCTTAAAAATCGCAAATGCTTTTACCGAATCGCAAATTGCGATACCGGCCCCATTCGCAGCTATGGGCCTCTTGGCCCATAGCTGCAAATTTTTTGCATTTCCAAAATTGCGATTTCTGAACCAGAAATCGCAATTTTGGAAATGCAAAAACACAGGGTGCTGGGGGCCTAAGGCCCCCTCTCCTGCACCCCAAAAACTTTTTTCTTCAACATGTAAGGTACACACATGCCAAAAGGGCATGTGTGCTTTACATCTTCAATTTAAAAATGCAGTTTAGCTGCATTTTTAAATTTTGCACCAGGTTACCACCTGGTTGCAAATCATGGTATTTTGCAAGTGCAAAATGCCATTTTTGGAAAAATCGCAATTTGCGATTTTTTCCAGCATAGCCTTGCGACCTGGAAATTGCGAATCGCAAATTGCGACTCGCAATTTCCAGGTCGGGAAGCAAGAAATCACAATTTTAGCGATTTCTTGTTTGTGGTCTGCGAATGCATTTCATGCATCGCAGACCACAGTTTTGCACTCGCAAACGGCCGAATTTACCGATTCGCACCGTTTGCGAGTGCAAAACTTTTTAATACATCTGGCCCAAGATCCTCTAATGACTGACCCTTCATAAAACTATCTGAGCTGACTCTGTTATTCAGTCGTATGGGTAGGATCAACAAAATATTGAAATGAATGCCCTGCTTCGAGTCTTATTTATTTTGGGCACTTCCAATCCATGTGCGCCAGGAGATCCTTGATGAACTTAAATTAGTGATGTTACAATTCATATGTCAGGGGAATGGAGAAAGAAGGGAATATGAATTGCTATGACTTGCGAGGTTAGATGGATGCCTGCTTCTTCCTGAAACTCCAATGTATTAAAGAAATGCCTAAGTAGGAGACATGATAGATTGATCCCTTAAAACAACTGACAAGCATTAGGACCTTGTGAAAAGTACCATAGCAGGACAGACGATATGGGATTTGGAGTCATAGCCTAAAAAGGACAGGCCCTCAATCCTAATGCCTACACACATTATTCCTGAGGTATATGACAGACTTACTTTCCAGACGTACTAAAGAAATTCAGTCTCCGTCTCCCAAAATGCAAATCCATCATAATCCAGCGTTCACCACAGCATTACAATAGGGGTCTTTGTATAAAGGAAAGCTGGAGAGTGTTTGACTGTGTTGAAACTGATTTGTAGAGAACGACTTTTTTCCTTTCATGAGTCAAATAGAAATTCTACCTAGACAAAAATGAGTGCTTTCCTTATACACAATTAAAACATTGAGTTTATGGAGTCACTCGTTAATTTAGCAGGTACCAGAGACTTTGCCCAATTAGAGAAGTTTGTAAAAACAGCTGGGGAAAGCAAGGGCGAAATTACTGCATTTTACAGACAGTCCTATACACTGCTCCCTAGTATCTCACCCATACTAAAACAGTGGTCAAATATAAGGAGTTGAGAAATAGAGGCGAAATAGTTAAATTAAAAGTGCACACAGCATAGCAGACAGGGAATCCCATTACAAGGTGGCCTTGAAATGGTACCTCTATTTGGCCAAGATACATAAATATTATCCTCACACAAGTGCATTATAGTGGAGGGTTTGTGGAATTCTGGGAGCCTTCAAGTACATTTGGTGGGATTGTCCATAGATGAAATGATTATGGGCTGAGATACTGGCTGTCATGAAAAACATTTTGCACTATCCTCTTCGATCATTGCCTACATATTGTCAGGGGTGAGATCTCCTGTTCTGCAACACAAAACCAAAGTGATTTGAGTGATCATGTGGAACTTTTTAGGGGCTGCTAAAATCACACGGGCAGCGTTCTTGAAAAAGAGGCTCCTCCCATGGATTCTAATACTTAAGACCCGTAGAACATGTTAGCAATGGAGACACTCTTGCTTGTTCTTTCTGCCACCCATAGTACTGTGGGACCGATTTACAAAACACAGTGTTGCACAATGCTCTCATCCTTCTGCTAGTTTGTTTAGAGTCAGGGAAGCATTTACTGAAATATGATGTAATTGGGGACGAATGATTTTATGTTCTAGATGCATACCTCTTTACTTATACGAAGTGCAGTGGTCAATGTACCATATCGAATTTAAAATGTACAAAATATATATGTTTAAAATGGCCATACACCAGTCCTAATTTGACTAGATACTAGTGCATTGCTTGTAATCCAGAAACATGCCCTTCCTCTGTCAAAATGAAGGAATATCAAACCCAACATAGAGTGTATTGTGCATTACTATGTCTTACTGAAGAATGCATTTCAATGTAATTCCTGAACCAGTGTTTATTCATGCTTAGGCTATCTCTATCACACCCCTGTGTTGGATGTTCCTCTAGTTTAAAAACAGAATCGCTGCGTTCTTCATAAGTTTCTTATTAAGCACTGTATTTTATTTTTAATCAGGCTTTATTGGCTAGGATATATTTCGTTCAACTAACCCAAGAGACCCCTCTTCACAAAAAATGTTTGTATTTATTTCAAGAGGTGGAAATTCATATATTCTAAAATTTCCAGCTTTAATTTGCTGTATTTTTGGGTTAGTTCAATAACAAGTGGTTTACAAACTGCAGATGTGCGAACTTGTTCCTAGCAGGATATGTATCACACAGACATTTATTGAAAATATTGACCAGCACCCACTAAAACATGCAAGCTACTCTAAAAGAGAATAGTGCAAGGTTGCTAAAATGTGCAGCTAATGTCTGAGTTTTAGCATCATTTATAGTCATACTTACTCAAACTTCGTTCAAGGGATTTTATATTTCAGAGTCGGAATCGACAGAATCTTTTTAGAGTTCTAGAATCTAGAATGTTTGCGAAAAAAAATACAGATGAAAGTTAAAATAATTGTTAGGAAAATTAATAATTGCCTAGTGGGGGGAGGACATCCGTGAGTATGAAGGGCACATCTGGGTGAGTTTGGATTTGCATTCCATTTAAAGACATTTGTTTCTCCTCGTAAAGAAAACAGCAGCGCGGCAAGCATTTTAGCATTCATCTGCTGCAGGTTGCATAGTACAAGATTAAAACAAATGGTGCAATACATTTAAAGTAAGAACATCTGCTAGCAACACATCTGACAACAACAGATGTTGCAAAGCAAATAGCCATCAATCTTTTTCTGCAGTCACTGAATGTCATTGCTAGGGTTGAGCACATTAAGGAACACCATTTACTGGACTACAAATGACAATATGTCTCCCTAAGCCATTATTTATTCCTCATTAGGGGATCATTTTAAACAAAACTGAAACAATAGCATCAAGTTGAAGCGTCTTGCCTTCATTAGAAGAAAACATGCACATACTAACAGACCTTGTCTTGAGGATATCTTTCACCTTTGAAGCTGAAAATAGGACGTTTTGTGAGATTTCATATTACATGGCCTTTTCATGTGTTTGGTTACATTTTCTTTATTTGGTTGTACGGGTGCAGCTCTCCCGCCTGCGTTTGATATCTGGGTGGATGTTTTCTTCAATGCTAGATCTTACTGCCCTCAAGCAGTCTACATGGGCACGTGCTGTGAAATGTGCAACCCTTTCATTTGTTAAATAATGTACATATTCTATTAGTTTAGCTCAGTGACACACAGATAATCCATGCTTGATAATAAAAAATCACTTCATTTGCTAACATTCAGCTTGCCTCATGTGTTATTAGCGTTGATTGTACATTGTAATGCAGGAACGCCCGGATGCAACATTAGCTTCTGAACTATGAGTGGAAGATGCTTATCTTCGTTCAATCCCTGGGTATGTTATTTGTTTGTGACTATCATATAACTAATTAAGGACAAAGGCGGTTTTAATAAATTCATCACTTATTAATTGGTACCCTATATCATGAGCCTAACTATAGCGAAATGTTTAATTTGTGTGTCATTCCTTCATAAAGGGCAGGGTGGAAAGCGTTGCTGGGGACTCCGTGCATTTATGTAGCATCGCTTGCTAATGAAGTGGGAGCAGTAACTCTCATATAACTTCAATCTGCCTTGTTTAAACCCACCAGTCATATGACAGTGTCTAAGATTTTTATGAATTTGGAAGTAAGTAATGCACCACACACTTGAATGCACTTCCCTCAGGTGTACGTTCCTTCTAATCCACATGTACTTATGCAATAGCACACTGTGCCCCCACAAACTATGTTCAGACCTTCAAGACTAGAATAATAAATGTAAGGCAGTTCAAGAGCCGGGTTTCATTTGGCTTAGGGAACATGGAAACACAATTAACGCACAAAAGGGAACCAATCCCATCTATAAACTGATAACATATATTCAGTCAGTACTTTATAAATTCAACGTGTCTAGACCATACATTTTGTAAATGGTTATTTATTGTATATCAAGTTATACTGATACAGTTGGATGTTTGCTTCAGCAACCCATGGTAAGGAGAACTGCTGGCAGTGCCCAATGGAGTACAAATGTAAAATGAATATAAGAGTCTAATTGAAGGAAATCATTGCAATAAAAATGTAAATCGCTGCATTGGGTAGAAGGGTCACACTAGTCTAAAGTGCAACAATTTCACAACACGCCAAAGGAGACAGAGCCTGTCTTGAGCCTCTCTTTAAGCAAAGGCTAATAAATCCTTTTATAGAGCAGCGGCCTACTAAGTGTCTCTAACCTGACTCGTAGAATGAAGTCTTGATCACTTGGCAACCTCCTCTCAATAACAGTCTGGTGTGATTTATTAGCGACAGAAAGGGAATGGTTGGATAATTAAGTATTTCTCAATGAGTCCCATGGTTTTATAACACTGTGCCTGTGCGCACGAAAGTGAATGGCACAGGACATAAAAGGGCTATTAAAATGTCATGAGGCAGGGGGCATAATGAAAATTGATGCTCCTTTACTGAGCATTATTATTATTACAAAGTCATACATAGTCATGTTCTTCAAATTATTAAAACAAGATGTTACCTCCCTAAGAACATAACTTAAACTTGACTTAATAAAAACATAATTGCAGTGGACAGACTCTGAGAATAAGTTTGAATTTGGTTAATATGATCGGGGAGCATTCTAATGCTCATGTGAAAATAATTATATAATTTTAAAAGTTAATGAATAACACAATAGAACCCAGGGTGCGAAAAGGCAAATAAATCCTGCTTAAAAAGAACACAAATAAATAACATTGGATAGTACTACTCAAAGGGTAAGGGTCAGCTGGTCAAGCAAACTCTCAGCCCTGTCAGCCTTATGTCCTTCTCCCAAACCCCTTGCCTCTCCTCCTCCATTTGGCTGAATCTATTGTTGTTGAGCACTTTAGCACTGCTAACCAGTGCTAAAGTGTTAGTGCTCCCTCCCCAATAACATGATTACATTGGTTTATACCTAAGGGGCATATTTTATTTAATTATAAGACTCTTGTTGAGTGGTATACCATATACCCATGGCCTTTAAATGAAATGGTACCAGTGGGCCTAGAGCACCTATTGTGCCACCCACTTAAGAAGCATTGTAAAACACGTCCCAGGCTAGCCTTTGCAGCATGAATGCAGTTCTCAGCTGCCATGTCGACTTGGCATTTAAACCCTGTTGCTAAACTTTAAACTCCTGCTTTATTACATATGTCACTCCTATGGTAGGTCTAGTTGACCCATAAGGCACGATGCTCTGTAATTAAAGGTATGGGTTTAAATTTTACATGTTCTGGTAGTGAAAAATGGCTACATTCCTTTTTCACTACTCTGAGGCCTACGCTTCCTATAGAATAACATGAGGGGATTCTTATTTCATTTGATACACTGTAATTCCCAATTGGAAGCTGGTGGCTAAATCATGTTTGGTGTCTATGAAATTGTAAGAATAACTCCTCTTTAATGGTAGTTAGATTTTTTATTACAATTTTAGAATTAAGACTTTTAGAAAGTTGGCGTTTTCTTGTCCTTAACCTTTTTCTGCCTGTAACTTGTCATGGGTCACATGACTTGGTGTAGTCAACGGTTCGAGTTTAAGAATTCCTTCCAGGCAGTCACGCAATAAAGAGATTAGGTATGCCTGCCTGGGCCATCTACTTGCAGGATGGGAGGGCAGACCTGAGACCAGCTCCACTGGCAACTGAATAGCCTGTTCTCTGCCCACACACAGCGGGACTAACAACCCTGATTTGGCCCTTCAGCTGTCATGGAGCCAAGGTAGGAAATTCCATGCACTTCAAAGCCACTGTATAGAAGCTTCTCCAACCTTCCAGAACCAAGGGCACCAGGGTATACAAGTAGGATCTCAGAAATTGAATGTTTAGTACACTACTGGACCTGTGGATGCTTTGGCAGAAAGGAGGACTGCTGTGATGGTACAAGGTCTGCCAGTCTGATGGACTGATGCTCTAAAGGAACTGTTGCCCTGCTCTGCTGACCTGCTGCCCTCTTGCCTGGTTGACATCATCATCTTGAACCCAGGCCCCAGATTGATTCCAAGGCTAGTTTGCTGGTGTTCTGATCTGAGCCTCAGGGACATAAAAGGTTCCCCAACCAACTTCTGGACCCAGCTGCAGTGAGTTCCTGACCCCTAAGTGATGTCCTTTGGGTCCCGGGCCCTTGGTGTGGCTGAAGTCAAGTTATATCAATTAAAGATTTATTCAGTGTTTTGTCTGAAATACCCTATAATGTTTTGATGACTGAAATGCAATAATGAAAGGGCTATGTTCTGAATTTGCTTCATATGGTGTCACCCTGTCAGAGCTAGTTGGCATTTTTATTTAGAAAGTTACCCCTCATGCATATAGTTGGGTGATATTGTGTTTTTAGAGATAAGGACTTGCTCCCACATAGTGTCAAGTACTCTGGCAATGACTTGTGGCAGGGCAGACAAAGCAAACATAATATTGGGCATAGAGACACCCAAGATCTCACAGGGAGTCAGAGGATAATGGGGACTCAAAGGGGAAGCTCTGCATAAGAGAACATGAAAGTTTATGCTCAGAAGGAGAAGGGACTACATGTAGGAAAGTACCAACTTTCTTGGCATGTTTCCCCCAATTTTACATGTATATCAGTTTGTTTTTGCCTGTCGCACTGGGATCCTGCTAGCCAGGACCCCAGTGTTCATAGTTTGTGGCCTGAATGTGTATACCTGTGTAGTGCCTAACTGTGTCACTGAGGCTCTGCTAATCAGAAGCTCAGTGCTCATGCTCTCTCTGCCTTTACATTTGTCACTACAAGCTAGTGACCACTTTTACCAATTTCAATTGGCATACTGGAACACCCTTATAATTCTTTAGTACATGGTATCTAGGTACCCAGGGTGTTGGGGTTCCAGGAGACCCATATGGGCTGCAGAATTTCTTTTGCCACCCATAGGGAGCTCAGACAAACCTTTACACAGGACTGCCATTGCGGCCTGAGTGAAATAAAGCACACGTTATTTCATAGCCATTTTCACTGCACCTAAGTAACTTATAAGTCATCTATATGTCTAACCTTCACTTGCTGAAGGTTAGGTGCAAAGTTACTAAGTGTGAGGGCACCCTTGCACTAGCAAAGGTGCCCCCACTTAGTTCAGGGCCACTTCCCTGGACTTTGTGAGTGCGGGGACACCATTACACGCATGCACTATGTTAGAAATGGGGTTTCTGGTTGGCTAGGGTATGCACCTCAGCCAGGCAGAACTTACCCACTCTAGTCAGGGCAAGGGAGTTACACGTCCAAGATAACCCCTGCTCACCCCCTTGGTAGCTTGGCACGAGCAGTCAGGCTTAACCCGGAGGCAATGTGTAAAGCGTTTGCACAACACACTCACACAGGTGACGCAATATCCCCAGCACAAAGGAAACACAACACCAGATTATATGAAAATATACTGTATTGTACACAACGTAATTATTAGACCAACATCACATAACAGTACTATCCTGCTACCTTAGCAGTTGTCAGAACGTTACACATTAGTTACTCTGAAAACTAGCAGTAGTCACACATAACACACAGGTTACTCAGTATTCTGCAACATAAGCAGTAGTCAGGAAACACGTTATCACATTAGAACACTTGTCATAAGGATATCATAAAATGCCCATAGTAGGAACATTAGAAAATCTATGGCAAGTTAGGGAAACATATTAGCACGTCATGCCCAAAAAAGGAACATCTGCACATATGTGTAAAAGCATCATAGAACAGGTAGGCAGTATATTACAATTAGCAAAGTCTGTAGAAAGAACTTCAATTATGGTTATATTGGTCCTCTTAGAAGTACCTGTCTTGATGAAGAGGCACTTCCAGTGCCTAAAACGAACAATGGGGCCCCCGGTGCTCCTCTGCGCAAAACCTGAACATTGCAGACCGAGAGGGGCGGCACGCACCCTCTCTGAATTCCTGACGGGCCCCTTCTGGGACCTGTGATCACTGGGGTCCCCCCGGGCCTCCACCGGCCCTCTCCAGGGGGGGCCCAAGTCAGGGAAATCCTGCAAGTAAATAGGGGGGCGCCACGCACCCCCTCCGATCTGTGAACGGGCCCCTCTGGGGGCCCGCAAACTCTTGGGGTCTCCCGGGGCCTCCGTCGGCCCTTTCACAAAGGGAGACCCCTTCACTGCAAGGCTGGCCCTCGCAGGGGCCCTGAGGAATCCGTGGGCGCGGCGAGCCTCTGATGAGGCTGCTGCCCGCTCCCAGGACAACCGAAGCCTTCCGAGGCTTCTCCAGACGAGGGAGAGGCGTCCTCCTCTCCTCTCGCCCCTCTGACGGCAACCAAATCCTTCCGAGGCTTCTCCAGGCGAGGGAGAGGTGTCCTCCTCTCCTCTCGCCCATCCGACTAATTTCCGGCCCGAGGCAGGGCCTTCCGGTGCCCCGGGGGCGCTCCTCGGAGCGATCCCTACCCCGGGGGCACCGCTAGGAGCAGGCTTGCTCCTGATTCTTTTTGTGTTGATTTTCTTGTGCCCCGGGTGCACAGAGCTGAGCGCGATCCTCGCGCTCTGAAATAATCAAATAACCCGGCTGCGGCGGTGATCCGGGGGCTCCAAATAAAGCGCTTTTCACAGCGCTAAGGCAAGATCTGCAGCCTGGGCTGTGGCGGTGATTCCTCCTCAGCAATTTAGAAGAGCGCCCATGGGCAAGTTGTGGAGATCGTTTACAGGGATCAGGGGCCACAGCACCCTGCCCCTGGGAACAATAAGCAAGGAAAAGGTACAGGGCTGGTGGGCCCAGCTACAGGCCAGCACAAGGGGTGCAGATGGTGGCAATTCCTCCTAGTGACCAGGCAGGTCACAGGTCAGCACAGCAGCAGCAGTCCAAGGCGGTTTCCTGGTGAGTCCATTCATCAGCGTTCTGCGTCCAGTTTCAAGTTCCAAGAATGTTCAAATTGTGGGGAAAATTCCCCTGTACTTATAGTCAGTTCTTATAGTGTTTTACAATGGTAGGGAGAGGAAGTTCCAGCCAGTTACAACTGGTTTTGGGAGTGCCCCCTCTCTCCTTTCAGCACAGGCTCCAAACATCAGTGGGGGGTTAACGACCCTATTGTGTGAGGCCAGGGCACAGTCTTTACAAATGCAGGTGTGCCCCGCCTCTCCCTTCTCTCAGCCCAGGAAGACTATTCAGTATGCAGATGCACCTCTGTGACACCTCCACCCTCCCTGTGTACAGGCTGTCTGAAAAGTATGGACAAAGCCCCAACTGTCACTCTGCCCAGACGTGGCTTGGAGTCAAGCTGCAAAACACCAGAGTCATAAGTACAGATAAATGCACACTTTCTAGAAGTGGCATTTCTGTGATAGTAATAAAAAATACCCCCACACCAGTAAGCAGTATTTATTATCACCATCACAACCATACCAAACACGCCTACGCTACCCCTCATAAATCAGACAATACCCCTTACACATAAGGCAGGGCATTTCTAATGCAATCCTATGAGAAGGCAGCACTCACAGCAGTGAGACACCAAGTTAGGCTGTTTGTCACTACCAGGACAGGCCATGCAATATGGCACATGTCCTGCCTTTCTACATACATGGCACCCTGCCCATAGGGCTAGCTAGGGCGTACCCTAGGGGTGACTTACATGTAGTAAAAGGGGAGTTCTGGGCCTGGCAAGTAAATTTAGATGCCAGGTCCCTGTGGCAGAAAACTGCGCACACAGGCCCTGCGCTAGCAGGCCTGAGACAGGTTTAAAAGTCTACTTCAGTGGGTGGCGCAAGCAGCGCTGCAGGCCCACTAGTAGTATTTAATTTACAGGCCCTGGGTATAGAGATACCACTGTACAAGGGACTTATAGGTAAATTAAATATGCCAATTAGGTATAAGCCAATCATACCAGCTTTAGATGGGAGAGCACCTGCACTTTAGCACTGGTTAGCAGTGATAAAGTGCTCAGAGTCCTAGTGCCAAAAGCGAGAGGTCAGAAAAACCAGGAGGAAGGAGGCAAAAAGACTGGGGATGACCCTGCATAAGGCAAAAAAGTCCAACACACTACATATAGGTCAATACCTATATGCGACTTCACAATGGTAACTCTGGGGGCTCCAGTATGGAACCCCAGTACTGCCAAACCAGCTCTCTGTGGTTTTCTCTGCAGCTACAGCTGCTGCCACCCCACAGACAGGGTTCTGCTCTCCAGGGGTCTGGGCAGCCCAGTCCCAGGAAGGCAGAACAAAGGATTTCCTCTGAGAGAGGGTGTTACACCCTCTCCCTTTGGAAATAGGTGTTAAAAAAGGTGGGGGAGGGGTAGCCTCTCCAAACCTCTGGAAATGCTTTGAAGGGCACAGATAGTGCCCTCCTTGCATAAGCCAGTCTACACCGGTTTAGGGAACTCCCAGTCCCTGCTCTGGTGCTAAACTGGACAAAGGAAAGGGGAGTGACCACTCCCCTGTCCATCACCACCCCAGAGGTGGTGCCCAGAGCTCCTCCAGTATGTCTCAGACCTCTGCCATCTTGTTTCCAGAGGTATGAGGGCACTCTGGAAAGTTCTGAGTGGCCAGTGCCAGGAGGTGATGCCAGAGACCCCTCCTGATAGGTGCCTACCTGACTAGGTGGCCAATCCTCCTCTGAGGGCTCTTTACGGGCTCTCCAGTGTACTTTTCCTCAGATTACGACTTGCAAGAATTCATCAGGGTTCCTCTGCACTTCTCTTTTTGACTTCTGCCAAGGCTCGACCGCTGACTGCTCCAGGACGCCTGCAAAACTTCAACAAAGTAGCCAGAAGACTACCAGCGACATTGTAGCGCCTAATCCTGCCGGCTTTCTTGACTGTTTCCAGGCGGTGCATGCTCTGGGGCTGCCTGCCTTCACCTACACTGGAAGCCACGAAGAAATCTCCAGTGGGTTGACAAAATCTTCCACCTGCTCCAGCAGGCACCAAACTTCAGCTTCACCAGTACTCTGGGTCCCCTTTCATCCTGACGAGAGTGGCCCCTGGAACACAGGTGGTGGACTCAAGTGTCCCAGACTGTCCAGTGATCCAACTGTCCGAATGTGGAGGAGGTAAGTCCTTGCCTCCCCTCCCCAGACATTAATCCTGTGCACCACATGTTTTGCAGCTACAAGGGCTTCTGTGCACATTTCCAAGAAATCCTGCATGCATAGCCGAGCCTAGGTCCTCAGCACTCTGTCCTGTGATGCTCAGCTCCCTTAGTTGATCTCCGGTGTCATGGGACCTCTCTTTGAGATGACTGCCATGTTCAGACTTCTTGAACCCATGTTCAAGGATTTCTATGAGTGCTTCCTGCTTCTGTGTGGGCTCTCCACGTTGCTGAGGGACCGCCCCCTCTGTCTCCTCTCCCAAGTGGCAACATCCTGGTCCATTCTGGTCCCAGGCAGCACCCTTTTTCGCTAATCGCGACTCTTGCAGCTAGCAAGGCTTGTTTGTGGTATTTTGCCAAGGAAACAACTCTGTATCTTCCAGCACGCCATGGGACATCTTCTGCATGAAGAAGAACTTCCTACCTCATTTCGTTGTTGCAAATCTTGCAGCTTCTTCCAACCAGAGGCAGCCATTTTGCACCTTCATCTGGGGTTTAGTGGGCTCCTGCCCCACGGACACTTTAGCAACTCTTGGACTTGGTTCCCTTCCTTTGCAGGTCTTCAGGTCCAGGAATCCGTCTTCAGTGCTTTGCAGTCTGTTGTGGTCCTTGCAAAATCCTTTATCACGACTGGGGAAACAGTAGTACTTTACTCCTACTTTCCATGGTCTTGGGGTGGGGTCTCCTTTACACCCTTAGTGTTTTCTTACACTCCCAGTGACCCTCTACACACTACACTAGCCTAGGGGTCCATTCGTGGTTTGCATTCCACTTTCTTAGTATATGGTTTGTGTTACCCCAAGGCCTATTGCATCCTATTGTGTTTTGCAGTGTTTGCTCTATTTTCTGACTGTTTTACTTACCTGATTTGGTTAGTTGTGTATATTCTGTGTATGTCACTTACCTCCTAAGGGAGTATATCCTCTGAGATATTTTTGGAACATTGTCACTAAAATAAAATACCTTTATTTTTAGTAACTATGAGTATTGTCTTTCTTATGATATAGTACCTATATCATATAAGTGGTATTGCATGAGCTTTGCATGTCTCCTAGTTTAGCCTTGGCTGCTCTTCTATAGCTACTTCTATCAGCCTAAGCTGCTAGAACACTACTACACTCTACTAATAAGGGATAACTGGATCTGGCATAAGGTGTAAGTACCATTGGTACCCACTACAAGCCAGGCCAGCCTCCTACACTACAGAAGCAATTTTGCATTCATGCTAATTAGCACACAGGACGGACATGAAAGCCATATATGTATAACAACATTAACAATAAAGGAAATGTGGGGTAAAGCACTTGGGAGATCCACACTGTAAGACTGAGACTCAGTAAAGTTCCTCATCCACAATAACTGTTACAGATAGTTAGTATAAATATTCACATAGAGGATAGAAATGCAGAGGTCGGTTCTATAGAGCTGATACCTATGGTTATGTAATAAAAGTTACTCAAAGATAATGCTTACAATGGAGAAGAAAAAGCACCTAGGTTGTCAATAGCGACTACGAATTCCAGCAGTCCAAAAGGAAAATGTGAGGTGGTTACAGTAAGGGTGTAGAACTATAGCACAGCCACAATAGGCAGGAAGCTGGCAAGGAGGAATGCTTAATAAGAAGGGAATACAAAAGATACTCTTAGCAGAACGTTAAAAACCACACGAGGGACCTGGAAGCTATAAAAGCAGGCACAGGAAGGTAGCAACCCAGAAACAGAAACCAGGGTAAATAGGTAGAAGGCTGGCACTGTGAAAAAGTTAAATACAGAAGGAATGAAAGTTCAAGGATCAAGGATACACTAAATATTGCTGGATTAGGAATTCAGGTAGCACTGCAGGCAGTGCTTGATCAAGGATTAACTAAAGTTTGGGAGCTCGGGAAACAGTGTGTCAGTCAATCAGGAACAGAGGTACAACGGCCAACGCTGGACTAAAGGGAATTGGGACTTAAAAGAGCTTGCAATAATCACATGCATTAGGTGTAAGCAGGTAAGTACCTGCAAGTCTCCGGTATGATGAATTACCCCACTCATCCTTGCCTTGCTGAACCAGTGATGACCCAGTGAGCATGGAATCCTAGATATTGGAGTTTGTAGCATAGACAGACTGACGTCCTATAAATCCAGCATGGATCTGAAATTATTGGGAATTTTGGAAAATGCTCAAAAGTCTGGAAGTCAGACTATGCCTAAAGTTGAAGGTCTGCAAACCTATGTGAACAATGAAAAGTTCTAAATGTAGGCTCCCGGTGATGAGCATGAGAGAGCAGAGAATAAATCATGACACCTAGACCATTAGAAGCTCCTCCATCATAGGGGCACATTAAGGGCATTACACTTTTAACCCCTGTTTGTTGTGTTCTGTAAGTTGTAGGTAATTCCACCTACCATTCTATACATCTTTGTGACATTCTATGTAGTATTTAGTTTAGTGTGCAACACATTACCTTTCCTTTTTTATAAGATAAAGCACTAGCTAGGCAACAATTCATTAGGCGTTGTTTTCAACGTTGCTGAATTCTCAGTCTGTAACCCACAGCGTCTCCTCTGAGTACTGCTTTTCCAAACTTCCCTGTGAGTCAAGTGCAAAATAATGGGCTTTGGTTACTAGTTTGGTGGCCTTTTATACAGAAGCCTCAGGACATAAGATGTGAAAGACTCCAGTTGTTCCAATTAAGGCCTTCTGCCTTCCCTCAACCCCCGAACTCAGATTTCTCACAGATCCTATTTCTCTTGGCATTGTTTGTCTTCCACTTGAAAGAGTCTTGCCATCTGTAGAAAATCCCCAAATAGTCACAGAATTCCATCAATCGAATCAATAAACATCCTTCATTATCATTAGGTGTCTTGGAGAGGAGATGTTATTGCCTCATATCCATATTAAGGGCCCCATTATGAGTCAAGCAGCATGAAATCAACACATGCTTTCATGCATTAATTTCATTCTGCAAAATTACTAATTGCTAGATTTTCTGGGTGTGGAAGACAATGACTTGTGGAAGAAAATGACCCAATTCTTTCAGCCCTAAAAATCGCATGAGACTTTGACTGTAGCAGCCAAGTCCCATTCCTCTTTATTTTTTCCTAGCAGGGGAAGCATCAAGGTTTTCCCCTGCTAGAACAATGCTTCCCCTTCCACACTCCTTCCTACAAAGATCCCACAGCGTACATTTACCACCTTCTGAAAGCGTTTCATGATTGTGTTTGTTAAACCCCATGGAACTAAAAAATATATATGGTTTAAGGCCTGGAGAAAGAGCCCCAAATTGTAATTCCCCATTTCAAAGGACTTAACTCAGAATTTCATTGTATTGAGTGGATTTAATGCACAGTGATGGTAAATGTGTATGCATATTTACCATGTGGTAAGTCCGCTACAGTACCAAGGAACCTGTAATTGAGGACTTAGTAGAAAAAAAAACTACATGATGGCTGGCATGTTCTTCACTATAATTATACTTGTCTTAGGCCATTTTGAAAATCAAATGCCTCCTACATTGAGTATGTCAGGTTACAATAAATTAACTTTTAAGGTAGTCATTCACTGTGCCATAGACTTTTTAAAATTTCTGGCTTTCCATTTCCATGAAATTCAACCAAAGTGGAGGAGTACTACTTCAACAGCTAGAGATCAGGCTGGACTTCCCACTCACACATTAAATTTGCAATGGACATATTGTGAACTGTTGGTAATGACAGGAAAGAGGAACTCCAGCTCCGACATTTGAATATTTATCTCTGCCTCTTGTCAGAGGCACTGGTCACCATCTTTTGCCTCTTGAGATACTCACTAGTTATAAGTGAACAGCACAACCACAAGGCCATCAGGTAGTGATGCAGGCCAAAAAGTAAAGCATCTGCTATAGCCTCCTCAGATTTGGCCGGTTACATTGCAGGAAGCTCCTCCCACTACTGTTTACTATCCTAAAATGTTAAATGTATATAACGTATAAATGTATATATATATTGATGAAAACTGTTTTACAGAGTTCACATATTTCCAGTGAAATTATAGGATTTTTGATTACCACTGTTTTGTGCTTGATTCGCTTCCCTTTTTTAAGGAAAGATAGAACTATATCTATTTTCCATTTGTGGCTATTTGGCGGCAAGATTATCCTGTTTGGCCTATCAAGTTTTTCTCCAAAATCTGTTGTCCATATTCTGATTGTTCTTAACTTTAAACTCTGTTAGTCCTGTAGCCTATCAAGTGTTTCTCCAAAATCTGTTTTCCATATTCTGATTGTTCCTTATTCTGAACTCTGTTAGTCCTGTATCAACAGATTGCTGATATTGTTTGACAAAGGACAGTTCTGTCACAAGACGAACACAACTCTAAGTGTTATCTTTATTTTCACAGATCTGGCTGTGCTTTTGATTTAACCTTCATTTTTCGCTTACTCCCTATTACCTCGCAAATCAGTTCAAATTTTTAAAACAATAATTGTCACTTTTTGTATATAACAAAAGCCACATAGAAAACCTTAGGCATTCTAAACGACTGTTCCTTGGCTTTCAACCTCACCCCCCTCTGGTGACTAGAACTAACTCATCCAGCAAGTCTTCAAAAGAGAACTGAATTGTTTGTTGCCATCCACTGTAGAATTATGGGAGCTAGACAGCCAATCAGAATTCTCCCTTTTTTGGCCATAACTATTGTTAGAGACCTGGAAAAGGAACAGTGGGTTGCTTCTAAACACATACTTTCTTTTGCTTATAAAAAGAGACTTTGGAATAGAAGGGTGGCACCACAGACTCCTAAAAGAAGAGATTTTGGGTAATCATGTAAGGGTACCACACAGTATGGGTTTCCTGATAAGAATTGAGGTTAGTGTGGGACTCGAAAAAGCCTTGAAGATCTCTCATAGAGTTCAAGAACATTGGATTGTTGCCAGTTCTCTTCTCCTTCAGCTTTTGTTGACCCAGTGGGCAGCACTTCAACTCACAACTCCAACTGGGTGCTGGAAAAGCAGCTTCTGTCTACTGCTGCAAAAACAGCTCTCTGACTGGAAGCCATTCTCACTGCCATTCCATACTAGACCCTCCCTTTTCTTGTCAAAATTGAGATTTAGCACTAAAAAACAAACTGTAGTAGAACAAAACTGCCATATTCATTATTTTTTCACAGTTCTTTGTCATTCCAGCTGACATTCCTAGAGGCTTATTTACAAGCCTCCATGTGCCGCTCAAGCGTCACTTTTTTTGACGCTCCAGTGGCACAAATTGCAGACCCAAATCTTCAAGGCCATGAAAAGCCAACCTGTGTGGCTTTACATGGCCTTGTAGATATGGTGTAAGGCAAAGCAGCAATGCTGTATTTCCTCACACTGCGTCAGGGAGGTGTGCCATGGGCTTTGCTGTAGGTGTTCCAACTAGACACCCATGGTTTTTGACACTGCCCCAGATTTACATCATGGCGTAAATCTGGGGCACGCCAAAACCTTTTGCCTCCCCAGAGCAGGAGTAAAGAGGAAAAATGTTTACATTTCTCCTTCTTTTGCCTCTTTCCATTCTGCAGCACACATAGAAAAAGGAAATCGCTTATTGTGATTGTTTGTGAGCAGGAAGGTGCCCCTTTCTGCGCAAAATCAATTTTGTCAACAACACAAACACCCTTGAGCCATGGTACATGGGTCCCTGTGTTTGTGCTCGGCTGCAATTTGTTTGCCGGCGCTGGCTGAAAGGACAGGTTTGCACCACACCTTGGAAATGCAGTTCATTCCTGCCCTTTCCAGTTGTCGTAGGGCAGTGCTGCAAAATGACCTGCAACGCTGCCCTATGTCAATTCTTTGTAAATAAAGCCCCTAATTTGAGAAGTTTGAGAAAGTGGTGAGTGACCGTCAAGGAGCGGTAGCAAAAGTAGCTGCTGATCAAAGGGCTGGTGGTGGTGAAAATAGCCTTAGAACTCTTATCTACAGGGAAATGACTGGGCTTAATTACCATGCGCTCATTATATGACTTTCTCATTATATCACTTCCTTTGTGACCTTCACTCTGAGAACGCATAAACACATAGGATAAACAGTACCTAATCTTCTTGTTTATATATATAAATATATAAATATATATATATTTATATATATATATATACATATATATATATATAAATATATATTTATATCTGTGTGTGTGTGTGAGAAAACAGGGCTGATTGCCTGATTGCAGAGGCCCCCTAACTTTTTGCCCCCCTTTTTCACTTTTTGTTGGTGTTTTCCTGACTCTGATGGTGCCCTGTGTACTACTAATCAGACCCAGGGCCTGTGCTCTGTATAAAATAAGTATGCAAATTAGGCTATTTATAATTTGCTATGTCAACCTACCTTTAAGTCTCTAGCATATGGTAGGGCATGTAGGTTTAGGGACCCCAGCATAGATAGTGCACCCATAGGTGCACTGCTGAGGTGCCCAGTGTCATTTTAAAGGCAGGCCTGCCTTGCTGGCTGCTTTCAAATTAAAGTTGAATGCAAATTCGACTTTGGAATTAAAAGTATTTTTTTCAAAAATTTTAAACTACCTTATTTTTACATATAGGTCACCACTAAGTTGTGCCCTATGTGACCCTAGGGCTGGGTGCCATGTAACTATAAGCAGGGACCATTATAAAAATAGTTTTATAAGCTGTGATGAGGTAAAACAGCCAAATTTGTTTTTCCCTTATTGTAGTGAATGGCCTCCATAGGCTAGAATAGGGAGACTTTGTTTTGATATATAAAGTCCCCTTAAGTGTCAGATACCTCAAATTTGGCATCAAGTTATTTGGTATAATACATCCCATAACTTACAATTGTTGGATTTAATATACCTTGTTCAGGTAAAGAGTTTTAAACTCTACCTAAAAAGTTGCCAACTTCAGCCCTGTAGTGTTCTGCTCTGATTGGCCAGCTTTTGGCAGTCTGGCCAGGCTGCCTTGATGCAGTGTGAAATAGTCTGGGCTGAACACAAAGAGATGTGCCTGGGGGAGGAGAACTTCCCCCAGGAGATGGAGAAGCAGGAAGGGGTAGGGCTGCCAAACTGGTCTTCAAAGGCAGGGAAGGACATTTGGAGCAACCCACCACCTCCGTCACATCATGCAAACCCAGTCAATTAGGTGCCCCCCTGATTAGATTAGGAGAGGGCAGGTGAAGGGTGTGTTTAAGATTTTTAGCCACACCAGTGGATGGGCTCAGCCAGATGTAACCTCCAAAAATCAGTTTCAGCCATGATGGATTTTTGAATAATGTTACTCCCTGGGACTTATTTTTGCCAGGCTTCCCAGGTAGTGGTCATCACAGGGGAAAGGACCCTGCACCTGATTGGAGAACCAGGACCCTCCAGTTTTTTCACCCAAGAGCAAGGATAAATGCACCCACACCTCAGTTCCCTACCAGAACCCAACAAGGAAGAATGTCAGAAGAAGAAGGACTGCCCTGCTGGACCCCTGACCTGCACCTGGATACTGCACTCTGAATGACTGTATTAGCTGCACACTTGGGCTTCACTACTAAAAGGACTTTGTCTGTCCTCTAGTGTTTCAAGAAGGTACACTGCATTTGCTACAGGTATAAAAGAGCTGCCCAGGGACCCTTCATCAAGTCCTGCAAGCAGAGCCCACCTGACCAGCGCCCAGCGGCAATTTGAGGATTCTGACCAGGTGCATTCTGGGAATTGTAGTCCCAACGTCAAAGGAGCAACTCAGAGCTTCTGGAACCTTGGATCAGGTTGTGGACACTTCAAAGACCCAAAAAGGACCTCTGAAAGAAGATCCAGAAGTTTGTGGACGTTTGTAGCAACTCCATAAGTTGAAGAGGTGCATTGTGGGAGTTGTAGTCCCATGCCCCAAGAGGCAAACCAGAGCCTCTAAACCCTTGGCTGGTGCTGTGGACCACTTCCCTGAATCAAGAAACACTTTTGAAAGCAAGTGTGACAGTGATACCTCGTGGGTGGCCTGAACTCTGGACTTTGTTCCTTTCCAGTGTGAGCGCTAGTTGCTTCTATGCGCTAGAAAGCATTAATTCTTTGAAATTCATATTTACGGTCCCCCTTATCCAATTTTATTTATTTTGGCGTCATTTTAAAGATAAAAATATAATATATTGTTATAGATTGTTATTGGATTTGTATTCTGTTTTGTCTTTTACTTATTTAATGTTTTGTGATTTTTAAGTGCTTTACACATTTGTCTCCTAAATTAAGCCTTGTCACTCGTTGCCAAGCTACCAAGGTTTGAGTTGGGTTTAATTTATTGAGACCTAACTGGACCTAAGTGGGGGTTAGTGGCCTATTGCTAAGTGTAGGTACTTACCTGCCCTTACTAATAATCCATTTTCCAACTATATATATATATTTATACATATATACACACACACACACACACACACACATTAGCCTTTTGTACATTTTCTGGTTAGAAAAAATTAGAATTTTTTTTCACTGCAACACATCTGCTTTTATGTTGACTTTGCACTTGATGTAAACTTTTATGATTGTGTAACTATATTCTCTCTTTATGTAAGTTTGTACGATTTGAAGTGTTGTTTTATGTTTCTGGATCTTCTTTGTATTATACAAAACCACAAGTAAATATACCTAAATATTCTCCAGCGGGATACTCTGTAGCCAGAGTTTTGTTCTTTTTGAACTCATCACTTTATTATTCACTAATTAAAATCTGATTGCCTGCCATGAATTATTGACATATGCACCTAGAGGACTAGCAACATGGTTTCCGCAGCTGTTTCCTTAAAGCATTTTCAAAACCACATTGTAGCAGGTTATTTTTTGCTCTATTTCCGACACTAATGGCTGTGAGGAAATCCTTCTCAAATGTTTAGCTATTCTCTGTTCTGCATACAATGCACTCAAACCCTTCTTGAAAAAACTGAGCATACCATTGTTCTGCATTCAGATGATGCAAGGAGCAGATTTGCCACATATTTGGTTTAACCTTCAGTGCTGAAGATCACTTCACCAGGGTAGCAAAGTGCTTGCAGCCTTTTCTTGGATGCTGAGGGGCATACTTATGGCTACGTAACACGCACAGCAAGTCATCTTGCTGTGCTGCATGACAAGGAAAGAGCACAAACTTGCTGTATTTGGAATAATACAGAACATTCCTGCCTTTGTTCCTACCCTGGTGCAGTGTTGGCTGTCTAGACTCAATGCGGGCAACCTTGCACCAAGGTGCATGGAGGCCTGCATTGTAAGGAGGATTGTTTTTGTGCCAGAAGGGGCACCTTCCTGCACACAAACAATCCCCTGAGGCATTTTTCTCTTTCTATGTGTGCTACAGGAAATAACGAGGAGAATTAAAGATATTTCTCTTTGTTATACCTCTTGGTCCATTCCCAGGTCTACCACTTCTGGTAAATCTAGGAATTGCATTAAATTCCATATATGTTGTGTGGGAAACCCAAAGCAACCCCCATGGAATGCCTCCCTTGAGCAGAGTAACACAACACAGCAATTTGCACTGCGTTGCCTTACTCCAGATTTATGAAGCCAGTCAGGGCCATGCAAGGTGGCCTTGCGTGACTTCATAAATCACACTGTGGTCTTGCCTCATTCATGTACCACGCTGGGCGGTGCAAGAGCAACACAACCGCACTGCGCCTGAATTTAGGAAGAAATTTCATTGGAAATGTAACTCTTCTTACTGATAACAGAATGCAAACTAAACACCTCAAACATGTTATAAAGCAACATTTCAAGAGAATGATACAATAAACCTTTTATAAAGCAGTTTATTCCCTTAGGGCAGATCGTCTGCAATATTTGCTTTTCTAAGTTTTTAAATACATGCTGTATTTTTAACTTATAACAGAAGAAAGCCTTCCTTTGGCATCCTAGCCTTAATTGCCCCAACTTTTACAATGACTTTAGTGGAAGACGTCAAGCCTGGGCATATCTGGTCTCCCCATGCCTGCCTCTTTGGAAACCTTCCATAGGGCCAACAGCATAATTAGCTGTAGATGAATGCCTGAGGTTCTTTCAGCAGCTTTTACACAAAAATAAACAGTTTGCAAAATCATGACGATGTATGTATTCCTCTTAACAAGTTTACATGATCATGGCGATATTCATTGCTGAAAAGGAACTTGTCTTAGGGAGAGAGAGTGGAAGACAAGTTTCATTGAGCGATTGTAATTTTTATGTGAAAACGTGGAAAAAAAACAGAGAAATGGTAAGGAGAAAGGAAAGAGGGTAACAGAAAGCCATTCATAAAAGAACCTTTATTTTCTTGTTTCACTTGTAACTTTGTCCTTTGGTATTTGTGCAAATGCACACATGTTAACAGATCCTCAAAGGCAGTTTTAGATGTCACTATGCATAAGTGCTCCAGCAGAAACCGTGTGTGTGTGAGGGGCAGGAGGCAGGTATTTTACAATATAGAGAATTCCTATTGCAAAAAGCGGATATGCTTCCATTGGAACCCCTTCAATGTGTTTTCAACTTTTTCAAACCATACTGCTCAGGTAAAAACAAAATCCTCATTAGGACTTGCTGACTCATTGCAGAATGTTTGTTTCTGTGGTCTGTCAGAGGAATCTTGCGCTGTCCATTCTAAAACTGTAGGGCTAGTGTCGCTAGCAGGCGTAGTGACACTAATACGCTTCCGCCCTCAGTAGAGAGAAGGTGCATCGTTGAATAACTGTGGAATTCACTGGTCTGTGCAAACGTTCTATATATTCAGGAGTCGTGACCGCGTACTGCGTTGCACTTCCCAGTTAGCCCTGCTCAACATGCAGGTCGACTTTGTTGTTTTAGTGGTGCCACACATGAGAAACTACTTGGCGGTCTTTGATTTGGGCACGGTGTGAACAAGAGCTCTTCATAAAAGTTGTGTGTGAAAGATGATATGTAGTTCTTCAGACTAATCCTTTTCCTCATTTGGCACGCTGCACCTCCTTCCTGCGCTCATTTATTCTAGGGCCGTGATATACTTAATGGTCATGCAGCGCAGTGCAGCAGCAAAAAATGTGGAGAGAGCAGGAGAACACCATATTTACAGAAATATAGATCTCTCCTCCCCTGCCCATGTACCACCCATGTAATGCCCGTATGGTGCTAAGCAACACAAAGCAGTGCTTAGCGCTGCTTTGTGTTACTTTTAAGGTACTTTCCAGTGGAAAATAAGCTTTGCGCTGGAAAGCAAATAGGTTAAAAGAAATTCTGCAACAATTTGTGCTACTATTGTGGTGCAAACGCAGCATAAATCTTAGCAAATATACCTCTTACAAGCAGATTTAAGGAAAGTGGCGCTGCACTGGGTTGACTTGAGCCCGTTAGCTCTCCCTTAACGGCTTCATTTGTGCACCCAATCTAAGATTCGGCGCACCATGGCACAAGTTAGGGGGCAATATCCTCAAGATTTTTGATGGTATTGATGTTCTGTTCAAGGTTAGCACCAACATTAGGGTGCTAATCCTGCACAGTACATAGGGTTCCATTTCAACCAATGGTGTGCCCCTTTTAATGCCTTCTCTGAGCAGACGTTAAAAGTGCCAAAACAAATAACGCAAAGGAATCTCTTAGATTTCTTTGCACCATTTATTCTTCCCCCCCATTTGCATACATTATGCCTGGTGCAGGCAGGATGTAGCGCAAATGGTTACAAAGTGGCGCAATGCAGAGATTTTTGCCTTATGGGCCACATTAGCATAAAAAAAAATTACACTAATGTGGAGAAAGAAGGTGCTGAGGCTCTTAAATCCGCCTCTAAGTTTCTTAACGTAACCTAGAATTCAGACAGTCAAATCACACTTCTGATACAAATGCATAAGTACTGAAGATGCAGTGGCACAATTCTGTTTGAAGGAGAAAAGATTAGTCAAAAGCAAGCACAGGTGTCAGGAGTTAATGGATGGTACCGTGTGGAGAAGACTGTTTAAGGAAAAGATGCTTTCCCACAGTAATTTCTAACCTTGAGAATAATAGGTTTTCCACCCTGATCTTTCCAGCCCTGCACACTATGAGTGAACCTGTTATGCATTTCAATATCACTGAGTATCTTTGCAGGCCGCAGTGTGCTTTAACCAAGAGGTTTTATAAATTTTAAGTCCTATAGGCCTGCACGTTTACTGTTCCCCATTAGCTTGAAGTTATTCTTTTAATTTAGGATATTCGAATGAAATGTAAAAAAACTGATGAATTAGGAATGCTACAAAAGGGTATTTCTCTATATTCCTGTGCCTCTTTTCTCAGTGTTTTTGAAAGACTTTATAACAGTAAATTGCTAATCATAAGTGGGAAGGAAGAGGCAACAGCAGCACCAGGGGTAGTATTTATGTTACTCCACACCTGTACTGAGCCAGTACAAGAGTCCGTATGCGGAGTCAATGTTTCCCTATTGATTCCCATGTGTTATTGCCCATGTTCAGCTAGATTTTATCCAAAACATTTGCCTTCTTCCTGCAGAAGCCCAGGCGAAATACTCCGATCCACGATGTTCTATAGGACTCGTAATCCAGATTACTCCTATAACACGGTAGCTCCTGTTACTGCACAAATTATGATTACATGTTTATATTTTCTTTGTAAAGCGTTAAACTTTTAATTAAATATCAAGTTATTACTAAGCAGTTTATATCTGTGAACATGAGAGAAGATAGGACTCTTCATTGCCAAATGCTCTTTGTTTTTAGCGCAAAAGATTTAGAAATCATGTTGATTTCTTGTAAACTTGGTGGGTAAACAAAGGAACTGTTGAATAAAAAGGTGTTAATGGGAGTCTGGAGGAAGTGAATAAAAAAACGGAAAACAAATCAACATGTGCAACATGTGAAAATAGACACATGAGTATGGTTCCCCGTGATAAATACTTGGTGGGCGGTAAGTCCCATGCAGTTAAAAGCTTTTGCAAAAAATAGTCTTTCAGTACACATGAAGTTGTAAATTCTTTGTTTTGAGATTAAAACATCCTACTATGTTACTACGATCAAATATTTCTCCATCGTGAATTTAGGATTTTGCAGGTAGTTTGCCACCATGAAAAAGCCCACAAAACTACTGCTGTCAAATGCAACTGAGAGTATGTTTGTGTCCATGGTGGAAAAAAGAAAACGAAAGGAAGCACCTACCGCCTAGCTTCATGTCAGTTTTGCCACTTTTTTTCAATTGTGGCCTATTCAACTATAAAATAATTGCTGTTTGATTATGAACTGACTGTGCACCACAAAATGTTGTCACAGTCAGTATGCCCCCTGAAGGCAGCCATCTGAAGGGGGAAGAGTGGGTCCCAAGGATACTCCAGGCAACTCCCTGCAGTTTTAGGCTCTGGTAGGTCCCCCCTGCCCTAAGGGTTCGATCCTGCAACTTTGTGTTTGCCATCAGGACGGTACATTATTAGTGAAAGGCCACAATGCAACTCCAGGCTCACCAATTTGATGGGGCGCAGACAGAAACAGTGAACCCTATTTGTAGTATGGTGGCTGGTGTGTTTTCAATGGCCACAAACTACATCTACAATATAGAGAAAGCTAAAAGTTGGGAATTACTGGAAAAAGTGTCCTTAATGGCAATGTGCCCTCTGATGAGTCCAGGTGATGTCACACCTACTAATACTTTCTGACCCCCAATATTCATTCCAAACTCTCCACTGGCTACCCGAGGCTAACTCTAATGGTGTTTTCACACTTGCAACTCACAGCATGAGAATCAAGAATACTTGTGCTTCCAAAAGAACACAATGTTTGCCCCAAAAACATATCCCACATTCACATGAACATTACCTGGTTTAGTTTTCATTGGCTTTTATTATTCTCATAATGGCATGGTAATGTATAATCTATATATCCTTGTGATAGTGATACCATGTATTACATTTTCTATGGGTTATGCATCTTGACTCAACTGTTGTTGATCACCACTCTGACAGTTGGTAGGATCTGAACTATGCTATTGAAGGCTATAATATAATATTAAAAAGATATAAGCTGCCTTTTTTGTACCTGCTTTTGCTTTTCCGACCTTTGAAGTTGATGTCTTTTTAAACATTCAATTAATAGGTTAATAATCGTCAGAGGAGATGAAAAGTAAATCTGGCAATGGTGTTCACTTGACTCTTCCATGTTATGATCAGGCCTCCCTGCGATACCCGCAGGCAACATGCTTCGTTTTGGACTTTGCAAAGGTCTTTGGTTCTTTATCTTGGGAGTAGCTCTTTGACGTTGTACGGACAGCAGGTCTGGGCCAACATCTGCTGACCTACTCAAAGTTGTTGTGCACAAATCCGTCATTTAGGGAACGCATTGGTCACTTGATTTCACCCCACTTTCCAGTAGGTTGTGGCATGTGTCAGGGCTGCCCACAACCCCCTACCCTATTCACAATCACCATGGTGCCACTGGCTCATCACCTTCACTTGGAGTGCACACAGTGGAGGATCCCTTCAGATGGAACAACACATGCTGTGTTTCTCTATGTGCATGCCTTGTAATTATATGTCCGAGACACTTCAGCAGACATGGCCTTAATATCCTCTACTTTTTGGGATTTTAGGAAGTATATGGCCTCTGAGTGAACTTAGGGAAGTCATGCACTTATCCATTTTGCAGCAATGCCCACCCACAGGTAATCCAAATGGGTGACACTCTGCTAGCCTGGAAGACAGCTGTGGTCCATTATCTAGGGGTTAGTCCAAACCACTTCCAAAAAGACCTGTTTGTAGGAAACCTAAAATGAACTTTCATAGCCCTTAAATCCTAATTTCGCTTCTGGCAACAGCTCACACTTGCACTCACAGTCAGAATAGCACTTTATAAAATGATCGTCCTCCCCTGCCTATTATATTATTTTGAAAATGTTCCAATGTTTCCCCAATGTCACTTTTTCCATGATTTAGATCAATTGTCGGGGGATCTGTTGTGATACGATTGGAGGCGATGTGTGGCACTTTAAAACCTTCAGCTGCTGATGGGTCTAGGTGGGCTTGGGGCACCATCCTTTGCACGTATCACCTAGTGGCCCAGCTCCAAAGGGTACCCAGTTGACTGGCAAGAACAAACATTTTTGAGACAAGCTCAGTAAACTGTCCCCTTCCCTCCTATATAGTACACCAGCTCTTACTTTCCAATATCAAGATGCATCCCACCTGGTCCCTACATGGATGGATCACCTGAAAATGTTTAACTTGAGTTTTCCAGCTCAGGAATAGCATCACCCCATACTCCCCCAAAATATCCCTTCAGGGCCTACTGGGATCCTCAGGTCTGCTTACCGATGAACAGCAGTTGGAGTGGCATGCACACTCTTTAGAAATGGTTAGTGACTTTTTTCAGGATGCCCAGATCCTTATATTCGAGGAAATACAACAGGACTATGTCTTTACTCCAGGACAACTACCAACATACAAGCAATTGCTAGTGCCTCTCCAATAATTATGGGGAGCAAATGTCTACCCATGCCGTGATTCATACTTTATACCTCATGGGGGGAGGTCGAGATCTTATCACATGGCTATGCAAAGCAAGTAGGGGACACGCTGGCAACTCTCTGGTTCACCTTCTACACCTCTGGGAGGAGGACTTAGCAAGACCTCTTGAGGACACCAATATATGATCCTTCACAGGGCTTATTTTACACCCTCTTGACTAAACCGTATGTTTCATGCAGGCAACTTCACTTGTCCTATATGCCTCACCCTGGTTGCTTAATTACAGCACGTGCTTTTGTCCTGTCCAAGAATAGCAAGTTTTTGGCATGGAGTGCATGCTTCATTGACCACTGTCTCAGAGCTCACCATGTGCAATTCACTCCTAGCCTACTGTTTGTACAGATAAAGAACCTTGGTTTCTCTCATGTACTGAAATTGGACTAAATAAGAATGCCACCCATTTCTCTTCTCATCCTGCTACAATTGCTAATGTCTATAATTGATAAAACCCAATAAAAACTGTTTAACTAAGGAATGATGGGGGCAAGATACTGCCATAAAATAAAAATACTGCTCAATGTAGGCATATATAAAAATAAATACAAATATAAACACATGGGCTCATGTTTACAAATGTTTTTCAGTGGGTTTGTGTTACATTTTTTAATGTAGACCCGACACAAAACACTTTTTGGGTTTTACAAACCAACTCATAATGGTATTTGCACTGGTTTGTAAGAACAGGAAACACAAACCACAGCAAAGCTCTGCTTGGCATTAAGATACATTCCATTGGTGGTACATGGGGATTCCCGTGCATCTACCCATAGTTTTTGATGCAAAAACAATAGTAGATAGGGTTTTGCACCAAAAACTAATACCACATGAAAGCAAGTATTAAAAGTGCTTATTCCCCCTAATCTTTCCCACTTTGCATGTGTGCGGTAATATACAGCATTCATCCAAAGTAGGAAAAGTTTTTAACTTTGTCCACGCATTGTATTTTGTCCTGCAAGGGGACCCTTTCAGGATGACTCCTATTCTAGAATCATGCAGACAGCAGTGCTTGAAGAGAGCAGGATAGTGCCCATTCTCTGTAGCTATGTTGCTTTCCTGCTTTCTCCCTGTCACGCAACGCAGTTGGGTGGGCCATGATGTCTTCTTTTTTTTTCTCTTTTTTAAGAGAAAGTTATATAGGCCATGATTCAGGATTCCGTACTTCTATTTAGGTTGTAAATTAAGTACCTCAAATGCAGTCGCCAACAGGTAGTTCCAGTTAAGACCTACTTTCCATAGAAAAAGTGTTTTTTGTTTTACCAATAACTTTGGTGTCGTATGTGAATCTTCTCAAAATTTTCAAAACTAGACCGCCACTCACTTCAGCTGCTGTCCTGAAAGTTTTAGGTGATTCATCAAGCGGGTGCCTAGAAAAGGGGGATGGGGCATAAAGTCCCCCAAAAAATATAAAATTAAAGAAAAGGGGGAAAGGTCAAAAGACCCTGATACCCTAGCCCTGTGCTGGGGACCTCCAGTAAGGGAGAGCTAAGAGGGCTCAAGCATTTTGTTTTATTTGTCTACAGAAACCGTGCTGGATCCAGTGCAAATTGGAAAAAAAATAAGAAGCGCGATTCCCTGCACTTGTTTTTGTTTTTTTCAGCCCTTGGGTGGGCCAGATCCCATTCGGCATTTAAAAAGTTAGGAGGGGGAGCACATGCCCCCCTCATCATTCTCTTTTGAGCCACCTCCTCAGGACTTTATTTCAATATTGGTTGGGGTTACTTGCGACCCTCAATGCATTGCTTTCTCATCAATAATGTTATTCCAAATGTTACTGTGACATTATCAGTGATGTTATAAGATATGTCACTAGTGCTGTAATATCTAGGGTAATTTGTGGTGCATGGTGAGAGCACAAGCCATAGTTACCTTAGGGCACGATTTACAACTACTTGAAATAACTCTAACTATAATAGCTGAACTTCTATGGTTTTGTACGTTTAAAATGTGAGCCTAACTAAAATGTCCCTGTAACCTTTGCTTTTTCAAGGGAAGTTTCTTGTTTTTTTTAATTCAGAGTAATTTAATTACTTTCTGTTAACCCAACCATCATAAATAGCCTTTGGCCATTTGCAGCAAGGGTTGGTCACAGGGCCTGGCCTTCAGCCATAATCTGTTGCCAAATCCCTACAACCACCCAGCCACACACGGTCTTTGACCGGGTGTGGTAGTGGATCGCCGTAAGGCATGGTCTGCAGCCAGACCCTGCAGCCTACGCCACGGGACTCATGAAGTGCTTATATGGTTATTGGAGATGTGATCATATTTCAGCGCATAAAGAACGTGTCTCTAAAAATCGGTGGGAAGCGTGTTTGAGGTGTCCGTTTAGTAAGCTGACCATAATTCTTGGAAAATGGGGGGAAGACATTGCATATCACTGATTTGTAAAGGGCAGGGCCAAAAAGGTGGTGCTTCTAGGCCATTTTACATACTTATATTTTTTAAAGGGATAACACGATCTCTGGACTGAGCAGCAGATGACAAGACTTGTTACAGTCACTACATGAGATATTGCTCTCATAAAAAGCAAGAAAGAAAATACCTCCTTCAAGGTTTACAGTTTCAATTTGGGCACCTGTTTTTCTGTTACCTTTAAGTGTTTCCATTTGACATTCAATTTTGCTAAATGAGCTTTGAGCTTTATGCCAGACTGAAACCTGCCCTGCGTATTATCTATCATAATTATGCAGGGCAGGACTCACTGGGGACAACGGGGGAACCTCAAGGTCCCTGCGGTCTTGTGGGAATCAGCGTTGCTCCTGCACACTGGTAGCTGCTTGAAAAACAGCTCCCTGCAAGCGCAAGCAATACTCTCAGGGAAAGAGATGGAATCTCAGCTTCTAGCAAGCTGGAGCATTTTTAGAACTCCTGCATGCTGGAAGTGGACTGTTTGCTTTTGCTTGGTGAGAGCCATCACAACTCCCACCAAGCAAAAGCAAACAGCTACCTTCTGAGGTTGGGCACCTCAGGAGGTAGCAGCAGCCGGCCCCTTGGGGGTGGCAGTCCCCAGGGCCAATTATAGCTCCAGGAAGGGGGTCCCGCACCTTCATTTAAAATGTTATTGGCCCCGGGAGGCGGTGGCCTTGTGGCTGGGGTGTCTGCACAGACCTCCTCTTTAATATTCAATGTAGCCCCAGGAAGGTGGTGGTCCCCAGGGCCTGGGGGATCTGCACAGGCTTCCTATCCTTTTTATTATGTAACCCTGTGGAGGTGGTCCTGAGGGTGGGGGCTGGGGACTGCGCAACCCCTGCATCTTTCTCAAATGTTGCCCCGAGGAGGTGGTGGTCCCTTGGGCTTTTAAGAGCCCTATAAGGGGTGCCCTGTGTGCTCCTCTCCCGGGGGGCAAATTTAAAAACAAAGCATGAAAGACCACATTTGTATTTTTGTTATTTTAATGGTGAAATTTGTGAATATTCACGAAATTGGCTGTGTATTAAAATAAATGCACTGTCAGTGTCCCAGGGGGACCCGACACCAAGGCTAGGGGTTTAGGGTGTTAGTACCCAGCCCCTTTTTGTTTTCTTTCAATGTTTATTTTTGAGCCTCAGCTGAAGCTGAGTCCCAAAATGGGTGCCAACACTTCCTGTTTTAAGTGTTGGCAGCAAATCAGATCTCTGCACGTGATCTGGAGGATTTATGAATGGTTCACACCTTTGGATATACAAATTTGATTTTCCTTTAATCTCAAAAAATTATAAACGGATTTACATCAAATTGAAAAAAGGGCGCTTTCTGGAAAAAGAGCTACCATTTCTTCCAAATTTGGTGTAATTCCATCCAGTGGTTTGGTCTGCAGTCTTGTCTAAAATCTCTATGGGAATCAACATGGGAAACACAGTTTTTATGATCCCACATTTTCTCTGCACAACAAGGCACAACTTAACACTTTTTTGGAAAATTTCATGAAGAGATGTCAACAGCGGCAAAGATGTAGCCAAGTCAAAAAACTTTTTTCTTATGGAAACTATTTGTGTAGGTTATATGGTTACTTCAACCAAGAAGTGCTGTCAGCCATCTTGGGACCAATATACATGATAGCACCCCATTAAAATGCATTGTAGTGAATGGCAGATTTTTTAAGGTCACAAAAAGGAGAACGTATTACAGGTGATAACACATGTTAGTTACAATATAAATCATGTGTTGATGGTACCATGCACATTTTAGGAATTGTGGTGTTTTCTAAGGTGATGGGACCCTGCTGACATTTCATCAATCATATGGAAGGTGCTTCAGAAGCTGAAATGAGAGCACATTTTCTGTAAATTCACACTCTTTCTCAGCCATATGGGAATGAAGTCCGACTTTTTCCGTAAAACATGTACTTCCAACAGGAGAAGTCTGTCAGTAGATTCCCTTGTGTTGTACTGCAGCATCCCACAGTGTTCTAATGAACAACTATAGCGCTAACAGTTTTACCTATGACAAAAGTATGGCACACACAAAGACACATTGAATGAATTGGGAAAACTTAAATCATTTGATTTAGGAAGGCACATAACGAGGGGGTTCCTTTTGTCATAGAAATTATGGTTAGTGTTGTAGAATGAAAAACTAGGACACACTTTAAATGAGCTCTCAAATATCTTCCACTTCTATTTCATTAAAACATTCTGACATGCAGACTGAAACATAAACTTTCAACACCAGCAGCAGACTGTCAGTTTACTCCCTGAGGTATCCTCAGCTTTACTACAGTGTTCTAAGGAAAAAAACTACAGTGCTAATCTTCTGAATTTATGCCAAATGTGTGGCATATCTGAAAGCCATCTTGATATAATTGAAGTGGAAAACTAAAGCATTTTTACTGAGGCTACTGCTGTAAATTAGAAGATTAGGGAGCTTCACAACAAATAAGTTTCCCAAGATGGCCACCAGAGATAAAAGAATTTCTGGTGAATCTGTGATAACGTGCACCATGTTGTGAATACAGCACATCCATGGCGTCGTTAGGGGATCTTAAGGAAGTGAAGAAATATGGTGCATTGATGCCGATGTGTCAGATTCTTGTAAATGAGGGCCCTAGTATCAGCTTAATGGGTGCATTATTCCGACTTTCAATTCTAGCACAGCAAATGGTTTACAGCTTTGGTCATTTCCCTCTTGTGCCTTGTATTGTGTGTGGAGTCCAGGTAGCAGAAGGCTGGGAGGCAGTACCATCAAGGCCAAGCCTGGTATCCCGCAGTGAAGCTCGCCTCCCCAGTGGTTTGATATGATCCAGTCCCTCCAGCTGGGATGACCTACGAGGAGGCGTTTGCAGCTAATTTTCATCTTGTCTCCGCGGGCCTTTCATAAAATGTTTCAGTATGGCACATCAGATGTTCTGCTCCACAGAGGTTAAACATGTCCCTTTTTCTGCATAAATCAGCCCGAATGTGAGGGTCTTAAAACCCATCTAGCGAGTGAATTCTGTGCAATGCAGCAAAAGCGGTTCAGTGTCCTCAATAATTTACAGCTAATTCCATGTTTACGGACTTGATTACACTTTATATGCAAATGCCTCATTATACTTCAGAAAAGCAATATGTTAATTTGATTAATTTCCTGCCTTACTGTATTTGAGTCCTATGAAATGTCACCTGCCATTCAATCAACTAACCCGTTCTAAAGAAACAACAAGCATTACTGCGAGGTGAAGCATTACATTTTTCTTAATCAGAAGGCAGATTTGACAGGTCTCAGCTCATGAACACAGACTTTGCTGAGTATGCTAAAAATTTATTCCGTGCCTTTCCAAGCCCATCAGTATAAAGTTGTTTCTTCAAACAGGAGCTGAAAATGCTGATTAGAAAGGCGCAGGTCACATCCATTTAGTATAATTCTGTAGGCTTTTCAACGGAAGCACAAATTATATATTTTCCTTTAATGGGTTTGCAAATTATAACTTAAGTTTAGTGTACATAACTTAATATGAATGCCCTTGACACAATTATCGCGCCCTCTGTAGGACACAGTCAGTGCATTACTAGAACATTATCTTTGATGGGAATGCCAAATGTCACATGAACATAATATGCATACATATTGGCAAACGGAAACTTTTTACCATTAAAAAGATTACTGCTCTATCAGACAGACTAAGGGGCAGATTTAAGAGCCCCTTGTGCCATATGTCGCCACATTAGAATCATTTTTTTTTACGCTAATGTAGCAATATTATGGCAAAAGTGCATGTATTGCTCCACTTTGTAATCTATTGCACCACTTTATGCCAGCGCCAGGCATAATGTATGCAAGGGGGTGTTCCGCCATTAGGGAGGGCCAAAAAAATGCCATTATTTTTAGCATTTGTAATGCTTACTCAGAGTGGGTGTTAAAAAGGGGAACACCATTGTTTACAATGGGCCAGTATGTACAAGCTTTTGGAGCTAACCCTGAACAGTACATCAATAGCATAAAAAATTATGACACTATTGCCGCCTCCCCTGCACCATGTTGCACCTTTTTTAAAAAGCGGCAAAAACATGGCGGCGGTAGGGGGCGCTCAAGAGTGTAAAGAAAGTGGCACAGCACTGCACTGGGTGTAGCATCACTTTTCTTAAATCTTCCCCATAATGGCTCCATTTCTCACAATACCACAGTTTGCATTAATGTGTTGTGTATATGTTTATAGTTGCGAGTGTGTGCTGTGACAGTCAAAATAATTGTGTCCCAATAACATCTTATTTAGAAGAGCTGTGCTAATAAACATACACATGTCGTACTACATTTCAAAGGTCAATATCAAGGTTGATAGGGTTGCACAGAATGGCTACTGTGAGAAATCGCTACTTACTATTTTCCATATTCTAAATTACAATAACTTCACAGAGCAAAACAAACTTGCTAGTACTCATACCTGTTATTTAATGAGATTTTATATTAAACATGAATATAACCATTTGTGGCTTGGATGTCATATTTTATTGGTCCCCCGCACACTCAAGTTAATAATTATAATTGTCCTATAGAGCTCTGAACATCTGTTTTTACAAAATCATATAATTTGGAAAACTTATTGTAATAAATGTACAGTTATGTATTTATTACCACATGGTCAAGGTCGAATTCCATGTTATCACAGAATAGCTTAACCATCTGCACCAGGCCATTCCTTTACATTTAAAACAGTGCTTTAATTAGATGCTCACAGCCTGAAATTGTACTTGAGTTTCTAACTAATACCCATACAAAATAACAAGCCATAGAACACACAAACATAAGAGAAATACGGATTTAATTGACATTGTTGAGGATGGAGAGGGAATTTTGGGCCACTTAATGCTCACCTGTTATGCGCTGTGGCCCTTACCCGCAAATGGCATGATTAGCACTAAACAGAAGGCAGCAACGTGCTGTACATGGTCAACGGCAAAGGTATGGTCAGTGAGTGATTGGAGGGGAAACTGATCTCTGAGAGCTATAAGTGGCATATGTGCAAAGAAATGACTTGTGACATACATATGTGACGATATTTATTGATGGTGTACATTGTTTTAAGTCTTACCCACATCCATGCTTCTAGTTGTATGATTAGTTAGACAATGGCTTTCATGTGAACATCTTGCACTTGTAGTGAAGGAGCACTTGTTTCTACCATTTCTTTCATATGGCCTATGGTCCCTTCTTTCTAGTTGGATAATTTAAATGGCTATGTACCAATGAAAACATATTGTAAAAGGTTGCTTATTAGTTCATGATGATTATGAATTGCTGCCTGTACAATACCCAATTGTAAAATAATCATATGAATACATAACACTGCCTATATTCATCAATATTGAATTAAAACCTACAGCCTTCCCATAACAGGTTTTTTCATGCATCATGTTTCTAAATGCCTCATGTCAGTATAACTTCTCACGGTGTTGCTTGATGTCTCGTAAAGGATGTGACAAGGACAATTCTCTCATTACTAGAGTGTCACATTGTATAAAACCTCTGGGTTTTAGTCACTCAGGAGAGCATCTAAGTGTTCTGTCTATGGATTGTGAATATATTTTTATTCTTTGTATTTTGGCTATGCCATTTTGCTATTTTATATAAATGTTTTTTGTATCTTGTAGTCCTCACTTAGGCCCTCCTTACGAGGCTCACTGTGGTGGTCTTACCGCTGCGGACCCGGTGGTAAAGACTGCCACATCACAAGTTGTGGGGTTTGACAGAAGCCAAGCCTCCACAACGCCGCCTGGCCCGCCGGTGCAACTGCACCGATGCGGTCGGTGGTGAGCACCTCCAACCCCGTGGCAGGCCTCAGCCTGCTGTCCGGATTATGAGGCTGCAGGACGCCAGGCTTTCCATGGTGGTCACCCCGCCATGAAAACCCTGGCGGTAACACACATAGTGACAGAAATTCCTGTTGCCAACACACGCACCCCCACACGTCCACACACATGCAGAAACACACCCACCCAGCCACACACTTACAGACACCTCCCTACCCCTTCACGCATGCATGCATTCACATACACACCCCTCGGCATACGCATACATTCACACAGACACCCCCAGTCACTCACAAGCATGCAGACACACACTTCCACTCACTCGCATGCATGCAGACAGACCCCCCACTCGCACATACACACACACAAACATTCACATTCAATTGCATACATGCACGCATTCACCACCCCTCCACATACTTGCACTCTTACTACACCCCTCTGCCCATACTTGCACTCACATACCCACACACACAGACCACCCCACTCTCCCCCTTTTCAGATGATCAACTTACCTTTTCCGACGAGTTGGTCATCTGGGAGGGGATGGGTCCTGATGGTTTTTGCATCGCCAGCACCACCACGTTAGCAAGACTCTGCCAAGCCATATTACGGTCCATAATACAGCGGGCGGAGTCTTGCTGGCGTGGCAGTGCTGGCTATGCAACCACCTCTTCAGAGTCAGACTTCTACCCATAAATGGTCAGAAGTCCTCCAATCACTCCTAATATGGCAGTCAGAAGACCTCGCGGTGTGTTGGCTGCAGCAGCTTCAGCGGTCTTACAAAAAGACTGCCAAAGTCGTAATGAGGCCCTTAGTGTTGTGAACTACTGTTACAGGAATACTCTATTACAACAATGGCACAATAAGGAACCTGGGGGATGTAGTGAAATTAGGAAGTGATTCTTAACATCTTAAATTGAGGAAATTTCAAATATTGCCCTGTTCTATTTCCAAAACAATACTGAAAAGTCTTTAGGATATATATCAATATTTTCATGAACAATCACTGCATCTGCGGAAAACCAACTTCAGTTGTTCATCAGCTCTATGCCTCCATTAATTTATTTAAAAAAACAGCAATAATGAACACATTTCTGAATTAGCTCAACATTGTATCATTGCTTTGATATTCGATGTGACATAGTCCATCATAACGTAAACATCGCCATACAATTGAAGGATGTCTTATACAGTGTGCACATACAACCCAATATTACTTTCTTCAACTTCAGAGTTGAGCGAAAGAACTACTTATGCAGATATTTATTTCCATTTTCGAATATTTATTTTTACTACAGGTATCTAGGTTCTCTGAGAGGTGCCGAATTCAGAAACTAATACACCTGGGATTTAAGAAATGATATAACCATTGCCCATTTTCATTTTCCAATGTTTAGCCAAGGCTTAAAAAATAACTTTTTGGACGATGTTTTTTGGATGTCTCGTTTCATTCGGTTTTACAGTTATCTTGACAGCTAAATAACTTATTCTTAGGGAGTTGGCCACAGTATACCTGTTTCTGTCTCTGGATTAAAGGTTATCGTGGGTATCAGCATGGCTGGATGGCACCAGCTGCCTTCCTGCAGCAGTCACAAAAACTCTGGGCTTTGCCCAGCAGCTGAGGGGAATTCTAAAAATGTTGTTGTTGCAGATGTGCTTTTTGATTTGTCTGATGAATTTATCCTTAGTTTGGATATTCAGAATCACAATTGGACCTAACTTTTGATTAATTATTAGAAACGCTGCTTCCATTCAAACTCACATGGCGCTGTTAGGATTTGTAAAAGGACACAAAATAAAGAAAGGTGCCAGACGTTTAACAGCAGTGTATCTCATAGCAGATTTAAAAAGGCCGAGTTCCACGGGTTGCCAATGCAGGCTCTGATTGTTCTTCCAAATTCTCTGTTTTTCCCTTGGAATGCTTTCTGCTTTTAAACACAGGCAACGTTATGTGCATGGTCCGCACAGTACATTATGCTAGTGCAGCTAGGTAAATCTATTATGGATATTCTACCCATGGCTCTATGACAGTTCACCTGGTTACATTTTTTGAGAGATTCTCTAAAGGTTGTTTTGCATTGATAACTCTCAGTATAACTGCAATGCTTTGTCTACATGGACCTGTATTCAAGTGTAAGCTTACAGTGTCCATTGTCAATTGAATGATTTAAACTGGTTCATTGAATACAAGCCTCATGCACTATTCACAGATACACCTTTGTCAAGTGCAAGGGATTATTCTCAAGAGTGCCCTAAACTGTCTACAGTGCAATCCATGCTGGTACTTCGAGGTAAAGCTTTGTAGTTTTTCCAAAGGGCACAGTATGCTGGCTCGTTTTATGGTATCCAAGCCCAAAGTGTTACCTTGATGTAATTCTCCCAATAACTAGATCAATATCATGAACTGTTGTGGTGGCTCAACGCAGAATCGGGCATTTATTTTTATATTGTTATCGGTGGAAAGTGTATACGAATAACTTACAATTTCTTAAAGTCAATGCATGAAATGCAGACAGCACAGCTCAGAAACACGGAGAGGCAATCACTGCTCGGTGTTCCTGACCCCACCACATTTCATGTTTATAACTGTGGCATCTGAATAATACACTGTTCTATGACCTATATGGAAGGAATTATTAGACCCTTGTTTTTTTATTGTTTCTAGATGTGATGAGGTGTTAATGGGTGCTTTGGAAAAAAACTAGTGTTAACTTTACCTTGGCTGCTTATTCATTTGAAGGATGTGCCCTATAGCAGATGTACCTTGGTTTTGTACCTTTGTGTGTTTGTTCCTTAAGGTGAGTGTTTTGCATTGTCAGTGTGGTAGTGGAGCATTGGTGTAGTATTATTTTTTGTGTTTATACCATCTGCACATTTCCTTTAGTAAGATGTTTCTTGTAGGTTCGTTCCATGCACAATTGCCCAGGTTGGTCTCATGCCAATACACAATCTCTTGTGAATTGGAATGCGGTTCGATAATGTACAGTGTTATCAGGAGTGTGTTTGTGTGAGCAACATTGACCTATTGCAAGTAGGAGCTTGTTGTATTTTTTCACACACATCCATTTGGTCATCTTGTCCCTTGCTCCTTTTCTGTGTGCCATCTTTGGGCTTGGGTTTCAATGTGGTGACAAAATATCCACAATTACTGGATGGTCTTAGATGCAGGTTTTTAGCTCTCACTAAGTATCTATTGCTTTTGACTTGAAATGTTGAACTTACAATGCAAGTGGTGTACACCTTTCATTAAATTACATTGGAGAGGAATAGCATACAGTACTACTGTTAGAATTGAATTGTTTTATTGTAGTGATTGCCTTGGAAATATTGTATCAGGATGGAAGACGCAAATTCGCTTTGGCTCCATGGGCCCAATTCACAAAGGTAAAATTAGGGGCATGATTCCCAAAGGTAAATTAGACTTTTGGTCTAAGTTTAGACGAAAATTCAAAGCTTATGACTTTTTGGTATTCATAAAGGTAAGTTATGAGTAGTAGCTTTACGTTCTCACTCGGAGCAGAATCTCCGCCTGAGTGAGGCTATTCGACTCTGGGTGTAGAGATTCCACTTGGGGTGCGAAGATTACACTCCAGGTGTGGAGTGAAATCTCAGCACTCTGAACAGAGATTCAGCCCCAAGTGTGGAGATTCCACCCCAAGTGCAGACGTAAAGATACTACTCGTAACTTACCTCTGTGAATACCAAAAAGTTTATCTTTGTGAATCGGGCCCCATGTTTATTGTAATGCTGCTTTACATGCACTTTCCTTTGTCTTATGATAATCAGAATAGAGACAAATGTAAAAGTGAGTTGTCTAACTTTGTAAAATGTTTTATTATTAATATGTGTAGACATTTTAATTTAATTGATGTTCATAAATAGCTTCCCTTCCTGTGGTTATGAAATATAACATTTAGTAAACGTCTTCTTTGATGGTGTTTGGCACATCAAGATGATTAGAAGCCTGCAGATCATTCACAGCATGGGAAGAAATAGGATTTGATTTTTATCAAAACTTGCCTACTTCTTGCTGTGACTGCACTCCTAAGAATTTAACAATCTATTTTTACACAAAGTTTGATGTGTAAAGCAATATGTATATAACTGAAATGTCTGCAGTACTTTGTGTAGCCTCTCTTGGTATTGCAGTTCAATGATCTCTTTTTTGTTTTCCATTTCTGGCTATTAAAATTGCAAAATGTGATTCAGAATTCAGATCTTTTGACATTTTTCTCATGGAAAATATGCTTACTGCTAGCTGCTAGAAGGAAAATGGAGATGGAATGCCTTAAACTATTTAAACATTTTAGGTAAACATGTCTCTCTGTCATCGAAACAATGGCATAATCTTCATTTTTCTCATTATATACCGGAACATTGCAAATTTCATTTCAGAAGGTATTTGTTCATTGGTAAATGAGTATATTGAGTAAAACAATGTATTACTGGTTTACTGGTATCTGAGGGTTATAACCCTAATCTCAAAAAGAAATAGGGGACCACCAAACTTTGAATCTGATTTGACAATCTTCTGAAAAGTGCCTTTCTAAAGGCACTTTTCAGAAGATTGTCAAATCAGATTCAAAGTTTGGTGGTCCCCTCTTTCTTTTTGAGATTAACTGTACACATTGCTACTGTACAGAATGGCACAACGTTTGCTGGGGTTCCCCCATTATTTGTTGTTTGATTTTGCTGGCTTTAGAACTCTCTGCACGTACCTCAGCTAAACAGTGCCTAAGCTGCTGGGCCCCTTACCTAAAATGTGCTGTGCATTGCAACTCTCTGTTTGGTCTTTTTAACATCCCTATAAGTCCATGCAGATTGTGTGTAAAATGCACCTATGGCATGGATGTTTACATGTCATATGTGGGTAGTGTTAAGTACTTACACCACCCACATATGTGACAAAAGTATTTATTAGCCAGGAGTAGCCCAGTGCCCTAGCTGGGCTGCAGTTTAAAGACGCTTCAATAAGACAGGGCATGGAAAAGGACTTTTGCCATTTAGGGAAACATTTTTATATATTAATATATCTTTTCTACAGTGTATGTGATAAGACCACTTGGCTTGGTGACAAATATACATAAAAATGGCACACTATCTATTTAGAAAATGTGCCCTCAGAGAAACTGAAGACCTAAAATGTATTTTCACTGTGGACGTTCATCTACATTTTCCCTAAAACAGGCTTAGGTGCAATACAATATTTAATTCTACCTCTCTGCTCAGGAAATGCTATAGAAATAATTTAAAGTTATTTTCCACCTAATTTTCTAAATTGGTGAAATCAAATGTTGGATAGCATGAGTTGAAAAATAACTTCCTAAAAATGTACTTTTGGATGCCTTTGGCAGAATTAGCTTCATGGAAAAGTAACATTATAACAATATAAACATCTACTTATCATTTGCCTGTGCCATAACAACCCAGTTCTTCTGTTCTTCATACTGTCAGAGCTGGCTCAGAAGACAGCAGCCAGCCTCTGAGCCCAGAAAAGTCAAATTGGTGTTACCTTTTGGCCACTTAGCAGGAAATAATCTATCTTGGAGTGGAAAGGAACTGTTGGCAAAATGAAGGACGACCTTAGTGCTAATTCTTCTGACTTGGAAATGCCAGGCAGCTTCTTCCATTTCTTCACAGAACCCTTCTAGACTGGCAGCCTCCAGGCGCAATGACGGAGAGAACTGGTGTGCACTCTTTGGAATGGGTGGAGAGCCCATCTAAATAGGGGGTGCTAAGGGACTGAAGAACGTTTTTATCTGGTGGCAGAAAGGTTATGCCATCTTAATACTAGTTTATGGGTAATTCTACAGAAATCAAAGAGGAAGTGCTTCAAAATAAGGTGGAGAAATTCAAGAAAATAGGTAGGATTTGGTGGAATTAATTTTCAAGTCACTGGCCAATGAATAGGAAAAATCTGGTACCTCAACTAGAACCTCCTCAGAACATTCTTGGAACTGTAAAGATTACACCTGAGGTAAGATTGTGTGCCACATTTCTTGAACAGTGGTTTGAGCCGATTTGTCCTGAGCTTTGTTCCAAAAAAGCATAAATTGCAAAGTAGTATGTTTGTCTCCCTGATTGCAATTTCAAAGGTTGCCACTTATAAGAGGGTTGCCCTGCTTTACATGAACAGTTGTAGTTGGGAGAACCCCAAGCCTAAGTTTTATCTACAAAATGTGTAGTGTCTGCAACTGATGAAGGTCAGGCTCACACTCCTAACTTTTCTTAGTCCTAGTTTAAGGAACAAACTTTTTAGTGATGCTGCTAAGCTTGTATGAGCAATATACCTACTTGACTGATCAAGATGTACCAGGCTGAATTGAGATGGAGTTTTCCCATAGATTACTAATCCTCAATTCTGGGGGCTGATCCTTCATATTTCTTGCCCAACCGATGCATTTGGTTCCTTTTAAAGTGATTACATCTAAAACAAAATATTAAATATAATCTAGAAAGATGGTACCTATTGAATCATATCCAGTATTATACATAATACAGAGGGATTATATTTGTATTTTTTTAATACCTAGTTCCAAATACAGGAGGGTTCAAGGCTGTACCAGGACCTAGCTTTAACAGTGAGCACAAGATGTTGTTCTTGATTACTTGCACCTGCTTTTCCTCAGTGCAGCCCCAAATCGCAGCGCTGTACATTGTTGCTGCACCTCCATTTTGCTTGTATATTTACAAAATTATGCTTAACTGTTGGCTACCTACAAAATATGTTTTTATGCTGGCTACAAACTTTGTTTGCAAATCTATGAACTGCATTGGAAGGGTATATTAGCATGATTGCAGCGTTTGCTGTTTGTGAGTGCTAATTGAAATTATGTTGACACAAATACATAGAAAATCACAGTAGCTTATTCCCAAAAGGTGTCACTGAAATGCAAGTGAGTGGCAATTCAGAAGGGGTAACAGATTCCATCAGCATAATGTTTGTTTTGGAAACGTTTATAGCTCTTTTCCTCAAAAAAATGTATCAATAAACATATGCATTGAATGCTCAATTAAAGAATGTGTCCATCATTTGCATAAAGAAAAATAGGAACTTTTGAACCAAGCAAATATGGGGCATGCAATTTAGATCATCCCAGGTATGCAATAATGTGGTTTACAAAAAGGCTGAATAGAAGCATAGCCAACACAAACCTATTTACTCTCCTGAAGTGACTTCAAATATGTCATTTCAATCTCCTGCTTGCCCTTAATGAACATGAGCAGTTGTAGAGTTATGTTTGCCTTCTATATCCATATATGTAAGGTTGGGGGATTCCCAAGTTTTGTAATACTTTTCAGAATTTAGACTTACTGACTAAATTAAAGGCTGTCATCAGATCAAAAAAGGTCATCTATTAAGAGATTTTCTTTACATGAAGATATTTTGCACAAATGGAATAGAATTTGAGTGCCTGATAGAACATTCCCAGCTCTTTTCTAAAAACAGGCTGGGCATCCGCAAGCATGCAGTTTCCTAAACCAAGCCTTATATGTGATTGTGTAACACCCGAACAAAGATTTTTCCAGTTCTGACCAAAAGGGAGATAGGCCCACAGTTTTGCTGGATTCCTTTGATGTTACCATTCTTAAGGTATCTCTGCCCGTGGCATAAAGTTAATGACTTGCTCCTGATTGAAGCCCTTCAAACTACCTCTTTAAATGTGATGGGCTAGCTTGATCTTGATGCCACTCTGTTCAAGGAGTGGGTAGCTAAGGCTATGGATATTGTTGCACCAAAAACATTGATTAGTTCTAAGGATAGTAGGCCATCTGCCCCTTAGTTCTCAGAGACACTAAAATCTCATAGTTATAGCTGTAAAAAGCTAGAAAGGGCCCCGAGAGCCACCCATGACAATGATGCAAAAAGACTATACCAATCTGCCCGAAAGGAATATCACAGAGGCATTCTTATGGCCCGCAAATCATTTATCTTCAATTCTATTTCAAAGACAGATAATGCCTCAAGAGAACTTTACAAGGTGGTCAAGAGTTTTTGTGACCCCCTCTGCAAGTAAAAATATTCTTATGCCTTTTTTTAAATTGTGCAAGGATATTTCAATTTTTTATGATAAAATCGAAACTATTCAGGATTCATATACTAATTCTTCTCCACTATCTTTATGTAATTTTTCCACTCCATATACACCGGCATCAGATCCAGTGTGTCCTGCTTTGCTCTGATATTTCTCAATAAATGAGCTAGGCAGCTTACCAATTGTAAGTCTGGTTCCCATCTTGATTCCTGTCCACCAACTATTCTTAAAATAGGGACCCCAGCGGTCAATCGTATTATCAACATACTGTTGAATGATTCCCTCATACAGGCAACTGTACCTTGGGCTTGGAAAAAGGCTCTTATGCTCCCTTTATTAAAAAAGCCCAAAGCTGATTTCAAGATCTTGAGCAAATTTAGACGTATTGCACTCCTTCATACCATTGCGAAGGTGATAGTAAAAATTATAAAAAGGCAGATTTCAGTTTTTTGGAGACTCATTTTTTATTTCATTATTCCCAATCTGCTTGAGCTACAGCACTGAAGTATCTGAATTTATCAAAATAAACAGGGATGGTAATTTTCAGGGTATGCTGGTGCTTTTAGATCTCTCTGCGGCTTTTGCCACGGTGTCATATAATGTCCTTCTTCAAAGGCTGGAATGGTCTGGCATCACAGGTAAAGCTCTGCTATTGCTTAAGTCCTTTCTGTCCCATCGAACCCAGGCCATATATCTCCCTCCCTTCACCTCAGAGGCTAAGCCTCTGAACTGTGGAGTGCCCCGGGGCTCTTCCCTTAGCTCGACCCTTCCTAATATTTATATTGCTCCCCTGGTGAGTCTGGTTGAACCTCTGGGTGTGAAGTTAGTGTCTTATGCAAATGACACAGAACTCTTCCTGGCTTTTCAGGAAAATGTCTTGTCCACTTTGGACTCCTTCAAAGCCTGTCTAAAGTCAGTCATGGACTAGATGAATGAGTTTTTTAAAGCTTAATTGTGACAAAACTGAGATACTTTTCTTTGGCGCAAAATACTCTCAGAATTCTGGCCTTTGGTGGCCTCCTGAGATTGGATCTCACCCAGTCCTTCCCCGGTGGTTGGGAACTTGGGTGTCAAATTTGAATCTGAGTTACATTTTGAACAACAGATTAAAGCTTTGTCTAATTCCTTTTTTGAGACTATGAGATCACCTAGTCACATGCTATACCTTATTCCTGTGGATGATCAAAGAACCATTGACCATGCCTTGATTACTTTGAAATTGGACTACTGTAATAGTCAGTACTTAGGCCTTCTGAACTTTCTGACTCACCACCTACAGATTATCCAAAATGCAGTAGCCTGTTTGATTTTTAAGATTTCTCCTTGGATCACTTTGGATCTCTATAGGTTCTCAATACATTTATTTTTTATGCCTCTCTGATAGATTTGGCTTTACTCTCTTTATATCAGAGGTAGTTATAAATCTCACTGTAACCTTCACAAGGGAAGAGGTCTTTGAATGCATAGAGGAGTGTGTCCAATAAAATGTCAACAGCTTGGTTCAATTGGTGAAGCCTAGATGGAAAGAGTTTAAGGGCCAGATGTAGCAAAGGGTTTTACCCATTCTGTGTCTATGGGAAAATGTGTTCGTACATATGGCCCTAAGTTTTTTCAACAATGAAAGAAAATCCTAATGGATTAGGGCTACATCCCCTGTTACCAAGGGGCCAAAACGGATTGATCTCAGCTGGTTTGATCTGCTGTTCCAGAGCCAGTAAGGTTCGAGGTAAAATTGTTCCTAACAACTTGTAATTGAATTTATCAACCCTTTTCCTAGTACTAAATTTAGATTGCTCACTTTCCTCACTTTCATAAAGGTGAAGGGGCATATTATCAAGGAACTGACGTAGGGCAGCTACACACGTCATTCTGTTGCTCTGCCCTATGCCAATTCCAAAGGGCAGAAATGCACTGTATTTAAAAATATGGAGCATTTCTGTCCTTTCCCCCTACCCTGGCACACAATTTTCTGCCTAGCGCCAATAGAGGCACCCTTGCACCATGGTGCAAGGGTGTCTGCGTTGTTGGCAAGATTGTTTTTGTGCTGAAAGTAACACCTTAATTCCCAAAAACAATCCATAGAGGCTTTTTCCTCTTTCTATGTGTGCTGAACTCTGCAACACACATAGAAAGAGGAAACATCGAGGAGAAATCAAGATATTTCTCCTTGTTTCAGCTGTCCTGGGGAGGCATACAGTTTTGACACATTTCCAGGTTTACAGATTCCAGTAAATGTGGTAATGGGTCAGAACCCCTGGGTGTTGCGTGGGAACACCTACCACAACACCAACCAAATTCCTCCATGATGCTGTGTAAAGCAATGCAGAAACTTGCACTGCTTTGCCTTACATCATATCTACAATTCCATGAAAAGCTACACAAAGTGGCTTTGTGTGGACTCGTAGATATTGGTCTACACACAACCACTCGAGCATCGGGGAAAGTGTTGCACCGGAGGTGCAAAGGGTTTGAAACTATGCCCCTAAAATCTCAGGCCCTTCTCTTTGAGCATCATTGCCAAATGTTTTTACCACTTGCATACAAATATGTGTTTTAAAGTAAACCTACTCACTGTTTTGTGCTCAATAAAGAATTAAATGGGTTGTGCAAACTTAGCTTGTGTTGTACAGTATACAGTTTACGGCCCATGTTCTAACATAGTCAGTGGTGATGAAATGTGATCCAGCTTATGTGTTTTCAGAAAAGGACATTATGAAGATTAGTATTCTTTGATTCAACTGAATGGTTTAAGAGATAAAAGTGTAGTGATTTTATCTATTGAAACTTTGTTTCTTGTTGGAACACCAACATAATCAGAAACTGCAGATGCCATGTGTGAGCTGCTCTGATACTTAGTTTCTTCATCTTGTATATTGAATCGCTCAATGACTGTTTTTCTGCTGATTTAATGTAAAGGTCAAATCTTAGTTGGATTGGAGCATCTGGAAGGATGCAATCATACACAAATAAGGAGCTTGCTAGTGGAGACGTGTAGAAGGAATTGGGCAAAGGATTTTTTAGCAAGATACTATTCGCTAAATGTGTTGAGTTTGCCAACAGTTCAACTATGGCACTTTTATACCGTCTTGTTCCTCCTATTGGGTACACCCTGATTTTTCACCAGGGGTGATGGTAGCTACTTCTGCAGCTTCCAAATCATTGTGTATTCTTAATATGGCCCAACTGTATTCGGGAAGTAATGGGTTTCAACTGGTAGATATTCGAAAGGCAGGCTTAAAAGCTCAAGTGTAATTATTAACCACTTGTCCTCAAACTGGTTTACTTTGCCGATATAGGTCCTTGAGGATGCAATAATCATGGTGTCAAGTGTATTGAGAGCCTCCTGGATATGAAGACATTGCATACCTGAGTAGGCTTATTCAGCAATTCAAACACACATAGTTCCTATCCCAGAATCTACTCCTTTATGCCAATCATCTAAATATATATCCTAAATGCTGATGTTATCAGTTTCCCATAAAAATATTTTTTTCTAATTTAGGCTCTGGCATGTGCTTACCAGAAAATCAACAAGCCTCCTATCAAATGATCATCTCAAGAAAATACTAGTTAGAAGCTTTTTATAACAGAACAACTTGCAAAGTAGAAAGTAACATTAACAGAACATCATCTACATGAGGACTATTAGATATGGACACTCCAGTGAAGGTTGTATACATTTACCCCTCAGCACTCCACAGTGAAGCTTATGACACAATCAAAGTAGGATTATTTTGGAAAGTTTGTCTTCAGAACGCTTTTCTAATGAAATATCAACATTATTTCCTTTAACTCACACATGCCTTTATGATGACACTGCATGAAGGGAGAAAAGGCGTTTGTCTATAATGATGCATAAACAAGCTCTGTGACCTTTAGTATGTTCTACCTTATTCATTTTCTAGACAAAAGAATTCCCTTAGGTGGTGAACCAAAAGGAATACATACTTTTCTGACTATTTAGTGTACATTGACAGAAGACAGCATAGAGGTTTGTTGTTGTAATGACCAAATGTTAAGAGTCCCACAGCATTTTGTTTTTTACAAATGTTCCCTTTTAAGGCCATGCGAGTGAATTTAGACTTTTTGTATTACATACAGAGGGTTGCCGTGTCGGAAGTTATGTTTTGGAAATCACAAAGTATTGTATAAATATTACAATATAGCACAAATGATCATTGATACAGTTATCCGTTATGTAGCCCATGTGTGTAAATGTATATTTATATCTTTGTAGAAGAAAACCCCAGTTAGAAACTGAATTATGGTTCATGCTCAAACACTCAAAACCTCTTAAAGTCGCCAGTTATATTGAACAGGTATGCTTTTGAATGCTCAGCAAACATGCCATGGGTTGCTCCACTCTCCATGTTATTGTCATGAATGTTCTTTTCTTTGTCTCTGTACCATTGACAAATTTGTGTTTTGAGCATGGCAGGCAGTGTAATTTATGTTGTGTGCGATAATTACTATAATTGGTGAATTTCAGTGGTTTTATTCATTTGAGCCAGAATCAGTCCATCCCTAGCTGCACATTCCTTTAAGCAATGGGTAGAGAAGGTGAGACACAGGGGCAAGTCCGGCGACCAACACCCACTGCACACAGCCTTCCCCCAGACCCTGTTCCTAACATGAAGCAGCCTCTGTGCAGCAGGAGTTAGTTACAGAGCCTGGCTACAGACCCTGCCTCCTTCTTTCCAAGCACAGCCTGACATTGTTATGTACGGCTTTGCTTGTGCCTTTTTTTTACACTACACAAAACTCACAAACCAGATGTGGCTTGCAAGTCACGCACAATGGTGGTCAGATTCAGCATGTTAAATGACCTCTTGTGAGCTTGTAATTTGAGGGCGATTTTAAGAGCATTTTTTCCGTAGTTACTTTTATTTTGTTTTATTTTTCATGTTTGTTTATATCATGGACTACTACACTGGGGTCTGTCACCTTTGGGATAGGACCTCCAATGGCTGTAAAATATTATTTGGCCAATTTGTAAGGCCAACTTGTGAATTTCAAGGTAGTGGAAAAACGTTCAGCTCTAACCTAGTTAATCTCATTTTGAAAAAACTCGGCAGGTCATGACCGGTGAGTTAAAATGGCACAGATATACAAAAGTGTTAACTCTTTACTACTCACTCTCAATTATTTTTTGACACTACTCAAGATATTTACACCAAACCAGAACAAGAAAAGAGTTGCAATCTGAATAAAGTTCTACTTGTATCCCAGGTTTGGGCATAATGTGAAATTTCAGTAATTTCAAGTTATTCTTTTTAAGCAAAATTCCTTAAACTATTCCACAACGCATAATTAGATGCCATTCACGGTAAACATTAACTGTGAACGTGCCATTCATGCTAAAAATGTTCAGCGAATACAAAGAAACAACATGACCACCAGTAGGTAAGTGGCTTATTTTTTTGCTGTGTTTTTGTGTTTTTTAAAAACTCTGTGTAAATTACATCCTTGCATCTATTACAGATACCAATGTATTTCACTCTAAAATACAATGGCAAATTTCAGTTTTGCATTTTCCGTAGTTTTGCATAACTTTTGTGAAATTTTTCATACTGACCAAAAGCAAATTGTGTACATTTCATACACCCCTAAACATTGTCTAATAGAGCTAAAATGATAAAGCCCTTTAACACTCCCTCACATTTTTTCTAGGAGTGTGTGAAATGTACTTGATTGACTTTTGTGTAATTACGGAAAATGCCACCAAAGGTTTGTGTAAATATGCAAAAAAAGCAAATCCCAAATTGGTGCAAGGATGCATTTGAGCAAAGCACTGTGAAGAACAAAAACTTGTGTTCTGTTTTTTTGCCTGCATTACAGTACATTTTTAACACAAATGATTTGATTCATGGCAATCTTTTCCTAGCAATGGCACCTAGTTATGAAAAGTAGCGTGCCTGTGCAATTTTGTGATTTTAAACTGAAAATTCCCGAATTTACACATATTACGCAGGTGTGAAATACATTTAATCAATATCGGATATTTCTATCTTCACGAACAGGCCAAATCGTGCACACGGTCTAGATAGATTGATAGATAGATGTGGATTTTTGCCTCTGGTGGCTACAGAAAAGAAAGTTAGAGGCATCCCACAGAGTTCCCACCTTTCATGTGAATCAAACACCACTATAGCAGTGACACACACATTTTAAATCAAGTTGCTTGGGGAAATGCTTGTTTTATTTATGTTCGAAAAGAAACAGTTCCCTGTCGTCGTTGCAGGTGAACAATCTATTGAGCATTCTATTGCACGAATCCTCTACTTTGCATATGGGTCCCGTTGTGGCAAACGCTTGATAGATACCTTTTATGGTCTGCCTTTTTAATATCATTCAGGGCACATAAACTAAAACATGTTTTCCAAATGAATTTGGATAATGTCCTTATGTTACACCATAGAGATATTTTGATTGTCAGTTCGTGCATTTCCTTCAGTTCACCCAGATGGAACAGCTTATCTTTATTTTGCAGAATTGAGTCCATACGGTATTTAGCATTTTGGTCAAATCTTGTTATGCTTTTGAACAATAAAACACCGTGCAGAATGAGACAACGTTTCAGTCCACAGCCCAGACAGCGTGCAGAAACAAAGAAGCATTTCTTATTAGCTGCACAGTGACCCTAAGTCGGTCCTGGGAGGGCTGGTATTTCTTTTGGTAATTGCTGTTTTGGCTTTTTATCTTCCATACAAAGTCGAAATCATTTCTTGGGCTCTGAATAGTTCACTGTCTTCTACCTTTTTAAAATAACACAAGGATCTTTTCAAAAATACTTCTGATGCAAAACCATAGATACTAAAGTATGAAAGTGTTACTCTTCGGGAAGTTTGTAAATTTATACCATCACCTTAATTTCCTGGACAGCACATCTGTGTTGGATAGAATTGTGTGCAGAAGCTTGATAGTATGTGGTTTTTAATTCTTTGTTTTATTGTACTTTTCAATTGTATACTCATTTAAGCGGATTATCTCTCCACCACATCAAACGCATGTTTCCAATCAGTATTCTAAATTGATGTATTTATGCCAGCAATGCCAATTGCTGGGTGATTACTCATTTAAAATGGGTAAAAACACACAGCCAAGTCCACAACAATAGCAGTTTACTTGTTTTCATAGTAGAATTAATGTACACAGATGGCTGTTTTACAAGTTTATAAGCACACTCTGTATTCAGAAAACATGAGAGTACACGTGTGAAGAGATTTACTAAGATTACTGGTGCAGCTCCATATCTACAAAGCATTTAGTGCCAATGGTTTCATTGGTCATGGCTGCACTAAAAAGATCTTGTTTGTACGAACCAAAAATTGATTCTGTTGTGCTGTGGTGCAAACATGACCTTTAACACACCCTTTATTGTACAAATCTCTATCTGCTGACAATCGTTCTAGGGTAAATTGAGTAATATGTGTAATTTCACAGAAATTGTAAGTATTCTGCATTGAAATATAGTGTACCTTTTTGCCTGTTGGTTGCTGTCTATTATCATTTGGCACAGGGGTTCTATGCCATAGCAGTTTGTGCTACTTTGGATGACTTCAGTTGAACTGGCTTTGTGTGTTCTACAGGAAGCTTTTTGCACTGTTCCTGCCCTGTTACACCAATTTTGCACAGATTTTCAGCAGTTGCTAGGTGAACTAATGCTGCAAAATAAAGTACACCCTCCTGCCTGCATTTTTTGTCCTCCATTCCCATAGAATTCTGAGTGGCTCTGACAATATTAAGAGTGGTTTGGGAGCTTTCGCTTTGACTGTGAAACTCATGATTGAGACATACTGAACTATACTGTTTGTTTGCCTATGTTAAAAGATTAAACAAGACCTAATTAAATAGTTAATCATATGGAATTTGAGACGAGATACCTTTGCATTTTTAAAAAAGACAAATGGCAAGGATAACATGGATAAGACTCACCTACTTCATAGTTGGTATTTACAAACTTTTGCAGCAATCAATCCCTTCCTCCATAGTCAGAGAATTAGTTTTTATTAGGAAAGAAGCAAAGCTAATGCTAGAATGGAATGGGGGGGTCGGTTAAAGTAGTTTCACTATGAAAAAATTATAACAAGGCAGGTGCAAATGTGATTTTTGGACAAAAGTACACATGTATAAACAAATGCCATGGGATGATTAAGAAATGCATTTATGAGTATGTGAAGTAGTACTACAAAAATACTACTTCATGTGCTCTTAAATGTTTTTTTGCATCAGACCTAAAATGTTACATTTTCCTTAACTAAAACTGCAAAGATGGCACAGTCCCTTCTATTTTTGATAATTTTATATGAATATTCACATCTAATCCCTGTTTTAGTTGTTTTAGGGCCAAATCACAAAGCCATTTAAAAGTATGTGGCGTGGTACTAAAGGAGACCTACTCGTAAATGTCTTGTGAATTGGCTCACATCAACATTTACATATAACTGAATACTTATAAATATGAGTACTCCAGATAAACTGTTACTGTATTTTTTGACCTCCATAAAAACCTTAAATGTACTGAAAATGTAGGAAGAGATCTGTCTGAGTAAAAGTGCCTTTTTTAGGTCAAGTCTAGGCAGCATGCATGCGCTTTCTGGAAGACATGTTGTATTTTCTATGGGCTTTTACCACAACCACTATTGCCATTTGTTCTTTGCTGTGCTTGTCTTAAGTGCTTCCTTTTAATTATTGCATTTCTCTATATGTCCCTCCCTCTGTGTGCTTAGCTCCCTCCCAGGCGATTTCACTAAGAGAATATTTGTGTTGGCCATCACACTACGTCACACTTCCTCCTGTTACAGCGTGTGATGGTCCCTCCTTCCACCTCCTGTCTGGTTTCGACTTTTACAAATATGTTTCTGTATAAGTATTAGAGGTGCTCACCCGCCGTGTTATAGGTTAATGACAAGTCACATTCTTAAACAGCATTTTCTGAAAGCAGACAAACCACTGAAGTGTTAAAACAAAATTACTGAATTGAGACCTTGTGTTAAAATGAGGACTTTAAATTAATGAACATCAATGTTAGCGTTATAGGGTTATAATTATATGTCAAGAAAGAGTATTATGCCTTTTTAAAAAATATGAATACATTTAAACTATGCTGTGTGCTTCTAATTTAATCATGTGTTTTTACTTCTCAAGCTTGTGAAAATCCTTGATTAACACATTAAAAATATAAAATGACCCATTGATGCAAAGGAAAGAGCACACCGGGACTGAGCATGTGCACATTGACATTTTAGGCCATCTCCTTTGAAAAGAGCCTAGCACTCAGTGTCAGCGCATGCATACCGTGACATTTGTGGCCCTCTCCTATTAAAAGGGGCTGTGCACTCAGTCTCAGCGCATAGTGTACAGTGATGTTTTCCACCGGAGCCACTGAAAACAAGCATTGGCATAGCCAATAGGTCTCGCCTTTGGGACCATAGAAGCATAGTTAAACACTTAACCATGCGCCCATGTGCTGCATGGTTAAAAACTTATAATGTCCCAAAGGAGAGACTTATTGGCTATGCCAATGCTTGTTGTTTACTGGAATGACAATGCTTAACTTGCTTGCAAATGGCTGATCCACATATAATTATTTTACAATATATGTCCATATTTATTATTACAAAGGATTCCACAACTCTTCCTACTAATTTGTGTTAGTTAAAGAGTGCTTTGGGTAGATGTGTGTTTTTTCTATAAATTTCATGTTTTCCAAGTCTGTTGTAAATCTGTATATCACAAATGTGTATGCATGCTTAAATGCAGTGTTTTAAGTGGGTTGCATAAGGTAGAGGGTCTCCTAGAAGGGCATGGCCAAAGAACCATAACTAGGAATCATTTCCAAAAGGCATGGCCCAAGTATTTAAAAGCATGGCTTATAACATGTGAATTAAATTCCTGTTCTTAACACATTTTGCGACCTGCCCAGTGTTTGGGGGCCTCCCTGTAAGTTCTCTGGTATTGCATCCAGACGTATGATATAACTACCACCATATATGTATATATATATATATATATATATATATATATATATATATATATATAAAAAATAAGTTAGACATACACAGTTTGCCAATGCTTGTTACCTGTATCGGATAAATGAATCACAATAATGATTTTGTTATGACTAATTAGAATTTAACATATCTAAATTCTAAAAATACACTCCTGTTTTCACGCTCAGTCTCTCCCTCTGTTAGACATTTACACCACTTTTCTCCTCCCATCCTTCTGAAACGCGCATTTGCATATATATTAGACATCATCTCTCCATTTATCAACATTGTCTCATTTATGTACTTTCTTTCATATCCTACACCTAGCCTTCATGTCTGCTTACAACCCCAATTCACCTGTAAGCGATGCAGTTTTCTTAGGTGCTGTAAATATTTTGACAGTTTTGTCCCTCCTTCACACACTTTCCCACAATTATATTTGGCACACATGTGATCATTGCTATGTGCGCACTGCAGAAAGGCGAAGGATTGGATGTGCCTGTATTCTGCATACCTACCTACTGACAGACACTGAAAAGCTCACATTGCTTTCAGCCTGAATCTCAGATCTCTCCTTCTGAGCCAGAACACTAGAGGCAACTTAATTCAAAGTAAGCACTATCACTTGAGTCGTTTGTTGCATGAAAAGACTGCAAAAACACAGCATTCTGAAAAAAGCAAACACTCTTAAGAATTAATGCTAAACATGTGAAATGTAACTGGGTAATGCATCTTTGATATCAAAAACCTTAACCGTTTTACAGACATTGTAGATAACTCGATCAGTGCCTTTACCAGTATAACTAAGGGCATGCATATAGAGCCAATTGGGCTCAGTTTTTAATTACTTTTGGGTCTAAGTCCCGGCACATTTCACCCCACTTTAAGCTGTGCTTTTATGTAACTCACAGTGCATTTGGATTTTTCAACTTGTTTACAGTTCAAGGGGTAAAACATTCTCTCTGGAGCATGTCGTCACCCACACACTGACCAATTTATGGGGTGTCCCAATCACTTTCCCATTCAGAAAGTGCATTTACTACTTCCACTGGTAATTTAAATGTAAATTGCTGCTTTGAGGAAAAATAACACAAATTCACGTTCGTATTTACATTCCTAAACACAGCTATCTGCTGCCCTAATTAAGACTTAAGTCCAAAACGAGCAGTGGTAAATCAGGACAAAAATATTCCACTTTTGAGTAGAAATGTGTCTTATTAGTGGTTCTGACAGCTTCAAACGTGTTAACTGCCTACAACGACTTGCTGTTACTTCTCCCTTCTACTGTGTTTCAGGCATTTAATGGTATGAGTTCACAGAAGCCTGCTGCATAACATATCAGAAACTGCACTGGCCTCTGGTTTAACTTCAGGAAAAATGTGTGCCAAGTTGGCTAGGACTGAGATGAATTTCACAGCATGGAGACTCCGCAGTCTCATTAATTATTTAGCGTAATGTTGAGGGGAATATTCTGAAGTCCTGGTATTTTCGCTTACGGATTATAAAACAACTGGTGCTTGAAAAGCTGAATAATTCCGCACTTGTGCCCTTTGCTACAACTGATCACCCCAGTGGTAAACCATGCCGTGTATAATTTTAGAATATTTATTGAATAATTTAATAAATCACATCACTTTTGCCAACGCCGAGCCCTAGGAGCAAAGTGTAGAGGGGAGGGGACGTTTAGCAGAGTTAGAGACAAGCCAAATGTAAGTATTGGTCCTAGAACTTTGATGCTTTGCTGTTCCACTTCATGTATATTTGTCCTAAAATAGTCTGTTCTGCTTTTTTTATCTCACCTGCAGGTACCTTGGGGTGGATTCAAAAAATAAATTAAGAGTATTTGAAGTAGTACCTTAGGAGTACTACTTCACATGCTCATAAATACCTTTGTGACTCTGTCCTGAAATATCCCAATTGTTGAGAAGTAGTGTTACTGCAGTACACTTCACACACTCATAAATGTCTTTGTGAATCAACCCCATTGGGTTTGCTATTACTTTACAATGTTTGTGCTATGCAGCTCTTAAGATATGTTCCTAACCATTTGTGTATGAGATTTAGGCCTACATTATGACTTTGGCGGTAAGTACCACCTACCGCCACAGCGACGGGCGCCAACAGATCGTCACCGTGCCTAAAATTCATCCGCCGAATAATGACCACCGCTGATTCCATTTTCCCAATCTGTCAGAACCCTTTTAAAGAAGTGTGCACTTTATGCAAGCCTTATCATATTTTGGCAATGAGTACCAGGAGCCCCCGATGCTGACTCACCTTTAGTACCAACACAGTACTTCAACAAAATACAGCTAGCTGCTTAGATAAAAAATTATCACTCCTGATCGCTAGAGAACCCAGGATTTCTTCTGCTAGCTTTCTGCACTCTTTATCTGATGTTCATCTTGTTGCAATTTCAGAGGCCCCAGTTCACATCTGCCCTCAGGTTACAGACTGAGTTGTTCAATGTAGATCTGGAAACTTCAAGCTCTGAGGCCTAGCTGTCCAGAACAAAGGTCAGCCAGTAGAACACTCACACATGTGAAGAAATTAAATAGAAACAAGTTATTCCAGCATTGACAGTAGGACACCATCAGGTTCTGACCTCAAGGTACATTGTGGCCATGCGGGATCCTTGCAAAACTGTGTCTCCAAGGAAACAGAAAGTCACCTAGAGCTCTTGTTAGTGAAAGTGGTGCTCATTTTATGAGTGATTATATTCAAGAGCAGCATTTAGTAGCAGACTCTGTGAAATTCAACACTAACTACACGTTAATTAGTGGACTCAGCAAATCACATTACAGGTGCTTGTGTTGGGGAGTTGATGTCTGAACTTAAATGCCTTGTGGCCAACCTTTTGGGGAAGACTTTGTCTTTTCATCTTGCAACTGATTACCTCCTCTCATCTATATTCTGTGTCTGCAATTATTCAATTATTAGTTACCTTGGAGCTAAGCAACATGCAGAGCTGTAAGCAACTACCAACATTTCACCAATACTCTGAAGACCTGATTATGAAGTGGGAAGTGAATAATATTCTCTAAGGACTATATGTTGGCATCAGATCACAACATAGTTGACTTTAAAAAAAAAAACATTGCTGTTGAATTTATTAATGCTCGACGGAAAAATATTTGTAAACATCTATCTCTGTGCCTGCTCCCACCGCACATATTCATGGAGAAAAAATATCCAGAATACTTTAGAAGTATATTCAAGAGCGTTTGCAGCCCGCTATGATTTTGGGAGTATTTGGGGACCAATACAATGTAGTCAAATTGTAACACAAATAAAAATACTGCCTTATGAATGTTTACCTTCTTGAGGCAGTAGATGTAGCTGAGGACACAGACTAGTCTTATGCTCCTTCAAGTTGTAACTTGAAGAGGACCTTTCTAGTTCACAACAATGTAGTGCTTACAGCTGGGGGACATCCACATTCCTGAAAGAGGAAAGAATGTTTTAAATGCATATAGTGGTGCAACAATACCAAAAGAAGTGGCAACTTAGTTCAAGACCTGGACAATGAATCTATTGATGGATCTGTTATTGTAGGACAAAACGTAAAGCCTGAAAGTGAATTGGATCAATAGCTCTGACTAAATATTCTGTGCAGATGAAGAAGCTTATACAGTGCTAGAAGTATGTATTTTACTGATCACTATATTTGGAGGCTCTAGCGGACACAAAGTCAACTTTTATGATAATTACTTGCACATATTGGATAGCATTTGAATAGGAAGACTCTAGGAAGACTCTAGAAAAAAAGTTACATTGCAACTTATGCGTGTGGTGAAGGGGGAATTGATATGATCTGGGTATTTTGTTTATCAGTACGTTTCCAAGACATAGAAATATAAGTTACACAAATACTACAATATGTATTGGGATGAGGAAACTACCCATTTGGAAAATAAGTTGGATCCCTGAGCACTGTTTTAGTATTAACAATAGGGATTGGGAGGCATTTTGGACACGCAAACTGTATGCAAGATATTGAAATCTGTCAAAGGACTTTTTTCTAATAATACATCAGGCTATTGGAGTACACCCAATAATCCAAATACAGGGCCAAGACGTCAAAATGATGAAGGAAGTGTGGAATGAAGGACATAAAAATGGTGAATTCTTACCTTGGAGTAGTTTTCAAGCATATTGGAAATGCATGGTTTGTGCAGAGTTCTGCTGTCAAAATAAAACTATTCTGGTTAATTCTCACCTGCTTCATAAGATCATTTTATGATTTTCTTTTTTATAGAGGCAGCATTATTTTCATGGTTGGATTTTCAGTTGGGCAACGGTCTAGTTGAGGTAACATCTTAGTGTAGCCATCTTATCACATTTGTTGCCTCTAAAAGGGCCTTTGTCAAATGTTGCATGCCATTTGGCTTAGCATCAGCTGCCTTCATGTTACATTAGCTGTTGATAATGTATAAATAGATATTGAGGAAGAGCAGTTTCTCAGCTTAATATTATTGTATTTCTGAATAGAATTGAGTCACATAATAGGAGGCTTCAGAATAGTTAATATAGGTATGCCAGCGTGGGAAAGTGGGTAATTGGTAAGGGCAGGTAGGTACCTATACTTAGCAATAGGCCAGAAACTTCCACTAGGCCCAGACAAGGTCTCAGTAAATTACTTCTTGCTCAACCCTTGGTAGCTTGGCCCACGAGCAATTAGACTTAACTTAGTAGACAGGTGTGTAAAAAATGTAATATCAATAACACAGTAAATAACCAGTGCTTAATTTGTAAATAAAAACATGCCGGTGCTCAAAGCCCTCCTCTTAAACATGCAGATGCTGCAATTAAATGTGCGAACAAGGAATACTGAGACAGCTTAATCCTGAAGCCATCTCGGGCCTCTTCAATCCATTTACAGGCACTCCCTGCCCCTTCAGCTCACTCTTGCAGCTTTCTGCTTTCTCCCTTTGTGATGCGTTTTCATTTTTATCTTCCTCAATATTCCTCATATGTGTCTTTTGCTTGCAGTAAATGTTTGTGACTAAAAATTAAATAAACACCGGCCCTAAATAATAAGAGCCGGTGCTCTGCTCCGGAAACAACAAGCACAAATTAAGCACTGTAAGTAACTAAAACCCAACACAAAATTTATAAAAATAGGAAATATATCTATCTTTAAAATGGCACCAAAATGACAAAAACCCAATGTAGGGAAAGATTAAAAGTAAAAATAGTGCTTAAAAGCAAATAGCGCTCAAAGGGTTAAGAAAGAGATTGGTCTGGACAGGGTCAAAGTTCAGAGTTCAGGCCACCCATGATGTAACACTGTTACATTTACTTTCTGAAGTGCTTCTTGATTCTGGAAAGTGGTCCACCAATCAAAGGGTTCAGAGGCTCTGGTTTGCCTCTTGGAGTCTGGGACTACAACTCCCACAATACACCTCTTCATCTTATGGTGTTTTTTACAACAGTTGCTACAAACTTCTCCAAACATCTGGATCTTCTTCCAGAGGTCCTTTTTGGGTCACTGAAGTGTCCACAAACTTGAAGCACGGTTCCAGAAGCTCTGAGTTGCTCCTTGGGAGGTGGGACTACAGTTCCCAGAATGCACCTGGTCAGAATCCTCAAATGGCAACTGGTTGCTGGTCATCTGGGCTCTTCTTGCTGGACTTGATGCAGTGGATTCTGGTCAGCTCCTTTGTGCCTGCAGCTTACAGGTAGCCCACTCCTGGAGCTGCAGAAGCAAGGCACATTCCTTTTCTTGGTGAAGCCCAAAGAGTGCAGCTGGTGCAGTCCTTCTGAGTGCAGTTCTTCAGGTGCAGACCAGGGGATCAGCAGGGCAGTCCTTCTTCTCCAGTATCTTTTTCCAGCAGGGATCTGAATAGCGGGGCAAGTCTGCCATATTTGTTCTTGGTCCTGAGTTGGGCATCAAGGGGGTACTCATGTCCAAAGGGGTGCAGGCCACCACCCTCTGGGGTGACAAATTTATGTGAAGTGTGGCAAAAATCATTCCCAGAAAGCAACATTCTATAAAATTCCAATATAGAGAAAATGTCTCCTTGGAGTCCACCCTCTGGCGTGCTAAGTGTCCCTAACACACCCCTTTCAGCTCCCTTCCAATCTAATCATTGGGGCTCCCATCTGTCTGGGGGAGGTCCAGTTTCTGGCGCAAGTGGCTTTCCCTCCTTTGAAGACCAGTTTGGCTACTCTTCCCCAATCCTGTTCAGCCATCTGCTGCAGCAGCTCTCCTCCCACCGGATGTTTCCTTTGTCTCAGCTCAGGCCACTTCATGCCTCATTAAGGTAGCCTGGCTATGGCTGCCAGAGGCTGACCAGTTAGGAAAGGGCACTACAGGGATGAATTTGGTAACTTTCAGAAAGAGTTCTAAAATAATTTCCCTGTGCTAGTTATATCAAATTCAACATTAGCAACTTGTTGTATAAACTATAACATTTCATTTGGTACTGAGCATGACATATTTCACCCATCTCTATTGGAAACAAGACTTCATTATTTTAAAATAAAGTCTCTCAATGTTTGCCTATTGACTACAATGGGGAAAACAAATTTGGCTGTATTCCCTCACGGGGGTTTATAAAACATCTTTTATAAAGTCTCTGCTTATATTTACACTGCAACCAACCCTTGGGGAACCTACAGCAGAGGGGTGATTTATATGCAAACATAAGGTAGCTTGAGACTTTGGAAGTACTTTTAATAAAAAAGTCGAATTCAGAGTTACTTTTAACTTAGAAGCAGAAAGCAAGGCTGTCCTGCCTTTACAATGGCACTGGTCACCACAGGAGTGCACCTATGGGTGCACTAACTATACTGGGGTCCCCAAACCTACTTGCCCTACCATGTACTAGGGACTTAGAGGTAGGGTGTTAGAGCCAATTGCAATTATGCCTAATTATGCCTAATTTGCCCATACCATTTTAAACAGACCACTGGCCCTAGAACCTGTTAGCAATGCTCAGGGCACAGTCAGAGTCATAAAACACCAGTATCAGCTAAAATGGGGGCAAGAAGTGAGGGTGCTTCTGCAATCAGCCCAGTTTTCCCACAGTTAGTAAAGTTGGAACAGTCTGCATTTAATGCAAGAAGAGCTGCATATCTGACTCATAAACTTTCAGGTGGGAGTATCAAACTTAAGAATTTTTTAGCTTCTTTCATTCTTAGGATGTTAAGTGTGTTACTCATTATTGAAGGGTTTTTTAAGTTAAATATTGTCCTTAGAATGCTGTTAAAATAATGGAGTAAGTGTGGATGGGCAGAGATTCAAGGATACTCCTTTTGCAAATTAAAGGTTGTCCTAGTTGGTGTACCTGCTATCATTCCATTTTCCTATAATGCTGATTCACTCTTGATTGCAAATGCCAGTGGTGTGGGATTGGGGCCAAGCTTGACTCAAGTTGTGAAGGGAAATAAACAATTAATGTGTTTACATTTGTAAAAAATGCTGGACAATTGGAAGGGGTGTTAAACGTTTTTAAATATTTATTTGGGGTAGGCCTTTTGCATTCACAGTAATTAAAAGCCCTTTTAACAAGCAGTACTACTGGGATTGTCACATATCTTGGTAACATTATTTTAATATAGTTTTGTAGTGAAATATATACAAGTTATGAAATTGTTTGTCGAAACTGCCAGTTCTGGTTGATCAAAAAATGGTGTTGGGCTGCAAGCAGGGCCACCAACTCAGAGTTGGTCTTATACCCTCATTCCCTTCCCTGAGGGTTTCCTGAGCTCACATGAGGAGGAAATGTGCCATTACTCCTGGATTTCAAGAAATCATGGTAATCCCTAGTGTACCAATCATGAGTGAACAAGCCTCTTGTGGTAAACAAGTTATTGCAGACTCCCTCATCAGTCAAGAAGGTATACAATAACAGTACATGTATCAGCAAGATGGTGCTTAACACCCTGTAATGGAGGCCAATGATGGAAGTAGTAAAGCTTCCAACATGCCAACGGAAGTGCCTGTTCCAGGATAAAAGAGAGGTGCATTACTTCCATGGTTGTAGCCTGCATCCTGAGAATATCTACAAGTAAAATTATTTGTGGCTGTATCTTTCTCATATTCATCGTAGAATCGCAATTCAACAGCGAAGAAATCTCAGACCATCTCTTGCTCTTTATCGTTCCATCCCTTGATGAAATTTCAGAAATAACTTTCTACCATGGGGTAATAAAAAGTTCTACCATAGGTGTACAACCCTTTCTCTGTTGAATTCCTGTCCGCCAGCTAGTCCTGGTGCCCCCGATCCGAACCAATGTCAAGTGGTTAGTGTTAACTTTAATATCGAACAAAATATTTTGCACCATTTAGGTGAAATATAAATAAACGTAATTCTTTCAACTAGAGGTTTATTTATTGCCAAACAATGCTATATTTTTCAAACTTCACTTGGCAAACAACAGAAAAAGCGGTTTTCTGTCAACAGATTTACCTATCACTATGCATGTGATATTGTTGACAGCTTTTCTGCAAAGTTGGCCGCAAGATTCACCATTCAAATACAAAAATAAATCATCGGCACTTTGCCTTATGATGAGACATACTCCCTGGTTTTTGCTTCAGGTGGTGCACTCCTTGGAAATAACATTTGGAAATGCGCCTTGGTTCTGCTATTTGCTGAGAATAGATAAGACTGTTTACTAGTCATGGTCGACAAGGGCACGTTAAATCGCCAGTGCCTAGCATATTGAGTAACAATCCCGATTGCAGAATGCGGTGAGTGACAATAGAAGTGCTTGAATGTTTGTTCAATACAGGTGTGAGAAATGCAAACTGTCAGCATCGCTCAAGTGAGGGACATAGTAAAACAAAACCCTGCTGTTGTGTAAGGCACAAGGAGTTACTAATTTCATAGATTGCTCACAACACTTTTCCTTTCCCTTTTTAGATTCCCTCATTCCAATTAATAACCTTTCAGACCACATCATCTCACCAGAAGGTTGAAAATATAATTGATAGTGGCTGAAATGGGTTAAACTTCAGCATTTTTTTAGAGAAACTAGTATTAGGAAGCAGAGAAAAGGCAAAAGTTGATATCCATCGCTTCAAGCGTGGCACCTTCAACTGCTGTTCATCGGTGATCCCAAGGAGAAATGCTTCTTTCTAGCAGTAGCATGAGTTATAATTTTCTTTGTTTTGGTAGTGGAATGAGGTTTTCTCCCTATTGAACTGGAGTGTAGAGTGGCTGCTTGTGCTATTTTAATTTGAATGCCCTTGTAGTAATTGTGACCTAAAAGAGCACACATCATCCCCCTAACGTCCTGTATCTTTAATATTTTAAGACAACAAAGAGAAATCCGCATCCACGGCAGTTCGAGTTAGCCTTTCTTTTCCTCAAGTGTTGCAGAACCGCAATAAACACAGGCCTGCGGGTTCAATATTCAGTCGTGAATGCTGAAGTTCTGCTTGGGTGACTTAACCCAATTGATGTTTTCCGTGGCAGAAGTTATAAATGGCATGCAATGACTCCTGGAGGTCAGTGACTAAGGAAGACAGCATGGAAGGGCCTTTCAGTTTTGCTATGAAAAGTTTATGCAGTTCAATATTGTTTTGTCGATATTCAGCTTTCAAGAGTCTCTGCCTGTTAGCTACCCCGCAGCTACGGAGATAGACAGGCTCTACAGCCATTGTATTGACAGACACAGATGTGCAAGTTGTTGCAGATCAATAGGCAAACTAATTTGCAGATTATACCATTTAACCATGTTTTGCAATTTTTGTATTCTTGAAAATGTCAAATTAATTTTGTTCTAACATGCAAAATAAAGCACATTTTATATAGATATTACATACAGCCCTTCCCATATAGTGCTAACTACGCCAAATATTACAGGACTTATGACATCTTTTATAACATCATTGATAATATCACAGTAACATTCGTTATAAAATTATTCATAAAAAAATTGTGCATGGCGGGGGCGTAAGTTATAGTTATCTTAGGGCAGGAGTTATATTTACTTGAAATAACTCTAAAAGGTGAATTTCTATGGTTTTGTACGTTTAAAATGTAAGCCTAACTATAAAATCCCTGGAACCTTTGTTTTTTTAAGTAAATATCTATCTGTCTAACTATCTACATATATATAAATTCACAAATTTTCAAGAATTTATTTTTTTGAAAAGTGCCTTGGTGATTCTTGTTGCGGACAGAAAGGTTTGGGGTGATCCATCAAGTGATGGTTGACAAAAAGCAGGGATAAAAAAAATTACGTTTCCATTGTTAATTCCCATAGGACCTTTAGACACAACTACAGCCCGAAACACTGGATGGAATTATACCGAAATGGCAGAAAGCCAGCTTTCGGTATGCAGATTATGCTTTTGCTTATTTGGTGTAAATCCGTTCAGTAATTTTTGAGATATTAAAGGGAATCCAGATTTGTATATCTCTGATTGCAAAGACTTGGCAAACAATGACAAGCTCCTGCAGGGAAGTGCACAGCTCTGATTGGCTGCCAACACTTCAAACTTGGAAGTGTTGGCAGCTATCTTAGAACTCGGCTTGAGCTGAGTCCCACAAAAAAAGTGTAAAAAACAAAAACAAATGGCCATGGTAGAGTCACCCTGACTCCTTAGCTCTGGTCCTGGGGTCACAGAGGGAACCCCCATGGTAACAAAAAGCATTTTGTACATGATTACTGCAAAACTGTGACAACGTCATAAATTTGTGGGGAAAAGGTTTTAAAAAAACAAGCACCGGCTCCTGCAATTGTTTTTTAGTAAGCCCCCGGGTGGGCCAGGTCCTGGGGGCATTGTTTGTTTTTTAAATAAGAGGGCCTCCTGGCCCCCTTACAGCACTGGGGACCACCACCTCCCTGGGGCATTTACTAAATTTGGTACTGGTGGGCCGTACAGCCCCCCGCAACCCAGGTACCACCACCTCCCTGGAGCAAAATGATTTTCTAATGTGGGGAGGAGGCCCAGCAGCCTCCTTCACAGCCCTTGGGACCATTACACTCACTGAAGAAATTGGGTGCAGGGGGGGCAACATTCCCCCCGCAGCTCCTTGGACTACCATCTTCCCAGGGCAAATAGTATGGCTGTTTCGACATAGGAAGGGTTTGTGATGCACCCCTCAATGAGCCGTTGATTGCCCTGGGGACCACCACTACTCAGGCCCGACTCCTGCTATGTCCCGGGGGCCCACCACTGAGACATAGCTGTTTGCTTTTGCTTGGTGTGAGCTGACCGCTTTCACCAAGCGAAAGCAAACGTAACTTCTTTTTCTGACAGGAGGATCTGTCAAACAGGTCCTGCTGTCAGAAAGCAGAGTTCTCATCTGTCTTCCCTGCATGCAGATAATCATGTAGGGGACACAGATGAAAACATTGATTCAGCAAGCAGGGAGCTGCTATTAAAAGCAGCTCCTTGCTTGCTGGAGCAATACCGGCTCACGCAGGAGGAGAGAGCCAGCTTAGATCAGTGGGGAGGCCTGGATGTTCCCCCCATGGTCCCTGCTAGCTCATAAAGGGCACACCATATCAAAATAATTAGGGGCCATGGAGGAGACCTTGGGGCTACCTCTGTGGTCCCTGATAGCCTGTAAAGGGCAGAAAATAAAAAAATATTTTAAAACATCAATGGCCTAATGGTCAAGGTTTCAGACCCTCACAGTGGAAGTTGAGGATTCTCCTCCAGACAGGTCCATGATCATTTCCCTCCTTTAATTTTTTTAAACCTCATATGTTTAAGTCACATACTGAAAGGTGATCTCACTTTTTTATTTGACAAATGCATTTTTCTTTTCAATGCGTTCAGAAATATATAATTCTAAGTATATCATCCACCAAAGCCTAAAATTCTCTCTATCTCCCTCCCTCCCTCTCACTCTTTCTTTCTCTCTCTCTCTCTCTCTCCCTCTTTCAATCTCTTTCTCCTACTCACACACCCACTCAGACCCTTACGCACCCACTCACAGACCTGCTCAGACACACGAGTACCCAATCACAGACCCACTCAGACCCTTGTGCACCCACTAACAGATCGAATCAGACCTTCACGAACTAACTCACAGACCCACTTAGACACTCACACACCCACTCTGAGACCCACTGAGACTCTCACACACCCACTCACAAACCCGCTGACACCCTTATGCACCCTCTCACAGACCTATGCAGACACTGATGCACCCACTAAGACACTTATGCACGCACTCTCACACCCAGACAGAGATTCTCAAAGGCACTTTCACCCTCAGAAACACCCTCTTACGCTTTTTCTCACACCCAGAGAGATAGACTGCGGCCAACTTCCACCGCGCAATGCCAATGGGTGTGTGAAGAGTATGGTTAGGAGCTTAGGGGGGTTTTCCTCAGGGACGGCAGCAGGCCAGGCCTTGCAGGCAACCCCTGCTGTGCACAGACGAAGGCCATGCATGGTTCAAGGTGGGTGCTTATAGGGGGTTGGCCTCAGGCCTGGCCGTAGATTAACATATAGTAATGAAAAATACTATACGTTAAAAAAACGTAGAAAACCACTGAAAAAACAAAGGTTACAGGGATGTTACAGTAAGGCTCACATATTAAACGTATGAAACCATAGAAATTCAAATGTTATAGTTAGAGTTATCTCAAGTAACTATAACTCATGCCTTAAGGTAACGATAACTTGCACCATCGCCATGCACTGCTAATTACCCCACAAATTATGGTACTCATAATATCTTTGTTAACATCATTGATAATATCAATTTAATATTTGCAGTAACATTTTTGCCCGAACAACTGTGCATGGCGGGCGGTGTGAGTTATAGTTACCTTAGGGCACAAGTTAAAGTTACTTGAAATAACTCTAACAGGTGAATTTCTATTTTTCATTGAATATATTTAGATCATTTTTAAGTGTACATAAGGAGTAAGAAATGTGTAAGAGTAGATTCTCAAAAAAGCAACCTTCTCATTATACTCATGCCAATAATCTGTTCTGGATACGTCAGTTTTTCCAGTCGCAAGGTAGAATTTCCAGCTAATGTTCACTGTGTGAGTCACATTAGATTGCATTCATGCCAGTAGTTTGGGAATCAGAATGTATATTCAACTACAGTAATAAGTCTTGCAATTCCTAGATGTAGTGCAGTCATAACAGGCTATAAGGAAGGTGGAGAAATACCAGGGCAGGTGTTAGGCAATGATTTAGCAAGGAGGCAAAATGTGGAATGTCAAAAATTTCTCAGAAAACATTTGCTATAAAGGGGAATTTTGTTCATCTTCCTCTGCCAACAGCTTTAGTTCTCAATTAGTTCTGACAATAGTTTCATAGTGGGGTACCTCTGCTTCTGGGCTACAAAAGGGCTCCTTCATTCAATCAGTGGGTTTGAGGGATTTCCTGGCAAACGTCTCATGGGCTACTGCCCCTTCTTCAAGGATACAAAAAGTGAATTGGCTACGTTTCTCCAATAACTTGTATTGAACTGATGTTCAGAGAGGCATCGGGCAGTTGAAAATCTACTCCTTTTCAACAATCATGTGCAGTACTGGTATCTTTGCTTTCACGTCCACTCCTTCAACCATGAAGATGCACATGCAACACTATAATCCTAATTCAGTTGTCATCTTCTACAACCATATGCCACTTATTTACAGTTTCTGCAATCAAGGCAACACTGGTTTGTTTTGACTGCTATCAAATGCCTGACATTGAATATGGTACTTCTGCAAAATTCAAAACAATTCAATAAAAAAAAAAAAAGAATTGGTTGGTCTAGTTAATAGACCATAAGAGTACAATGAAATACAATACAGTACCAATATATCAAAGGAGATTAAAACTGTACACATAGCTACATTTAAATCAAATAAACAACAATGTAATGCTTGACATCTCCCAGATTCAGCATGCTATGTGATCAAGAAATACACAAGTGTACAAGTCCTTCTCATTTTGGCTTCTATGACATCTGGCTTTGTCATCTTTATCCTCAGGGTTAGGGCAATCATTCTACAAGAAAATTGCTGGTCTTGTGTTGTGCAATGGTGTATTTCCTTTTTGCTTTTGTGTGGGATCTCTCTCACACACACACACTCAAAACAATATGAGGTGTCTCCACACAGGTGCTTTTAGATACTTGAGAGCCATATCATATTTGTCAAAAATAACCATTTAGTCACAATTTTCGATGGGCATATCTTTAGTGTCCTTATCACCTTTATGGGAAGTACTGCTTTTGCTAGCCTGGAGCCAAACTAGCTTAGAAATGGATGGCGTAACATCAAGTTATTGTTGTCATTATTAGTTCATTGCACATCACCACTTACAGCCATCATGTGTAACTTGGAGTGTGTGTTCCATGTGTTGATAATACCTGCATGGATGGTTGATAAATGTAACACTGACTTTGGACAGTGACCACTTGTTTTGTTCCATTGGTCCTAGTCCAACAGCAAAATATTATCTGATACAAACCACCATTTCCTCACAGGCACAGGTCCAGCACAGCTTGTCATCCAGCCTACATATAAACCACCTCTATAACTACCTGTAGGAGATTGCTTGCAAACATATGGGTTTCCATGTAGTTTGCATATAAAATAAACTATTTAGTTGTAAACAAAAGTAGTCAAAGGTGTATGAAGGGCGACCCCATTGAAGTCAACGGACGTGGAAAATATTTAGGAGAATGAGTCAGTGTGCCTGAAAGGAGATCCTATTATAATTAAGTCTGTTTGAGAGTTTACATTTGAACAATTTCAAAGATGGTGAGAGCTGCCATAAGGTGATGATGCAACTGCAGGTCAGTGTGGAGAGATGGTATATTTGAGGCTTCAGACTGAAGGATGATCCCCCAAAAGAGTATGAGTTGAATGTGTAGCTAGTGCTGTATGTTGTACCATCCCTTTTCACCTCACCCACCTTCATCGCATGCACACAAGTCTATAACACACCTTAGCACAGTCCAGTCGTCTAGAATTTCCTTACAGGCCTTAATCTGAAACTGTTCCCCAGTACAGCTGCACAGCTGTGCTTACATAATGAATCAATCATCTCATGAGAAATGAACATTTGGGCAACCTCAGCCCTCTCCTCAGCTATTGTCCTATGCTGAATTCTGCTGTGGTTGCAGCTTGATAGTAGAAGTATGGATGTAATGGTGCAGTTTGTAATGCCTTCTTCACTTAATGTTGCTAAACCAAATAGTTGCAGGTATCTGTTTCATAAGATGGAATTCTAGATGCATATTGGAAATTCCATCTATGAATGTCCGCTAGAAAAATGGAATTCAGATTGCAATGATCTTCTTGTTAAAACTACAACCTGTATCTTTTCCTGAAAGTCATTAGGTGGTGATAGGTTTATAGATTTTACATGTCCCTTATTAGTTGTACACTGTGATTTTTATGTTGTAACAGAATTGTTTCTCCCATATGTAGTGTTATTTTGACAGTGAAAGTGACATATAACTGACCTGTAATAGTGTGCTGAAGGGTGCAGTGATATATTTATATGGTGACTCAGCATGTCATAGCTGGTCAACCAACCCTCAAACCCCAAGAACTCAGCAGAAAAAGTATGCCACCAATTATTCTTTACTTTCATCTTCTCCCCTTTTTACTACTTCATAGTTACAGATCCTATAGTATTAAGGACAGTGCAACACATAACAGGTCAAGGCAATCTTGGGCACTACACTGAAATGCACATAAGCATACTCTACCAGTGTGATCCAGGTACCAGAGTCATAATGTCAAGTGTCTGAAAGTCTTGTACGATGGTGAATGTGCTGGAATTGAATGTGCTATTAGTCCTCACAATGGAAGGGTATTTAGTCTTATCTTTGCACTGCAAAAGAACAGGAAGGAAGGAAGAATCGGCATAGGTCTTACTGAAGACAAGACGGATATACTCGGTTGTGTGGCAAATAAGATCCAACAGCCACTACAGCCAGATTTGTGGGCGCTTCAGCTTAATTTTCCACATGTGTGATCCTCTGAGTTCAGAAACCCTGGAGTTTTTTAAACAATGATTTGTACCTGACCTCTCATGTCAATAGGTTACCATATATCTGTTTCTCACTGCTTAATATGTTACAGAAGCTGGTACCATTTCTTCCGGTAGAACACAGATCTCTCATTGTACAAACCACCATTCTGAGTTGGTTAGACCATGGTGACTCACTGCTTTTGAACGTTTTTATATATTGATCAATCAGCTGGCTCGCTTACTAAATGCGGTGGAGCCTCGTGTTTTGTCTCTTCCACGAACTTCACCTTCCTCTCTAGCACTGAAAAAGCTGCATTGCTTACCAGTAAGCAAGAGGATTCTTGTTAAATCTCTCTGCATTGTCTACTGAGTTGTTCATATGATGGGCCCTGTTTATCTGCAGAATATGTTTAGGAGCTACTTTAGGATGCAGTCTGGGAGCAGAAGAAGCTGTCTTTCTGACAGAGTAAATACAGACTCTCTTGGGACAGAGGTAGAGCTTTCTCAGTCAAACTAGTCCACTTCTTGAACAACCTATTAATTTCTTTGCAAAAGTCACTGGATATTGGCCAGTTTCGGAAATCTCTTAAAACCTTGTTATTTACTAGGTAAATCCGGGTGATAGTGTGATTTACCACAGTTATCTCTTGTAATGTCAGACTGATTTTAGGCAATTGTGTGCATTACAAATAAATTAATAATAAGAAGAAGAAATATGGAGCTATTTGAATGTATAACACTGGTGAGATAGGAATAGCGCATGAACAGACAGTGTAAAGACAACTCACAGAATTAGTAGCGATTAGATCAGGCTTCTTCAATGAGTAGTTTGTAGTCGTCCAGTCCAGACTACTAAATTAGAAGCTTTTTCTTGATTGGATTAATATATGTATAACAAAATTGAAAAACGTGTATGCAAGATGAAAATATGTGTATTTTCAGAACTGATAAACTGAAGTTTGAATTTTCAAACATATTTGTAGCTGATATTTGAATGATAAATCATGTGGCATTGGGAAGATCATGACTAATATTATTACCTTGGTGGCAGGGACATTTAAACTATGGCTGTTGTGTATTACTCATGCATTGCCCATGTAAAGGCATTCCAAATTGACAAAGCCTTTTTTTCCATTACTGCTGGCAGTCCTGCCTGATGCACTGAGCTGATTAACATAGGTTATTTTTCATAGGGTGACCACTAACGTAAACTTGTCTGATGTGGCCACTAATACAACACTAATGATGTTAGTAGCTCGGGATGATTTTTATTGATCATAACTGGCTCTTATACCAGAAAAGGTTGGAGACCCCAGGATTAGATATTCATCACTGTAGTTATATCAATGAATTAGGCCCACTTAAATGGAGTTGTATGAGGGGTTTTCACAGTTAAAACGTGAGCCACAATGCTTGCACATATTGAAAGAGTTGTAGATTTGTGGTTTTGACCTAGCAGACCTTTTCCTTTTATTCTCATTTATGCTACATGTGAACTAAGTTCAAGACATGGATTTGATTTTGAAAATTATAAAATGTGCTGAAAATATTCTTGAAGGTCTCCACAACAGTGTAGTGAGTGTTTGCGTGCTCAGCTTTACCTCATTTGATGTTGTGTAATTGGCGATAGCAATGGTGTGGAGAGAAATCAGGGTAAATCATAGGCACCCTTTGTGCTTCAGCACGGTACATATTAGTTCATGGCTTCATCCCTCAGACTTGCACCTGTCAGTCCTGAACTTGCATTGTTTTGTGTGCACTCACTGTGGTGTTGTTGCCAAACACACGTCTAACGTGTGCTGCCCTGTGCTCTTAGTGGAGTTACACATTTTACATTTCGGTACATTTGGTGATACTGACCAAGAATCAAATGATGCCATAGACTCTAACCAGCAGCCTACGGGAATTACTGATGACTGCAATATGAAATTGCCTGCTGCTGCAACAATGAAATGATGGGTTTCTTTGCACTGCAAATGCATTTGTATGCCACTGGGGGCTAGTTCATAAAAGCTGAATTCAGTGCAACATATTGCTTGCCCTGCAAAACTGTGGACGGTGACATACTGTTGCATGTGAGTGTTGTCATGATGCGGAATGTGGCACAGGCATCAAGACTGTCCAGTCTTTGGAATACCTGCTGTGATTTAGTTTGCTGACAGAAGGGAACTAGTTACCAAGAAGTGCTTTGCAAAAACTACTTTTAATATGTGCAGAGTTGGCACGCAATGAGGCAATTGATAGGACTTTGTTCTCCTAATACCTGAACATGTAAATTATTACATTTTACGGACAGCAAAAGCTCCCCTCACTGCCTTTGACTTCAGTATCAAGAATAAGACCTATTTTCAGAAAACCACTCACCTATTCATTCCACATATGATGTCAACTAATTCTGCCATGTTTACATAAAACCCACCGTGGAGCATGATGCAGTAAAGCTTCTAACTGTGTTTCATTGGTGTGAGGCACACTGGCCATCAGATAAGGACATTGCAGCACAGCTGTTCTGCTTTAGCAGTCATGATATTTTCCATTCTGATAGCTTAATTGCATAAAAATGTCAATGGGGATTTTTTCTGAGTATTTAGATTGTGGAATTAATGGTATGTTAGATTGCTACTGTCTAATATTCTCACCTTTGCAGAAAAATGTTTTTTTTATATTTGTGTTTGTGCTGCAACCCTATTCTATAACATACATGGGATCCTACAGCCCCGGGACTTGGATCTTGACTGATTGGAGCGAGTTGTTACAGATATGGGTCTAAGTAAGAGTATCTAAGGTTTTATTAATACTCCTTCCACTAAACATATGAAGGTTGATTCTGTTTTGAAGACGTAATTGAGAAAGTAAATAATCAGGCAGAGTGTGAAGAGTGCAATTGCTATCCAGAATTATTCCTGCTGAACAAATAAAGCAATAAGGTATTCCAACTCAAAAGAATATGGGATATCATTTAGCTGACAAATGTAAATGAATGCATTTTTTTCTGAAACTATGTATAATGCTGCAGCATCATGTTATTGTTCAAGCAATTAATATTATTATTCAGGCAATTTATGTTACAAAACTGGCCACCGTCCATTAGCACCTATTCTGCTTAGTTCCCGAAATACCTACATTTATGTTTAATTTTGAATGTTCATCACTTGAAGTTCTTCCAGAGTGTAAAAAGTAGACAATATAGAGAAAGAATATGAGATCAAGTAAAACATGTTTCTGAAGGCCAGTGACTTGTTCAACTTTCAGATTGAAGACTATTGCCTATAGTAATAACTCAAAATTACCACTCTTCGGCAACATTCAAAATTATTGGTATTTACACGATGACGTGTCCAGTGAACTGTCATTCCTATAGTCAGTGGCAGCAGTGAAAAGAATAACGAAGCGCAACTGAAATCATCACGAGCAATTTTAAAGGTGCATTTCAACATACTTTTTCAAGGTTTAGGAAATAAATTTAGCAAAGATCGTTTGGTTTGTAAAAGAATGCCGAATGCTGGCAAGGCTCAAAAAATAGATTTTTCTAGGTATTCAGTATTCAATATGTAATTATCCTTCTTTTCAGTCGCCTATATTTACAGAAGATTTTAATGATGGCAGGAAAAAGAATCAGTGGGTGGTGATCATAAATACATGGGTGAACACATTCTTCTAATCATTTAGCTGTTTCTTGTAATAATAATTTCAAAGGAACATGTAATTGTTCAAAGAAAGTAACATTATCCTTTTGTATTTTATTACTGTTTGGTATGAGGAGCATTAAATGCTTGTGAGATTTATGTACCTCATAGAGGGAGGCATACTTTTTTGATTGAACTAAAAACATAATCTCCAGTTCTGATCATTTAACATTAGTTTACCTGAGTTTGTTTCCTGAATCAAGAAATGTTATTAACGTGTCACCCGTTTATAACATCTTTATTACTTAGTATGCTCCATGACACAAAATGCATTTGTTTATATTTCTGACTATAGGTTGTGAAGTTCATTTGTTTTTAAACAATGTCCTTTTTGTAACGTGATAGTATTCCTATAATTATGTATTTGTTTGTTTATGCTGTACCTATTTGTACAAAACAATATCAGTGCTAAATAAAGAATGACTAAACCCTGTTAGGCATATGGGGCCAGATGTAGGAACCGTTTTGCATGTTGCAAACTGCGAAAAACGCAGTTTGCGCCATGCAAAACGGCCATCGCAATGCTGATTCACATTTTGCGAGTCGGTACCGACTCGCAAAATGTGAATCCAACTCGCAAATAGGAAGGGGTGTTCCCTTCCTATTTGCGACTCGCACTGCGATGCAGAATTGCTTTGTGACCGCGAAAGCGGTCGCAAAGCAATTCGCAGTTAACACCCACGTGAAGTGGGTGGTAACTCATTCGCAAACGGGAAGGGGTCCCCATGGGACCACTTCCCCTTTGTGAATGTCGCTAAAAATAATTTTTCAGAGCAGGCAGTGGTCCAATGGACCACTGCCTACTCTGAAAAAATGAAACCAAATGGTTTCATTATTTTTTTGTATTGCAACTCGTTTTCCTTTAAGGAAAACGGGCTGCAATTAAAAAAAAAACTGCCTTATTATAAAAGCAGTCACAGACATGGAGGTCTGCTGTCTCCAGCAGGCCACCATCCCTGTGAGTGCAGGGACTCGCTATGGGGTCGCAAAATGCAACCCACCTCATTAATATTCATGAGGTGGGTCTTTGCGACCCCATCGCGAGTCGCAGAAGGTGTCTGAGACACCTTTCTGCATACAATTTTGTGAGTTGCAAATTGCGAGTCGGTCTGACTCGCAATTTGCAACTCGCAAAATTTGAGTTTACTACATCTGGCCCTAAGTGTTAGCCAAACAGGTGATTTAAGGAGGTACGGTATCTTAGTTGAGTTAACAATAGTATTTGAACAAGATGGGTGATTGAACAGCAGAGTAAAGCCCTAATTATGAGTTTGGTGGGCGGCAAAGGCCGCCCGCCAAACTTTTTGGCCAGAAAACTGCACTCCGATTTTCCGTATGCTGGCCCTAATTTAAGTTTCCCGCTGGGCCAGAAGATGGAAACAGCGTTTCCGCCCGCTGGACAAGCGGGAAACAGGCCACAACATTGATGCTGGCTCATAATTGAGCCAGCGGCAATGTTGGGGTGCGTCGGGTGCGACAGCATCCATCGCGCCTTTCACTGCCCGTAATTCGGGCAGTGAAAAGAGTGACGGGGTTCTCCACGGGGGCCCCCGACACCCCATTTCCACCAGCCTTTGCATGGCTGTCAGACCACCATGCAAAGGCTGGTGGAAACACGGGTTGTAATCCGAAGGACAGCACTGGTCGATAAAGACCTCCGGCACCTCCAGGCTGTCAGATGGCAGTAACCTGGCAGTGCTGGCGGTCAGACCATGGTGGTTCCACTACAATCACAATGTGGCGGTCTGACTGCCCCTGTCGGTGGTAGTCTGATTGCCACCGCAAGTCAGGCAGTCCATGGACCACCAGATTCATAATGAGGCCCTAAATGTGTAAAGACATAGGATAATTTTAAGTCAATGACAGGATAGTATTAAAAATATCCAGATCTTCAATGAAATCCTACAAAGCAAATTGCAGACTGATCTCTTACAGGAAATCTTTTTGACATGGTGAAAAGGAGAGGCACCTAAATGCAACTTGGATTTAAAAAATAAAAATAAAATCTTCTTCTGCCACACTGTGTCTGCATTATAGCCAGCACTAACATTCATGTTTTTCAAAAAAACGGTAATTGAAGTGGCCTAATCCCTTTCATTAAATTCTCAATTGGAAAACAAACAGATGTCAAAATCAAAAGCTATCTTGAAATGTTTGTATTGCTTCCAATAGATAAAGAATGGATAAAGAAAGAATAGTTGTATTTCAGAATTGTTTTAAAAATATATCACATTTTATTAATAATATGGCCTATTGATTGTTTACAAAAGCATCACTCCATGTGGTGTACATTTTCTACTTTTCTCTCCTTTGCTGGGCAATATAGTAATACATTATTTTAGACACCATTTTTTGTCAGACAAAAGGCTACAATATTCTGGTATCATACTGAAAGAATTATTTATGTAATGGTATTCACATAGCAGAAACTTAGTGATGAATCAAGAGAGCGCTAAATCAGGGGTTGGAAGATAATCTTTAAGATTATGTACATCCAGTGAGGATTACAAAACATATATTACTTGCTATTAGGCACAGGGGGATTAAGAAATGTGCCCAGAATCATATGTTGTTGAACCAAACGACAAGACTGGAATACAAAGCTGGGTCCCCATGTTGCAAAGTTCTAAAGAAAGAAGCTCTAGCCCATTGGCCACATCTCACGTATGTCTGAACACCTCATACTGTGTTATAAGAAATGTTAATAACATGCAGGAAACGATAAAATTAACGTCACGTTGGTAATAATGTCAAAAAGGGCAGTGTAAATGCTTATATTGTAATGTTAGCATCACAAGGACCATATTCATAAGAGAATAATATGGGCAAAGATTCAGATCAATGCCTCAACATAATTGTAGCTTTTTTGGGAGTCACAAACATTTCCAAAAGTACACGTGGAAAGCTGCAGACTGGTGAGGTTTTCAGTTATACTTCTGGGAATGTAATGAGTTTTCTCATAAGCAGCTAACACCCTGTGTGGAGTTCCTCATAGTGGAGACCTCAATAGGAGGAATAGGAGCCTCCTGTGTAAATTACTTTTTCTACACTGGGAAAATAATGTCCCTGTGATAAAAAGCCCCGACCCTCCATCCACAGCAAATCTGGGACTGATCTGTTCACCTTTCATCCTGGAACAGTAGTTACTGTGTAAGCCTCTGACAGTTTAAATGGTTGAAAGTGGTCAGATCAGAGTTTAGCAATGTCATGTGCATGTTTGTGGGTGTTCCCAAACTCCAAGGCAAACCATGCATTGTAATAGCCACTGTAGAGAAATCCACAGTGATAAAGCGATTTACACCCACCAGGAATCCTATTTTGTATTCCTGGGAGTCATAAAGAATATACATGTGGGTCATGAGCCTATATTTACAAACAAATGTACTTTTGGGAATAGGGCCCTCTGTTTGTAAAATTAAAATCTACAACACTGTTGTTATCATGACAATGGAGAGTTGAATGTGGATCCACTGTGAACAGGGTGATGAGCTCAGTAGTCTATAAAGAGAACAAACACCATCTATACTTTAATACCGAGCTTGGTTAGAAAAAATATTGTCGCAATCTTGTTCGATTTCTTGTATAATTCAGTTCCTTTCTCTAACATAACATTTTCCTTTTTTGCAATATACTCAGGATCTATATTGTAAAAATGATGCAAAGCAGTATGCTTTTTCTTCAGCATTAAAGCAAAGCTATACATTATAATTGTCAAGAGAAAAACAAGGTTTCATTTCACACACTTCAATAAAAACAGGTTTAGAATGAACAACCCATTAATAACCCTTCTTGTTTTAGTGTGCCGTATAGCAAAGATAGTTGTAAAACAGAGATCTTGCATGGAAAGGCTGAATAAATGTTTAGTAACAACTAGTTGGGAGTTCTCTTTCAGACTTGGTTTAATGTAACTAACCCATCTAAATGGCATACTTATGTTGACAAAAGGTACACTCAAAGGTAGGAGAGAATACCATTTCAACAGATCACCTGTGCCTGAGGGCTCAGACCACTGTGAAAGCAAAAACACCAAAAAGTAAAGTAGGGAAACATGGCAAAGCTGCTTAGACAGATGTAATGTAAGAAAATAATGTCATTTAATTAGCCAAAGTTTAATAACATTTGAACAATGTTGTCATGCAGATAAGTTAATGGTGTTGACTTCAAATTGCTTTCTGTTTGGCATCACTGGGACACAATTAGCTTGTTACTCCTCTTAAACTACGGGTTTCTAAACCATTGAGATGCTAATCGAATTGGTCAGCCATTTCCTCATGCCATCATAATTTCATTTTTTATGCTTTTAGCCGTGGATATACAGATATTTAATTATGTTTATGAATTTGAGAATTAGTCTGCTTTGTGTTCCTAATTTCTGTTATTTCTGGACCTTATTATCCCAAAACTAAATGAACGATCCCATGAAGGCCTCAGCCTGTTAATATGTGCTGTTGGTTAGATATTTGCTGTCACCTAGGCATTGTGCTTGCATCATAGTTTCTCTCCAGTTTCTATATTTGCTTCTCAGATTTTATAGAGAATATATGTATTCAAACTAACCTAACTAGAAGCCACAAATACTGTGATCAACTAACTGATATCAAAAGAGCTTCATGGTTATTCATAACATATTAATGTATAATTAATTGCATTCTGGGTACTTTTCCACTTTCCGCTTATAATTAGCTCATTTGGCAGTTATCACTATGAGGTTCCCTGCTCATTACCCCCAATCATTGGTTCCCTGCCAACTATTCTCACTGACATTCCTTATCATCATTTCTACATCCACCTTACCCTATAGGTTATTTTAATTTGCCCAGTCATGGTGCTTTTGTTCCTTACCCACATCACTACCAGCAAGTGTTCCACCAGTCTGTGTCCTTGGTCCCCCATCTCCTTCTTACACAGATGTTGTTCATCTTTCAAACTCTTTGTTTCCTTGAAACTTTCAAACAGGTGCAGCAGTGCTGCATCCTTACCACACAACTAAGTAAATAATTCCTGTTGAAGTTAATTCGATGCAAGTTTCCTCTCTGAGCAAACTCTCAAAGTGTGGTAAGCATTTGGCTTTCCTAATCCTATTGGGTACAACTTTCCTTCCATTAGTTACAAATGTGCCTGGGCCACTAATCTCCCACAACCATCCCCCTTTGGCTAATCATCTCTTGTTGCTGCAATACTTCTCCCTTCTGTCCACAAATACAACCTGCTTTACCATTCCAGGTTCCTCTCCATCATCTTGGTATTTTAAACATATTCCTTCCAGCACTCTGTCATTGAATTACCCACATCTGACTTATCTCGCTGCAACTTGTCTACTTCCAAAATGGCCCTCAAAGATCACCTCCTTTATCTTGAGAGTTCTTATATCCCCTCGGATCTTAGTGGCAAGAGACATCTCTCACTTGAACACATATCAATCACTCTGAAGATTACTGTTTCATCATTGAAATACTTTGCACTGTCTACAGTGCTCTGCTGCAAGTGCGACTGGTAGAAAAGTGTACCAAATGCATAGAGGTGTTTCTAAATGTTTGTTCAAAACATGGTGCTTCCCTTGAATAATGATAATAAAGTAGATGTTTTCTCAACATTTCTCAACCTGAACTCAGTTGTTTACCTTATAACACCAATCACCCACATAACACAATATGTAGAAACGCCAAGCCATTGAAGTCGTATTTAGTGTTCATGTCTCATGATTTCCTCTGATGTTTATGCTTAAATGCACAATCTGTGCAAAATCCCTTATGAATGTCCCCTGAAATTGTCTTAAGTTCCATTCGAAAAATGGTCGATTTCGTAGAAAGACAAATGTTCAAATGGTACATATTGTATATATGTGATTCCTAAATGAAAGTCGAAAGGCTGGTTAGTTGTTTCATCGCCCACGGTGGACCTTTTAAATTCATAAAATTCGCTCATGGCTCTGCAACAAGATGACATATGACACTACTTTTCATTTCGGTAATGGGGTCTTCACCTGTGCATGTGGGACATTCGAGCAATTCCTTGTAAACACTCATGTTACGGTGAAAATCCATTATCAAATCTACACTTGCAAACAACAGTGCCGTTACATAGGGCAACATTTTTTCACAAGATCTTTAAAGGAGGCGGCAGTAAATGTCAAGGGAAGCTCTCCAATGCCTCATGTTAGCAGTATGACAAAAAACAATTTCGGTGAAATGTGGCTTTTGTGTGCAGGTTCACAGATGATCGTAAGAGGGCAGTCGAAGTAGATGCTGCCAAAGGCAAATCCTGAAGCCAGTTACTGTTAAGACATCGTTAGTCCAGAAATTGGCATCCGAATGTTGTGTAAGCTTGTAGAGGATAAAAACACAGCCAATAACTGCCAGCAACGAATGCCAAGTTATAACTGGAATGTTACAAGTATGTGTGGGAAGGGGGGTGTTTAAATAGGAAACGTTTGTTTAATTTTTTTAAGCAGAGGATCACATTATTCAAGCATCTCATTTTTCAATGTTCTATTGTATATAGTTAGGCTTTTTATACTAACGGAATTGGAAACAAATCCATGAGTTCATGGTTTTTCGAAAACTGATAATCACGCCAGCTTCTGTTGTCTTGAATTTCTTCCTTGATTCTTACTGGAATGTATTTGTAGATTTATTCTTAAAATATCCTGCAACAGTTTTGCAAACTCTTGATGCTGCCAACAGGCATTTTCTAACCACCCTAAATGTGTTTCTACATACCTTGATATGTACACTACATTAGAAAGGGGAAGTCTCAGGCTTATTACTGAGCTCCTTAGAAATATGTTAGGCCTAATTAAGTTATACTCAACACTCTCTTCTGATCAAGTTATTCATGTGTGGGTTTGCCTTTCCTTTGCGTTGCCATGACCTGAGCACTCCTATGTTCAGTACTGATTCCACTTTTTTGTTTAAACCACAATTTATACATTTACAATCCCAGTGCACAGTGTTTAATGTTTGTCATCATTATTCTTTGCAATTGATAGAATACACATGTTGAACATGTCACAATTTTTAATGCCATGATTAGAGTTTGGAGGATTCAGGACATCAGGCAAAAATTGGCCCATCCCACCCACCCTATCTGGGCCGTCCTTTCAGGTGACCCATAAATTCTAATAGACCTGTATTTGGAATTACCAGCCATCAGAATTTTACGTTTTTATTTTTTACATGGAAAATGTATCTGCTTTCAGCAGCCGAAATCTTCAAGGAAGGGACCAGGAAAACATGTGGAAATATACATGGGAACACCAATTTGTGCATGTTATTCTCCAAAACCTGCCATTTTTAATGCCTCCCACCAAGAACAATCTGCAGCCCCACTAATAAAAATACCAAGGTAAAGAAATAACAGGACATCTTCCAAGACCCTTATGTTAGAGATTAGGTTTCCTATTGGCAGAGGTATGCACCCGGTCCAAGCAGGAGCCACAGTCCTAGTCAGGGTAAGTCAGATATACCCCCTAAATTACCCTGTGCTCACCCTCTGGTAGCATGGCTCAGAGCATTCAGGCCTAACTTAAGAGGCAATGTGTTAAGTATTTGTGCAACACTTGAAATAGTAAAACAGGGAAAAGACTGCACAAAAAGTTAACACACCTGATTAGAAAAAAACATAATTTAAGAAATGAAACATGACCAAAACTACATAATTTCAATAAGTTGAACTTGAAATATGAATTTTTAAAGCATAAACTGTGAAATAACCCTTCGAAACAAGAAGCGCCAGCCGGGGATATCTAGTTGTGCTGGACGGGGACAAAGTCAAAAGCTGAGGCTGACCGCGATGGAGAGTGGGCCAGTTACAGGGACCCAGTGAGGCCTGTTGAACATAAAAGTACCTTAATCCTGATTGCATCAATGTCAAGGATGCGGGGAGCAGACTAAAGGGATGTGTCAGTGTTCATCCTTGCAGTGGAGGCGATGCATCACACCTTTTCACGCAGTAACGAAGATGCACAGATGTCCTCCATGCAACAGCAGAGATGCATTAAGGGTGAGATGCAGCAGTTCTGAAGGCGATCTGCTGAGGTCGATCCGCACTGGAGAGGCAATGCCTCGACTCAGATCCACTCAGTGGTGCTGATGCACCAGTTCCCATCCATGCAACAGGGGTGATGCGCTAGTTCCAATCTTTGCAGCGGCATCCATGCACTGGTTTTGACTGGAGCAGGACTTTATACCCACTTCCATGGGCCAAGGACTGGATTGGCACCACTTGGCAGGACATGACTCACAGCAGAGTCCAGGTGTTGTAGCAGGTGAGGTGGAAGTCTTTTGTGTCCTTGAGACTAAAGAAAACAGTAGGCAAGCCAGCAAGCCCTTGGAGTCGCTTTGGTTCTGGGTTGGAGAGATGCAGGTCCAGTCCTTCTCACTACCAGGCCAGGAGGGCAGCCAGTAGCAGGTCAGAACAGCAGACCAGCAGAGAACAGCAGAGTCACAGTCCTTTCAGTAACACAGCAGTCCTTCTTCCTGGCAGAGTATCTAAAGGTTCAGAAGTGTACTGAGTTGGTAGTGTCTGAGCCCCAGAACTTATACCCAGTGGTGCCTTTCAAGTTGGAAGACTTCCAAGGGAAACCTTTGAAATGCACAGAGTCCCTGCCCTTCCTGCCCTGGCTCCAAATGCACTACAGGAGCTTATGTAGCCCTTTGGTGGGGACAGGTGCAGCCCATTTCGGTGTATATCAGCTCCCCCTTTCCTTCCAGCCCAGGATGGCCCATCAGGCTGTGGGTGGCAGTAACACCTAAGCTCCCATTGTGTGTGGCTGGCTGGAGGGAGTGCACAAAGCCCAGCTGTCACCCATCACAGATGATTATTCATAGGCAAGAAGGCACCAAATCGTTAAAGTTAGAAAATTCCAATTTTATGAAAGTGGCATTTTCAAAATTACAATTTAAAATTCAACTTTGCCATAAGTTGTGATTTTAAAATTGAGATTCCAGAGACACCAAAAATAGGGGTCCCATCTCTTCCCAGTTGGAAATTACACTTATAAAATGTAATAAGGTAATACTAATGTTATCCTATGGGGGTGATAGACCTTGCATTAGTGAAAAATGAATCAAAGAGTTGTACATGTAAAAGTAAAAAAAATGTCCTAATTTTTAAATACATTGCACCCTGTCCTTAGGCTGTCGAGGACCTAACATGGAGGTGACATATGTATTAAAAAGGAACGTTTGGGCCTGGCAAGAGGGTTAACTTGCCACATCGACATGGAAGTTTAAAACTGCCCACACAAGCTCTTCAATGGCAGGCCCGGGACATTTGTAAGGGCTGCTGAATGGATAAGCCAATGAAATCATGTTTTAAGCGGAGAACACATTCACTTTAGCACTGATTAGCAGTCGTAAAGTGCCCAGAGTCTAAAGCAAGAAAAAACACCATCAGCAAAACAGTAGGTCTGAAGGCAAAAAGTCTGGGGAAACCGCAGTAAAGATGCTAGGTCTAACATCTTGTAATCAAGGTTTCAGTGTGTACGCATATGTGCTCAATGTGTACACATATGTGCACACTCTAAAAAGGAGAGACGGGATGTCAGATGACCTGAAGCAGCCAAATCATAATCAGGGCCTTAGTCCCTAGTTTTTTTTTCCAACTGATCCTCACTTGTGTTTGTAAGTATTAAACTCTCCAATCATTCATTCAGATCATCTATTTCATCCATTTTAATCTTTGCCCTTGAGAAACTGCTTGCATTTTTTCCTTTTAGCCCAGTTTACCTGCTCAACTGGGGCTTATTAAGGAATCTGATTGAATGCCTTAAGATTGAGTAGCTCCTAAAATGCGTCCTTGTCTTGTAATTCAGAGAGGAATTTCTCTCAAAAAGTATATAATGCTGCCTGGTTAGTGGCAGAATTATTTATGTTACAAGAATATGGTGCACCCCTGCATTTCCCCCTGTGCTGGCACTAAATTAAGCAGCCTGCACCAATGCAGGCATTCTTGCACCATAGAGAAAGCAAAAAACAGTGAGGAATAAAATTATTTTTCCTACTTGCACCATGCTAACACCACCCCTCTGGTGGTGTTAGATTTTGGTGCTGCCTCAAATGTACATTTTCTTATAAATTTGGGGTAGCGTCAGAAGCAGTGGGAGTCGCGACACCCATTGCACTCCCCTCTGACGCAGAAAATTGTGTTGGAAGGGCCCTTATTGACATAGAGGCGTAAAGCCACAAAAAGTGGCATTATACCTCCTTGTAAATTTGGAGAAGTGGTCAGCGCCACCAGAACATTGCAAAAAGTGATGCTCTGGCGGCGTTACAGCCTTGTAAATCTGGCCCACTGTGTGTTGAGCCCTTGTGAGAGTTCATTGTCACTCCTCAGTATTTGTAATAAGCATATACACCCAACTTTTCCAGGAGAACATAAAACAGACAAAGACACATTCCACCTTGCTTGCAAAGAGACACTAAGCGCTGGAAGAAAGGTGGGAAGAGTGTGAGAATGTTCTGAATCTGTTTAAAATTAAAGAACTGGATTAAAGCTTGGCAGAGATCAATATTTCTCTCTCTCAAAATATTGTAAATCTCTCAAAATATTGTAAAAACACAGTTTAAGAGACCTTGATTTCAAGGCTGGAGAATCTCTTTATTTCTGCGCCATCTGAATGGATCATCTTAAAAGTCCTGTCATCGTGTGAGGTACATATTCTGAAAACTTAACAAGTTCCGTAGCCTTTGTTGATGTCTGTTGTAAAAAGTTACTGTTTGCTCTTACCTTGAGCATTAATACCTGTAGCCCACTGAGCCCTCCTACCCTTCAATCAACTATCACAAATCTGGTGTTTGATTAGATAGCAAAGAAAATGTATTGTGTGACAGAAGCATCGTTGAAGAAATATGAAGGACAAAATAATTGTGAAGGTAAGGTTCTATGGCTAAGCTAAATCATACTACACTTAACTTTCCATATATATATATACCTTGTCAACATATATGTGTCTTCATGGTACATGGATGTGAAGTTAAAAATAGCAAATCTTTAAGTACCTTCTCGATATTTTTGGTCTTCGATAATGTTGCAAAACTATTTCTATCACACAATATTTTTTCTCTTCGATATTCTGTTATACAACACGTTATTTACAAAGTGGGGAATATGTTGTGTCCTACAATTTCATAAATGTGACAGTCTGAGCTAGACAATGTTTCAGAGACACTTTTCGATATCATTTGAGCTCAGAGAGACAGAGAATGTATTGTAGCATGGCAACAAAAAGTGTTTTACTTTCACTGTTAAATTCCAGTTAGGGAGAAACAAAACATACTTAAATGTATCTGGTGTTACTGTCAGGACGTGAATGGATTTAAAAGCGGATAATCTACACACACAACAGGACTGAAGGGACATTGTCACAATCAATGATCTGTCCTGTGCTATAGAGCTGGGCGAAGCCATATCCATATTTATGTTATGAAATCAGACAGACGGAGCTGCAGAATAGACTGGAGTATATTAAATGTACGCTTATTGCAGACTGGGGACTATCAACCCAGGCTAGAATTTGTCATCCACAACAAATGGAGCTATTAGGCATCCTATGGACTCCATCGATTGAACTACATCTGGACTAAATAAAACAAGAAGTTAGCAACATTAGATACGAACAATGACCAACTAACAACTTAGTTATCGTTTAAACTCAGCCTACATCTGAAATATTTTTTTTTACAACTGAAAGATTTTATTTTATGTGTACATGTTTATATTAAAACAATTTGCGTTATCTTAGGTGTGTCTCCAAAACTGAAGCGCTGATGAAGATAACATGGCACTTCCTCCAAAACTTGTAGTCTAAACGTTGCCCAACAGCAAACCTAGAAATGCACGCAAACATAGCAAAACATGCTGCCCCCTCTATCTTCTGCACATTGATTACTAAAAAGTGCTCAAAATTAACGCAAAACTTATTTTAATGGACCCTCCTTACCATCTACCAAACACAATCCGAATGTAAGTATATTCCACTACCTCATACTAACCTCACCAGCAAAAATGTGTTGCTATGTACGTTTTGGTTTCCAGAAAAGCTCATGTCACCATAATAAATACTGAATCCTGTGTATCTTTAAAGTTTTTGATAACAGTCAGAGAAACCCAAAGGTCCTAATCATGTTGTCTTTTGTTTCATAAAGCTTTACTCAAGCCCTCACTTAATTCAACTTTATAGAAAATGGTGTTTTCAAATTGCCTTTCTGTTTATTTACTCAAGAGAGCATCAGAAGTGTTTACTCCTTCAATATTTGTTGATCAATTAAAATAGTTGCTTGAACAGTGAATATATGTTCTAAGTTCAAGGGCCAACCTTACTAAATGAGTAACGGATGTTGACATTGGGATTTATGTCAAATGTAGCTTTCAAATTGGCCAAGCCTGACACATTTCCCACCTAATTGCCTTATATAAATTTCAGAAAAGACAGATGGTGGTTAAAATAAAGAACTTTCACTAGTTTACAGAGATTGGCAGCTGAAAGATCTGAACCAATATAAGTACAGTATGAATATGATTATAAATTAAAACCAAAAAACCCTAAAATTGACCAGTTGTGGTTAGTTTCGCAAATGCTACCTCACACAGCCATCAAAACCATAAATTGCACATCCAATGCAATTCTAATGAATACATGTAGGCAAATGAGTTCCACCTCAATTAAACTCCTGTTGTTTTTCTCATTTTAGACTACTTGTTTTTTCTTCGTTTTCACTGTAAGCAGTGGTGCTGGAAGAATTCTAATAGTGGGTGGGCTGCTATCAATGTTACATCGCCGAAGTGACAAGGATTCTCAAAATCCAAGCATCACACAAAGAACAAGTGTAGCAAATGAGCCAGGCCCATTCAGCCAGAGAGTGGCAAGATTGTACTATGTAGCTGGTTGTGCATTTTGGAGCACACAGTCTTACTAAAACACATTATGGTAGAGCAGTATAATTTACAGACAGAAAATGTCCCTTAAAATGACCATCACATTTGCTCACACATACTGTTTAACTTATAAAAAGCACATGAATGATAATGTGTTGAAATAGGGTTTCAGGAAATGAGTGTCTTGATTTGTTTTGATCCTATTAAACTAATTGCTTCCATCAATTTCAGAATTGCAAAACAATTATGCTTTGTAAGCAGTGGTGGGAGAACATTAGAGCTCAGGAGGAGTGGGGGGCTCACAAACGCACACGAACACACTCACTCACACTCTTGCATTCACATGCACCCACATAAGCATGCCAGTCATACATACACGCATGCATGCAGCGAACAATAAATGAAAACATAACACTTAACTCTGCAGCGTCTATGGGGATAAAACGCAGAGGTTCCAGGAGGGTTGGGAGTGCCACCTCCTCTCATTTCCTGAGGTCAGCCATTGAGCAAAGGTGGTAGGTACTACCTTGTCACAAAGTGGGATGGAGTCAGTGAAAGTTGCAGAGCCCACCCCAGTCTGTGACAAGCTGTCAGTGATAGACAATCAACCCCAGGTACTTCAGGGATCAAAACTGATGCACCCAGGGCCAAAGCTATCAGTGACGCTCCCGCTCATCATCATGGGGTGGTATTTCAAGCACTTTGCCAGGTTGAAGAGGTCATGCCCACAGGAGCTGTGACATCTTCAGCCCAGCAAAGTTTAGCTCAAGCAGCCAGAAACCTGTGCATTTAGCTCATTTATAGCACCTGCCTGCTTGTCCTAAACATAAAGAATGGGTGTCAGGCTGACTTTTCCTCAGCCTGACTTAAACTCTCTATGTGGGAAGAAGATGGGGTGACATGGACCCCATCCCTAAAGCCGGGTTGCTGCTATTTGTATGTGCTTTGTGAACTGCTGATACATTCTGAAATATTTGTGCAACTCTTTTAAAGATATTTACATTTAATTATGTGTTAGAAAAAAAATACTTCCTAGAGCCTTTGGTGTCTCACTCCCTGTAACCCTGCATGATTGCCGGATAGTTCTCTTTACAAAATCATCTAATTTTTCAGTCAAAGAAAGCAAACACCAAGCTCCATGTTAAAAGAATAACCAGCCATAAGATGTTGCCTGACATTTAGCTTCTGTCTCTGAAGGACAGCAAATGTTACCAGATTATAACAAAATGTAAAGGCATCTCTATTGCCTATTCACCTTCTGAACACTGCCATGGCTATTTTGGGGTGCTCTAGTACCCCCAGCACCCCTACTTACAGTGCCTGTGTGAGTGAGTCTCAATAACCGTGCCTTATTCACCATACATTGAGACTGCTACCACCAGTGTCTGCTTTTTTAAAACAAGGCTCACCACTGCACAGCTGAAGTAAGAGGCACTGAGTTGACTGCAGCATGCATTTACATACACACATGTGTCCTGCTCAGCCCAGTACCTCTACACCAGTAGCCTGTCGTAGAATGGGCCCTTCAGTAATTGGTGCTGAGCTTGCGTAGGCTTTATAAGGTGAGTGGGCATTCATAGTGTAATTCTGAGGTGCTTAAGTGAAAATATTGTGTGCTTGTTGTATTAAACAATATGGGAGAAATGTACACCAAAGTACATTTTCTCCTCAGAAAGGCCTGGAAATGAGTGTGTTGGACAAATCAACTGGATACAAAAACATCAAAAATGTGAGTACGATATTGGTTCCATCATATCTGAATTCTTTCTGGCACTTCAAGATTTTCTTAGCACTTAGAGCCAACTCCCTAATTCAGTTCTGTGCCACAATAAAGACTCTGCTGACCGCCCATAGGATCAAAAGCATTCCCCACACAGGATGGTTATTCATTAGGATTTGGCCTGGGCCTAAGTCTGGTAGGGGCAGTCATAGAATGTGCTGGTATCTCTTTTATTGCATTGCACAGGCCTGGGAGGGCTTAGTCCAAGTAGAACAAAGGAAGGATGCCAGATCTCTGGAGGCAACTACATGAGGATCCTTTTTTGATTTTTGAGAGAATGGACCAGGCAGTGTGTCAGTTAGGGACATGGTTTCAGACTATAAGAGAGGTCCTCCAACAGTCTACTTAAGGTGATGTTTTGAAATGTCCCAAGATGCTGTGCAGGAGGGTTGGGACAGGGATGGAATGGTGATGTGTTATCCTAGGATTAGACGTGCCTACCTTATGGAACTTTACACCCTCTGCTTAAAAATCTCAGCACATTAGAGAGAAGTGGAGAGATAAGATGGATTGTACCGGTCCTTGAAGAAAACAGACCATTCTGATGGATACAACTACCTGTGGATTCCTCACCTAATGAATACTCCCATGGCGCCAGCATTCGACGGAAATCTTCTTCCTAGTCTCTGCACGTCGACGAGGACGTCACTCTAGCCCACGCGACGCCGTCTGACGTCATACAGGCAATAAGAGGTCCTCGACGACGTGCCGACGTCAGTTCCCTTTTTTCCGTGCATTCGTAACGGTTATCTTCGAGGGAGCAACTGTTACTTTTGTGGTTACAGTGTATTTTTTGCTGCGTAGTCCTTCTCTGCAGTAATAATGTCGCAGAGAAAGTCGGGTTTCAAGCCTTGTCGAGAGTGTGGGGGCAAGATGTCAGTTACAGATCCTCACACCGACTGCCTTTGGTGTTTGAGCTCCGACCACGACGTCTCAACTTGCGATTCATGCCAGCACATGAATCCGAAGGCCCTCAAGGAACGTGAAGCTAAGTTGTTTATGGCGAAGGAAAAGCATCACAAGAAGTCTTCTTCGCCAAGGCATCGGCGTCATCGCGACTCCCGGCGCCGTAAAGATTCACGGCGCCATTCAAGCAAGGAGACTCGTTCCAGGTCGCCTTCGGATCGGCGCCGGAGGACTTGAGAGGTCAGTCCCACGGTCACGCCGCATCCGTCGACGCCGTTGCCCTCTCCGGCGTCACCGACTTCACCTGGGCAGGCGTCGGTGATTGAGGTGATGCAGCCTCTTGTGTTGTCTCCGGCGTCGCAGACGTCGAGGCCGGCGTCGGGGTCGCCTTCGATACAGGCACCCCAGTATCCGGCTTTTCCCACCCCTGGAGCCGATCGTACCGCATTCCTAAATGCGATGTATACCATCTTCCAACAGATGGCTCCAGGGGGTGCTCCGGCTGGTCCTTTGGCCTTTTCATTGGGTGATCATGCGCCTCTACGGCCGGCACCCTTTATGCCCTTTCTCCCTTTTGGGAACGTGGGCTCGGCGCAAGTGTCGGCGCCGGTGGCCGCTCCGGTGGCTTCAGAGGGATTGGCCCCGGAGATTTCCATCCCGTCGATGTCGGGATTTCGTCCTGTGACTCCGGTGGGTCCATCTGCTACAAGTTCTCTTCGTCCTGCTCTTTCATCGGCGTCGAAGTTGCCTGTGGCGCCGGACGCGGCGTCGGTTGCTTCTGGGGATCGGCGCCGATCTTCGACTTCGGCGGAGGCCATGTCGACTCCGCGTATCGAGCAGAGGCTACATTCGAGGAGACGGGCTCTTCGTCTATTGGAAGAGCAGGAGTACCAACGAGTCCTGGAGGAAGGAGAACTGGAGGACTCTGGTGATGGACTGCATGGTCTGGATACAGCCAGTGGGCTGGACACTTCCCCTGAGTGGGATCTTTCGTCTCCAGGGGAATATACAGAGGAGGCGGCTTCCTTTCACGCTGTAGTACGGAAGGCAGCTAACTTTCTGGACCTGCCTTTGCCGGTGGCAGAGGCGAAGCAGAATCTTCTAACGGAGGTGCTACATCCGGCCTCTGCTGCAGCGGAGCCTCTCTTGCCGTTTAATGAGGCTTTGCTTGATCCGGTGCTGGAGGTGTGGAAGAGGTCAGTATCTTCCTCAGCGGTTCATAGGGCTGTGGCCAGGAGGTATCGAGCTGCGCCATCTGACCCTGGCTTTCTTTCTAGACACCCTACACCGGAGAGCTTGGTGGAGCAAGCCTCTTGTTCATCAAAATCAGCGCCTGGATCTTTCCCGACGGTGCCTGGAGACAGGGACTTGAAAAAGCTGGATGCGCAGTCCAAGAAAATTTTTTCATCCTGCAGTCTGGCGTTGAAGGCCACCAACGCAACTTGCATTCTGGGGAGATACATCCATGCTCTTATGGATGACATTTCATCATCATTTATAGAGCTTCCCCAGGGTCTTTTGGATGTTGTTTCGGATGCCCAGGATGCCGCGACCCAGATTATTCAGTCTGGGCTGGACACGACCGACTCGGTGGCTAGGGCAATGAGCACGGCTGTGGTGGCAAGGAGACAGGCCTGGCTCCGTAATTCGGGGTTTTCTGCGGATGTGCAGTCAACCCTATTGGACCTCCCGTTTGATGGGGACAAACTGTTTGGGGCCAAGGCAGATTCGGCCTTGGAGCGATTTAAGGACAGCAGGGCCACAGCCAAATCATTAGGGCTCCAAGCTCCTTCTTCCTCTGCCTCTTCCAGATTTTTCAGGAGGTTTCGTGGATTTGGGCGTGGCTCTTCCTCCTCTTCCTTTCGGGGGAGATTCCAGCAACCTGCCTCTTCCCATCCCTATAGATCTTTTAGAGGGAGAGGTAGGGCCCGCACCAGAGGAGCCTCTCAGCAGCACTCTGCCTCTTCCTCGTCCTCTGGAGGGGTGCAGCAGGGAAAGCAGCCTTAGGCTTCCACCATTTCCCATTCACTCCTCTCCTGTAGGGGGAAGATTACGGCATTTTCTCCGCAAGTGGAAGACTATTACAACGGACACTTGGGTTCTCAGTATTGTGGGAAAAGGCTACACCCTTCCCTTTCGGGAGTTCCCGCCCCCCCATCCCGCCTCGCCCATCTTATTGTTCAGAAGAACACCTCTTGTTGCTAGAACAGGAGGTACAAGTCCTCCTTTCAAAGGGCGCGGTGGAGTTGGTCCCAGAGCAGGAAAGGGGTTGAGGTTGTTACTCAAGGTATTTCCTGATTCCCAAGAAGGATGGTCGGTTGAGACCAATCCTGGATCTGAGGATCTTGTAATGATTCCTCAAACAGGAAAAGTTCAAGATGCTGACCCTAGCTCAGGTGCTTTTGGCGTTGAACAAGGAAGATTGGATGGTGTCTGTCGACTTGCAGGATGCTTACTTTCATATCCCGATACTCAAGTCACACAGGAAGTATCTCCGGTTTGTGGTAGGATCGCAGCACTATCAGTTTGCGGTCCTTCCGTTTGGTCTTACTTCAGCACCTCGAGTCTTCATGAAGGTGATGTCGGTGGTTGCGGCAGAGCTCAGAAGGAAGGGGATAGCAGTATTCCCTTACTTGGACGACTGGTTGATCAAAGCCAAGTCTCCGGAGCTTGTGTTGCATCATCTGCAGTCAACGACTCAGTTGTTGTTCGACCTGGGCCTTTCGGTGAACGAGCCCAAATCGCACCTGGAGCCCTCTCAGCGCCTCCTGTTCATAGGGGCAGTACTGGATACAACATTGAGTCGAGCCTTTCCTCCGCCTCAGCGGATTCAAGATATTCAGGAATTGGTTCCAATGTTTCGAAGTGGAGCGGTAGTTCCAGTCCTCAAGGTCCTTCGTCTGCTCGGTCTGTTTGCCTCCTGCATTCTGTTGGTCACGCATGCTCGCTGGCACATGAGGGCTCTTCAGTGGTGCCTCCGAAGGCAGTGGTCTCAACACAAAGGAGATCTAGAAGGTGCTGTCAAGATCTCCAGAGATGCTGCTGTGGACTTGAAGTGGTGGATTGCGAGCAACAATCTTTCACAAGGAAAGCAGTTCGCGCAGTCGCCACCAGTGGCCACGGTCATAACGGATGCTTCCACTCTAGGGTGGGGAGCTCATCTGGGGGATCTGGAGATCAAAGGCCTTTGGTCTCCAGAGGAACAGATGTTTCATATCAATCTGTTAGAGTTACGGGCTGTACGTCTGGCTCTCAAGGCCTTCCTCCCTTCCCTTCGTGGTCAGTCGGTACAGGTCCTGACGGACAATACTACCACGATGTGGTACATAAACAAACAGGGAGGAGTAGGGTCGTACCTTCTCTGCAGAGAAGCTCTTCGACTATGGTCCTGGGCAAAGGACCATCAGATTTGCTTGGTAGCAAATCATCTGGCCGGGGTCTTGAATGTACGTGCGGACGGTCTCAGTCGCCAATTCTCGGCAGACCACGAGTGGCGTCTCCATCCAGATCAAGCCCGTTTGATCTTCCAAAGGTGGGGGTTTCCTCGGGTAGATCTGTTTGCCACTCTGGAGAACGCGCATTGTCCGTTATTCTGCAGCCTCCAGTATCCGATGCAGGGAGCGTTGGGGGACGCGTTTCAAATAACCTGGTGCGGCCAGTTGCTTTACGCGTTTCCTCCCATACCCTTGATTCCTCGAGTATTGAGGAAGATTCGCCAAGACCGGGCGCTAGTCATCTTAATAGCTCCGGATTGGCCAAGGAGGGTGTGGTACTCCGACCTTCTCCAACTCTCAATGTCCCCTCCGCTCCGTCTCCCTTTCAGGGCAGACCTCCTCTCGCAGTCGCAGGGGCAGGTTTTACACCCCAACCTCCAGAGTCTGCACCTACATGCCTGGAGATTGAACGGGGCAACCTGAGTTCCTTTTCTCTTCCGCCTGATGTAGTGGATGTTATATTAGCGGCCAGGCGACACTCCACTAAATCTATCTACGCTAATAGGTGGTCTAAATTTGTTGCGTGGTGTGGAGAGAGGCAGATTGATCCCTTACATGCTCATCTTTCGGACGTTTTGTCTTTTGCTCTGTCTCTAGCGCAGAAAGGTTGTGCACTGGCTACCATTAAGGGTTATTTGTCAGCCTTGTCAGCCTTCATTTGTCTTCCAGACCAACCATCGTTATTTAAATCCCCTATTGTTATCAGATTCTTGAAAGGTCTTCTAAATAAATATCCTCCAAAACCATTCGTTATGCCGCAATGGGATTTGTCCTTAGTCCTGACTTTCCTTATGGGGTCCCCTTTTGAGCCTATGCATTCTTGCCCCTTAAGGTATTTGGTTATAAAAACAGTTTTCCTGGTAGCTATAACATCTGCAAGGAGAGTGAGTGAGTTGCAGGCCTTATCGGTAAAGCCCCCTTATACAACTTTTTATGGGGATAAGGTGGTGTTGAGGACCAAGGCTGCTTTCCTCCCGAAGGTTGTTTCACCGTTCCATTTGGCTCAGACAATTACTTTGTCCACGTTCTATCCTCCGCCTCATCCTTCTAAAGAGGAAGAAAGACTGCACCGTCTGGACCCAAAGAGGGCGTTGAGCTTCTTTATTGATAGAACAAAGGATTTCAGGCTGGAGGATCAGCTGTTCATCGGGTACGTGGGCAAGAGGAGTGGAAAGGCAGTCCACAAGAGAACACTCTCCAGGTGGGTTGTTCTTTGCATTAAAATCTGTTACTCTTTGGCAAAGAAGGATCCTCCTGAGGGCATTAGAGCTCATTCCACCAGAGCTAAGTCGGCCAGTTCGGCCTTGGCCAGAGGTGTTCCTGTGGTCGACATCTGCAAGGCCGCAACTTGGTCGTCCCTTCACACTTTTGCGAAACATTACTGTTTGGACTCTGAGGTCAGAAGGGACAGCCATTTTGCACGGTCAGTGCTGCAGGATTTCTTGGTTTGACCATTTAGGCACCCGCCACCGGGCGTGGTACTGCTTTGGGACTCTATTCATTAGGTGAGGAATCCACAGGTAGTTGTATCCATCAGAAGAACAAGTTACTTACCTTCGGTAGCGACTTTTCTGGTGGATACATTAGCTACCTGTGGACACTGGCCCCTTCCAAGCAGGGAGCTGGCTGGGCAGCTCAGGCTTGGACTTCTCGCATGGCTCAGGGCTAGCAGGAATTTGAAGGAGCAAGACATCTGGAATAGTTTCCAAAGGAAAAGTTGTAGCCCCCAAGGAGACTGTGTTATAAAGAAACATGAAAAAATAAACAAATAAAAAGACATGGATTGGGCCTTCAGCACATCAAAGGGCATTGCCAATGGCGCTCATAAACTGAGAGAAATCTCACTGCATAAGGCCTTGGGGAGGGGCCAATCTGTACACAGTGTTCGGTGGGGCCCCATAAAGGGCAGTAGCATGACCAATGTACAGCTAAGTGTTCTGAGGCTGTCAGGAGTGCAGCAACCTCAAAGTGGTCCACATCAATTTGTCCAGATGCCACCCTAAGTCTCCCAGAAGGTTATCCGGGTGATCTTAGGAGAGGTTCCATTGCTGTTTAAGAACTTTCAGAACTGGTGAATTTGCACAATGGCTTGAGAGTGTGAGGATTGTTGATGGTGTGTCCTAAGCCTGTGCTTGCAGCCTATAAAAATGAAAAGGAAGATTCAGGCATTCATTTTGTTGAAAGTGAAATATTTTATTTATAATATCAAAGTTGACAGTGAATCATTACATGTAAATGTGAAAGTTGCTGGAATGTTTTATTGATAGGTCATTGTAGAGCTTTACGGATAATGAAAACAGTAACAGTGGGTCAATGCATGTCTCAGTGAAGCGCACAAAAATAATTATTTGACAATCACAAAGTTAACAATGAATCAGTACATGATTTAATTATTGTAAGTTAAACATGGTATCATCTTCAGTGATTTCTATTAAAGTAGTCACACACTGAGAATACCTGCCTTTTTGATACCTCCACCTCCTAATATGGTGTATTAATGATAGAAATGGGGTCTTTGGTTGGCAGTCAGATGTTCCCCTTTCAAAGCAAGGACCCTCATTCTAGTCAGGGCAAAGGAGAAACCCACCTGGTTAACGCCCGCTCACCTCCTTGGTAGCTTGGCATGAGCAGAAAGGCTTCACTCAGAAGCAATGTGTAAAGTATTTGTACCAACACACACAGTAAAACAGTGAAAACAGTACAAAACGGACAGCACACCAGTTTAGATAAATAGGTAATATTTATCAAAATCAAACAAAACCAAAACAACAATAATTTAACATTCACAATTCAAGATATGAATTTTTAAAAGAATAAGAGTCTTACTCCATAGAAAACAAACAATGGAAGCATTGTTGCTACACAAAGTACCTGGTTTGCGTCAACAATAAAGCCACATGGGCGAGCGTGCATCGGAAGAGTCGATTCCTTACTCGCAAATTAGGCCGTTCCTCATTTCTTCTCCGGTTGGATAGGCAATGTGTTGTTTTTCTCCTTTGCAAGAGGGCGATGCATTGATTTGCGGACAGGGCACCTCGGATCCGCGCAGGTTCACGATGACTTTGATGCCCAGTAACAATGCGTGTGAAATCCGGTTGCACAGTGCTGGGAAACTGTGCTCCCGTGGGGTTTGCATCATTATCAGCAGCAGCAAGCGCTTGTTGCAACATTTCTCCAGCCACGATGCATTGATATCTCAGCTGCGATGCAGGTGCAGCATTGATTTTAGCCACAAAGCGGATGGCGTGTAGTTTATCAGCCGCTTTGCAGGTGGTGCATCACAAATTTCCCCGCACGGTGTTCTGTGCGAGGATTTCAGTCTTGGTTCTGCCAGCTTCACCTTTCAATGGACCAAGGACTGGGTGGGGCACCACTTGGCAGGGCAAGAGTCTCAGCAGAGAGTCCAGGTGCTTGCAAAGGAAGTCTTTGATGGTCCTGAGACTTCAAAACAGGAGGCAATCTCAGTTCAAACCCGTGGAGATTCTTCTCTAGCAAGAATGCACAACAAAGTCCAGTCTTTGTCCCCTTTCACAGGCAGAAGCAGCAACTGCAGGGTAGCCCAACAAAGTACAGACAGGGGCAGCACTTCTCCTCAGCTCTTCTCCTTGGCAGAGGTTCCTCTTGAATGCAGATTTGATCTTGAAGAAATCTTAAGTTTGAGGTTTTGGGTCCACTACTGATATCCCTTTCTGCCTTTAAAGTAGGTAAACTTCAAAGGAAAGTCTCTGTTGTTCACAAGATCCTGCCTTGCCCAGGCCAGGCCCCTGACACACACCAGGGGTTGGAGACTGTATTGTGTGAGGGCAGGCATTGCCCATTCTGGTGTAAGTGACCACTTCTCCCTCCACTCTAGCCCAGGTGGCTCATCAGGATATGCAGGCTACAACCCAACACCCTTTGTCTCACTGTCTAGAGGAGATTCACCAACAACCCAACTGTCAGTCAGACCCAGACAGGGAATAAACAAACAGGCAGAGTCACAGAATGGTTTAAGTAAAATAAATGCCTACTTTGTAAAAGTGACATTTTCAAACTAACAATCTAAAGACCAACTTCAATAAAAGATGTATTTTTAAATTGTGAGTTCAGAGACCCCAAACTCCAGATTTCTATCTGCTCTCATAGGGAAAATGCACTTTAAGGACATTTAAAGGCAGTCCCCATGTTAACCAATGAGAGAGATAGGCCTTGCAACAGTAAAATCCCAATGTGGTAGTTTTTCACTGTTAGGACATGTACAACACATCAAAACATGTCCCACCTTTAACATACACTGCACCTTGCCATTGGGGCTACCTAGGTCCTGCCTTAGGGGTGCCTTGCATGTATAAAAAGGGAAGGTTTAGGCCTGGCAAGTGGCTATACTTGCCACGTTGAATTGGCAGTTTAAAACTGCATCCATAGACACTGCAGTTACAGGTCTGAGCCATGCTTAAGAGCTACTAATGTGGGTGGCACAACCAATGTTGCAGGGCCACAAGTAGCATTTGATTTGCAGGCCCTGGGCACGTCTAGTTCACTTTACTTGGGACTTATTGGTAAATCAAATAGGCCAATCATTGAAAAGTCAATTACCCATACATTTTACGCAGGAGCACTTGCACTTTAGCCTTGGTCAGCAGTGGTAAAGTGCCCAGAGTACCAAAAACGGCAAAACCAGAGTCCAACACACAGTCTAAACATGGGAAGCAGAGGCAAAAAAGTCAGGGGAGATCACGTCAGGAATGCCAGGTCTAACAATTACATTCCAGGGTACTGTGGTTATAGTGTTCTTGGCTCTTTAGGGGAGTAAACTATGAGGAGGGTTTCAGCAATGTATTTCCAATTGCCATCATTGGTATATATGCAAATTAATATGCTGTATTGAGTAACATGTGCTAATAAAGTACTTTGCCTTTTTATAAGAAAGCGTGCTGACTGACCAATGATTTTTTTGGGGTGTGTTTATTGTGTGCCTGCAGACTGGGCTACTAGCCCACACCACCTGTTCTGAGCAGACTGTGGATTGCTCTGCCTTGCTCTCTTGAGAGAGAGAAATGCTATAGAGGGGTGCTTGGTTCCCAGTAGGCAGAAGATTGCAGGCTTATTAATTGAGGAGTTCTATCCTTTGAAACTAATAACCTACTTTCTTACAATGTGCCATTGATATGACACATGCCATTTTACATACTATAAATAATTTTACAAAGGAGATACATATAATACTACCCTTAAATCTAGGAAGAAGATGAATATGAAATATTGTAGTTGTTTCATCTAGTGGTTTTAGTATGTATTGGTATTCAATTACATTGGTTTAGGTGTTGTTACTTATTATTATACATATGTTGAGGTCATACACATTTGATTTGGTTTGCAAGTTAAGGTTTGTATGAATGTTGTTCAAGTTATAGCTTGGACCTAAACATAACTTGTGAATTTCAGTATTTCTTTAGCATTATTTCATAGGGATTATTGAACTTTAACTGTGGTTTTCAAGTACATTTCCTGAGGTATTTGTTAACATGCATTAAGGTCATGTAATGAAAGCTAAGCATAATGTCACTTGACTCTTGTTTGTTATAAGTGAATTTTCGTTTTTCTTTTTAATCATTTACTACCTTCATTTTATGTTAAACTTTACCCTACACCACCGGGGAAGAATTTTGGCCATGAGCAGCAGAGGCTGGCTGCAGGGTTTAGCACACAACATTCCCTGGGTGTCCAACTTCCATTGTCATGACCTTTAACCGTGTACAGTGGTGATTGACAACAGACCCCATGCCACTGAAGGTGTCTCATCCAATTTTCAAATGACCTTTGAACATAGGCAGCCCGGCATGGCCACAGTTCCTTTGTGCTGACCAACTCCTGCTGTGCATGTCTCTTGAGTGTTTGAAGTGCAGGTTATTTACAGGGTCAGGATTTTCACCAGGCCTTGGGACAAACAAACTGTGGGCTGTCAACCCCCACTGTTCACTTCCTTTATCCATGTGCTACAGGGGTTTCTCCACAGGGCCTGACCTTCAGGTAGGCACAGGACTCAACCCAGTAGCCAAACTTGCCTGCATATACAGTTTGGGCAGCCAAGCAGAGACTGACCTTCGAAGGTGGGGTCCATGAACTCAAACAGATTTGTGGGTCCTTGTGGGAGTTTTTGCAGGATCAAGGACTCTGTTTGGGATCAGTGAACTCTTTTGGATGGTGCAGAAAGGGGCCATGACTCTGTGTAGCTTTGGAGACCCTCAGCCAGGGTTTGCAGATCTGAGAGGGTTTCAAGAAGTGTTCATGAGTCCATATGGGGGATTGACAGATCCAGAGGTAGAGTTTGCAGACCTTGATGTGGCACTAGGGCCCATGAACCCTGTCTATAGATCTGTGAACCCCGCAGAAAAACTTTATTTTAACATAATTAGAAGTCGCTTTGGTGTTCCCCACCTGATACATTGGTCAAGGGATGCTTCCTCTGCTTTCTTATTGCTCCTTTCAAGTTTTTTCCAGTATGCAGGGAGCAAGCATTGCGCCTTATAATGGTGGCTGCAGCAGACTTTTTTTGCAGCCAACCAATAAGGGGCTTCTAGTTCATGGACAAGATTTATTGCCTGCACTACCAAAATGGATGATTGGAAAAAGCTCTCTCATTTACAATGTATAGTTTATGGAATTCAACAGTAAATGTTGTTTGCAACTCATATCACTCAAATTACTTCTGCTGTCAGTGGAATTGCATTCATTGAATGAATGTACTGATTCTCATAATTATGGCAGGGAGGTAGACTTTTGGCTGCAAATGTATCTTTTCTCAGGGGGTAGTAAGAGGTCCCCTGTAACATTATCTGACAAGTAATCAAGCAGCCTCTTTCAGCTTTTATTGGTATTCACAAATGTTGGCATGGCCATTTCCACCATAGATGTATTAGTTAATGTAATAGTGTCCAAAGTGACAATCATTTGTTAACAATAACCCCACTTCTTTCTCTATGGAAAACTATTTTCTCTATTGGGAAATCCTTTCACCTACACCCCCTCAAAGTTTGGAGATGCACTGATTCCTATTCCACCGTGAAAAGTGAATTTCTCAAGCCTTTTACTGTTGTAAATGTCTGCCATGCACCATGATGGGATGGAGTCAAACTTATTTCTGGACATTCACAAACCTCTAATGCAAACCAGTCTTGGATCTGTCTAATACCAACTCAATCAACATCCCTTACTCGATTAAAATTGCATAATGGCATATAGTTGGGATGTAAAATCATGCAGTAGTAGCATCATTAACCCCTTCTAAGTGTTATTTTTTGAGGATTTTTGAAAGGTATAAATAGTTTAAGTTTTGGCCATAAGCATAATAGCAAATGGCTTTTTAAATCAGGTTATTATTTGAAAAACTCATGCAGAGCAACATGTTCATTTTCTACAGTAAATTGTCTTAAATTATATTTTATATATTTGAAACATGCTCTCTCCAATAAAAAAATACTTCCAATCCATAACACTTGAAGAACTGATTGAACATTTTTTAAAACTGTATTTCTCAGTTATTTATAGTGACAATGTATACATAAATCTAGAATGTCAACGTGAGCAACAATATTTCCTTTGCTGGTGTTGTCAGCTTCAGTTTTATTACACATTGAGGCATTGAGCTGCCCTTTGCACCTGGGTTCAGTGCTATAGCGAAAGGCCACCTAATTGCCATAATTAAAAGTGTTTTTTGCACAAGAAATATTCCAAATTATACTGATTATAATGAGAACCATACTAAATGAAGATATTAGGATAATATGCCTCCTCAAAAATATGACTTGTTTCTGAAAAATGAATATATTAGTACTGCACAGCTAATTAATGCATTTAATCACATTCACAGTTAAATATTTTGTACATGCATGTAAGATGTAATTGATGATGCAGTATTATCATGGAAAAGAAACAGACTTCACCAGCCGGGCACTAATATAAAATGTATTAGTAACATTTGATATTATGTAGCAAGGTATAATAAAAATGCGAGTGGTTTGGACCTGAATACCGCACAAATTGAGCATGCTGGTGGATGTCTGGCTCAGATAAAACTAAATCATGACTTTCTTTGGTATCGTCAGTGGCAAAATGCTACATTTGCAGGCTTGTTTCGGGTTAAAGAAAAAAGCTATCTTGCAATGTCAAAAAGCTTTGGCTTTTCTGAGTTGTGTTTCTCCGAATAAATAAAGATTACAACGATAACAGACCACCATTAACATTGAAACAAAAAACCGATGGAGCAACCATCAGCAATTTTGTCTGAATAGCCATACTACAATATTAAATTTACCTGTTCGTCAAACAAACTTCTTTACTTAGAATACCAACAGCTAACTGGCAATGGGTGATCATATTAAAATGTCATCTGGAATCATACCCTCGAGGGCTTTTGTACTTAAAATGGGTAATCTTGACTGAAAAACAAGTGAAACAGACACTATGCTTATGTAATTGTACGCATTAGTTTAGGATGATTTGGTTAAAGCAATACTGTGTGTGAATTCAACGGTTTCTATTGATCTTTAGAGAGCTGCCCCGCACTACGGTCTGAATATAAATATATGCAGAAGTCTAAAGTTAACTGTTTCTCAAGCCATTAACACATCTGATACCGTGGGCGATACATCAAAAAGTCATTGTTAAATGTTAATTGTTATTGATTGATACAACAAGGCAGCTTAAATTGCTACAAACAATAGCTTTTAGTTGCAAGGAAACATATTTATTGATTGCAGAACAGCACTTGAAATTTGACATATTGATGCAATTCCTTGATGCTTTTCTACTCATGCTCACTTTTCCAACCTGCATAAATCGGTGGTATTAATACATCTGATCGGCGATCTAAGGGGCAGATTTAAGAGCCTATTGCATCATAATATCACCACATTAGCATCATTTTTTTATGCTAATGTGACGATATTTTGGCAACAACCCAACACCAGATTTACAAAGTGGAGCAATGCATGCATTGCAACACTTTGCTAAACACTTGTGCCACATTATGCCTGCGCCAGGAATAATGTATGCGAGGGGGGCGTCTGCTCATTAGGGGAGCCGAAAAAATGGCTAATTTGTGTCAGCATTTTTAATGCCTGCTCAGAGCAGGCGTTAAATGGGGGCACACCATTGGTTGCAATAGGCAATAGCTTCAAAGATTCTGATGCTATTGCCCCCTATCCTGCGCCATGGTGGGCTGTATTTTAAATACATGGTGGAAGTAGTTGTGTGCTAAGGGTGTATGTATGTATGTATGCTAAGCGTGTATGTATGTATGTATGGGATTTGTAAAGCATGAACCGTTATATAAAAAAACGGACCATTTATAAGAGTCAATTTTACTATATGGGTTTGTCAAGGGCAAATTAGGACCTGGGGGAGGAGTGGAGGGCAGGGGAAAGGGAGGTGAAGAGGTCTGAGCTAGGCACAGAGGTTGTGAAGGGGAAAGGGAGGAATTAGGGCAGTGAACAGGCAGACAAGGGGATACAGAGAGAGCAGGAGTTGTGAGTTAACACATAACTGCTATGATTTCAGTTCAATTCAGACCAGGAAAACTGATGTGGCTTGCGAGATTTAAACTGAGATTGTGTTCCATCTGGATGTGCAGTAGTAATGTCTTTTCCTACTTTGAATTGCTCATTTCCCATGTCCACATAGATCTTTACACTGTTTACAGTTTTAGAGGGAGTGTTCTATGGTTATCTTTCTAGATGATGCAGCCAGGTGTGAAGGGGGTGTGTCTTGGCAGAGGGAACCAGTGAAATGCTTAATGTTTCAAAATAATTCTGTCTTATTTGCTGTAGGTATAATCAAATGTGCATCCAAATATGTCTATAACATTGTGCAGAACCATGTGCTAATTGCTGCATAAAAACCCTGCAATACTGGATTACAAAATAGTAGGAAATACAGATGATTGACTGCCTACAAAACTTTGCTACATTGAACTGTTACAAGAATGGACACAATTATTAATGTATACATGTATGATCTGCTGCACCACACAAATGATTCACGTTTTCGCTATGATCATCCTACTTTACACATACATGGTCTGTGGAGTAATGTAGGAAGCTTAAAGCATTCTGTGAAAGGTAGTAGTCACAGGCTACCATAATAAGTTATGTTCTCCTTCTCAACCAGGGGATTTTTTCAAAATGCTTCTGATAAAAGAGAAAGTAACATACACAACACATTAGATCCACTACAATGATAAAAACATAGGGCCCGATTCACAAAGGTAAACTTAGACCTAAATTCTAAGTTTAAACCTGAAGTCTAACTTTAAACCATAAGTCTAAGGGCCTCATTGAAAACAAACTGGCGCATCTATCACCAGTTTCCTTGCGCCACCCTGATCCCCCCTATTGACAACATGGTAGCACTGTATTTACAGTACAGAACACCCTGGCACTTGTTAGCACAGCTGTGGCACTTTGCTGGGATAGCTTCAAAACTATTGTCCCATTGAAAACAGCACAGTGTCATTTTAAGGCCTACCCTGAGCAGACATTAAAAAATTATGCTAGAATGATGCAGTGAAATCTTGTAGATTTCACTGCACCATTCCTGTGGACCTCCTGGAGGGGGGGACTCCTCCCTTGCATACATTACACCTGGGGCAGGTATAGTGTGGAGCAACGGTTTACAAAATGGCACAATGGTCCCATTGCACCAGTTTGTAAATATGGTGCAGGTGGGGGACTGTTCATTGCCGTCGTAGCATAAAAAAACAATGCTACTGAGGTGCAAGGGGCTTGTAAATGAGTTCCTAAGTTTAGACCCGAAGTCAAACTTTAGACCTGAAGTCTAAGTTTAAAACTTAAGTCTAACTATAGACCTGAAGTCTAACTTTAGACCTGAAGTCTAAACTTGGGAGTCAGGTCAAAAGATAGACTTTAGATCTAAAGTTAGACTTTAGGTCTCAAATTAGACTGTGGATCTAAACTTAGACTTCAGGTCTAAGTTTACCTTAGACACTACTACTTTGACATTGCCAGTGTTAAGTTTAGGATACAAGTTAGGTTAGGCAATTTTGTCACGGGGCAGGAAAGGTGTTTTAAACAATAAAGTATTGAGGCTCATTTTAAAGTTTTCCTGTGGAAGGTTTGAATTTACAAGTAGTCATAAGGCATAGGTTACAGAAAGGCCTATGATAATTCCTTTTTCCTTACACAAAAGTGTGTTAGTAACAGTAAATTTCAATCGTAATGAAGGAATTCAGGGGTAGTTTGAATCCAAGCAATGTTGGATGTTTTACTCCTTCAACTAATATCAAAATTGAGTATATATGAAGGGGTGGCTCAATGAAGAACTTTATAAGATATAGTTTTTAGGTTTATCTCCTGTTGAGGAAAAATTTGCCTGCTGTATCATACGGATTTACTTATTCCATGTCTATTGAGAAATGAGTTGTGTTTGATTAATTGTTGTGCTCTTGTTATCAGAAATGCCTAATAACTTTTCTTATAATATATGTTTGTACATAAAGGGGTCTGGAGCTCAAAATACGATTACTTACTATTTGCTAATAATTTATTTGAACAATCATCCGGATGAAAATTTAAGTTGATATCAAAACATTTAGGGGGTGATTCTAACCCTGGCGGTCGGTGATAAAGCGGCGGCCAACACGCCAACAGGCCGGCGGTCCAAAAAATGGAATTCTGACCCAGGCGGGAACCGCCAACAGAGACCGCCACATTAACACTCCGACCGCCACGGCGGTACAGACAAACAGCGCGGCGGTCACCGCCAACAGGCAGGCGGCAGACAATGTACCGCCCACACTATCATAACTCACCAATCCGCCACCTCTTCCGGGGCGGGAGCACCGCCGATAAAAACACGGCGGAAACAGACCACGAACGGGAAAACGCTCACCGAAACACACTCCACGAGTACGGAGGACAGCATGGAACCCGAATTAAACATCCTACCTGCTCTCGTCTACCTGCTCATCTACCACGAGTACGAACGCCGGCGCAGACGACAACGGTGAGTACTGCACCTACGACACACGGGAGGGGGGAGGAGGAAAGGTTACGGGCACACACATATGCGACCCCCACCCCCCCAAACTATGTACACACCAATGCAGAGCAACAAGTCACAGTGACACCACCCAAACCCCCCTGAAAAATGCAAAGACATAATTAAATTGTGAAGAAAAATTTATGTAATAAATAGGCTCTGACAAATATAGGTCAACTATGCAAACTATTCATACCAAAATAATACTATATACACTGCAATGGATAACCGAGGCAATTAGTTCCGTACATCAAAAGTAAATCGAAGTGTCCGTGGGCCAAAGTGTACCAACACAAGGGCAAAGCCCACACAGGAGACCTGAGTCCTTTGGAGAGAACACTGCAGGGGCATCTGAGGAAAAAACTACAGGCACCTCAGGGGGAAAGGAAGGGGGGGGGCACCACAGCCACATGAGTCCACGATGCCTGATCCACGAAGGGGCCACCATGCCCACTGTGCCATCCTGGGGAGTGCAAAGCCACAGTCTCACAAGTCTCTACAGTGGGTGGATTGCCCACTGTGCCATCCTGGGGAGTGCAAAGCCACGGTCTCACAAGTCTCTACAGTGGGTGGATTGCCCACTGTGCCATCCTGGGGAGTGCAAAGCCACAGTCTATCAGGTGGATTACAGTCTCCACTGGTCAAGGAGGAGGCATGGTGGGCACAGTGAACCGTTAACATTGCTTGACAGGAAGGGCCCAGCGGAGCGGTGCTTGAGACGGCGGGGCCCAGCGGAGCGGTGCTTGAGACGGCGGGGCCCAGCGGAGCGGTGCTTGACAGGAAGGGCCCAGTGGAGCGGTGCTTGAGACGGCGGGGCCCAGCGGAGCGGTGCTTGACAGGAAGGGCCCAGCGGAGCGGTGCTTGAGACGGCGGGGCCCAGCGGAGCGGTGCTTGACAGGAAGGGCCCAGCGGAGCGGTGCTTGAGATGGCGGGTCCCTGTTCAGCGGTGCCTATCTTCACGGCGGGCCCTGTTCAGCGGTGCCTATCTTCACGGCGGGGCCCTGTTCGGCGGTGCTCTTCTGCACGGCGGGCCCTGTTCAGCGGTGCCTATCTACACGGCGGGGCCCTGTTCGGCGGTGCTCTTCTGCACGGCGGGCCCTGTTCAGCGGTGCCTATCTACACGGCGGGGCCCTGTTCGGCGGTGCTCTTCTGCACGGCGGGCCCTGTTCAGCGGTGCCTATCTTCACGGCGGGGCCCTGTTCAGCGATGCTCTTCTGCACGGCGGGCCCTGTTCAGCGGTGCCTATCTTCACGGCGGGCCCTGTTCAGCGGTGCCTATCTACACGGCGGGGCCCTGTTCGGCGGTGCTCTTCTGCACGGCGGGCCCTGTTCAGCGGTGCCTATCTTCACGGCGGGGCCCTGTTCGGCGGTGCTCTTCTGCACGGCGGGCCCTGTTCAGCGGTGCCTATCTTCACGGCGGGCCCTGTTCAGCGGTGCCTATCTTCACGGCGGGGCCCTGTTCGGCGGTGCTCTTCTGCACGGCGGGCCCTGTTCAGCGGTGCCTATCTACACGGCGGGGCCCTGTTCAGCGGTGCTCTTCTGCACGGCGGGCCCTGTTCAGCAGTGCCTATCTACACGGCGGGGCCCTGTTCAGCAGTGCTCATCCAGTAAGTCAAGGGAGCCAGACCTGGGCTGGACTCCCTGCTCAGTCCCCCTCCGACCGTGATGTTTCTGGACCCTTCGGTGACGGAGTCCTGGGCCCATGGGTGTCCTCCCTTACAGCTGGGACGTGGCATGTGGGGCCCACCTGCTCCGCGCTCCTGCTGCCTGACTTCTCCGCCCTGCTGCCCTTTCGCTCCTTAGATGTGGCTCTCGGGCCCTTGCCTCCCCTAGATGTTGTGGCAGGTGAAGTGGGCGAACTTTGCTCCTTGGGGGCAGCCGTGTCAGTCCTCTCACGGCGGCCCTTTTGTTTCCTTGTCCTCTTCCCTGGGGGGGGCTGGATGTGTCCTTGCTGCTGATTGAAGTGTCACTGCTGGCAAAGGGTGGACTCCAGAACCCATGCACAACAGTGACACTCGTAGCTGGTCTGGTGGTGGCTGAGGTGCTCTTGGGACTCTTTGCAGATGGAGGGGGTGGGTCATCGGAGGGAAAGAGGTTAAGATTAGCGAGGAAATTTTTTTTAGGACCAAGGTAAAGGGTAGGAGAAGTGGTGATGGGAGTGGAGGAAGAGGATGTGGTTGTAGGAGAGTCAGGTGTGCTGTCATTGGGTGAAGGTGCTGGTGCTGTAGGCTGTCGTGAGGTGGATGGCTGTTGGGTGGGTGGCTGCCTGCGTTTGTGTGTCTTGGAAGAGGGGGTGACAGACACAGTGGGAGAGGACACAGGGGACGTGTAAATGGCAGTGGGGGTGGTGACTGCACGCGTGCGGACTGTACTGGAGGGTGTGGTGGTGATGGAAGCACTGGCTGATGTTGGTGTGCATGCAGGTGTGAGTGTAGACGTCACAGGGAGGGAGGAGGGAGACGAGGAGGAGGGGGACACAGAGGTGGTAGTGACTGCTGGAATGTCTGCATCTGGGTGTTGCTTGGGTGAGTGTTTGTGGGATCTGTGGTGCTTGCGTCTGGATGAGCTGCCCTTGGGTGTTGAGGTGTGTGCAGGCTGGTCAGATGGTGTGGATGGGATAGGGTGAGGAACAGGAGACAGAGACAGGGTGGAGGCAGTCAGAAGAGGGAGGCTGGAAACAGGGACAATGGCTGCCGTCAGTGCTAAGGCCAGAGCATTGAACGATCGTTGATGGGCATCCTGACCCGAATGAATGCCCTCCAGGTAGGCATTGCTCCGATGCACCTCCCTTTCTACCCCCTGGATGGCATTCAAAAGGGTAGTCTGCCCAACAATGAGCGTCCTCAGGAGGTCACTGAGCTCCGCACTGAGGGCAGCAGGGGTGACAGGGGCAGGGGCTGAGGTGCCTGGGGCGAAAGAGATGCCTGCCTTCCTGGGCGAGCGGGCACGGAGCGTAGGCTGAGGGGCTGCTGGGAGGGCGGGGCTGGTGCGCTGGGTGGCGGCTGTACCTGTAGAGGCGGGGGGCACGGATGTTGCCGCCACCGCTAGGGAGCACTCATCCGAGGACGTGTCTGTGTCGCTGGTCTCACCACCGGTCCCCGTTGTGGTGCTCCCCTCGCCCTCCGGATCACTGGTGCCCTCGGTGTCTGTTCCTGGGCCCACCGGGGCCTTGTGACTGGCAGCTCCCTCGTGCTCCGATGCCAAATCTCCTCCGCCTGATGATGCTAATGCACACATGCACAAGAAGATGAAGAAGAAGGGTGTGGGGAGAAAAACGAAGACCAGGTTGAGTGCATGCAATGTCAACACCGTTGGCGGAGAGGACAGACAGAGGAGCCTCATGGACTACGCTGCGCATTCGGGGTACACTACTCAGTACTCCTGACTAGGACAACAGGTCTAGAGACGACAAACGCGCACATGTGTGATGCTGGACCATCAATAGCTGTACTTGTCACCCCACAGAGGTGGGGGCCGGGAGCACAGGGCCATGCCTAAGGGAGGGGACTACACTACAGAAAGCGCCCTGGCCTAATGTCACCCACAGCCCTCCTCCCCCACCCAGACGCCTCCACTGCGCAGAAAGATAGGAGAATGTGCTGATACTCACCCCCTTGTGTCTGCTGTGATGTCCTCAAGCGCCCATCCAAATCAGGGTAGGCCACCGCCAGGATCCGGGACATCAGGGGGGTCATGGTACGACTGGCACCCCTCCTAGGTTGGGAGGCCATCCCCAGCAGTGACTCGGCGGTCTTCCTGGTCCCGCGGCGGATGTCCTCCCACCTCTTGCGGCAGTGGGTGCCCCGTCTGTTGTGGACCCCCAGGGTACGGACTTCCTTGGCGATGGCACGCCAAATGTCGACTTTCTGATGGGCGCTGACCTATTTGACATGTACAGGGTGGGAAGGAAACATTCATCAATGAACTGCATGTTAGATGTGATTGGTCCCCCCTCACCAACTTTGCCAAATGGCACATGCTCTCATCTGTTGTGCGTTGCACTCCTCATTCGCCCCCCACCCCACCAACTTACATCCACCCCACTCCACACAGGCATCGCCCATTCCATGTGCACCCGGTGTACTTACCTGTTGGTCTGGAGGACCGTAGAGTAACGTATGCTGTGGGAGGACCCCATCCACGAGCTTCTCCAACTCTTCAGACGTGAAGGCAGGGGCCCTTTCCCCACTCGCAGCAGCCATTGTCACTTCCAGACCGAGGTCACAGCAGCACTTGCAGTATAGGTCCTCTCCTGTGGATGATCAGGTCTCGAGTGATTAATCAGATAGAAAATGGCGGTCATGCCCGCGGCGGTGCGTACCGCGGCGGTGCGTACCGCGACCGCCGGCGCACCTCGTCATTGGCTCCTGAAACCCATAGGCTTCAATGTTAACCAATGCGGCTTCGTATAGCGGTCTTCGACCACCGACCGCCACGTGCGCCACGCCAGCGCATTGACCTCACATCCCATTGTCCCACTTCACAGGTCAGGCAGCCGCCATTTCAAGGGCCAACATGGCATAATTTGTACTGCGTCACACAGGCCTTGCATTGCCACACATACACGCCTTTCAATACATAGATAACCGTGTGCTATGCAAGCTGTGGTGAACGTACCTGTGATTTGCTTGACTCTATGCTCCATGTTGTCCTTCCTAGGAACCGTCCGCTGGGACTTGCGAGGAGAAGGATGAATCCTCGCGTGTACCGACCGCTGGTGGACCTGTCGACAATGGAAGAACGCCACATCATACTACGATACCGACTTGACCGTGCCACTATACATGAACTGTGTGCCCAGCTGGAGCCAGCCCTGATGTCCCCCATCTGCCAACCCACAGGAGTTCCCCCTCTGGTGCAGGTTCTGTCAGTCCTCCATTTTCTTGCAAGTGGCTCATTCCAGACGACAGTGGCCATGTCATCTGGAATGTCTCAGCCCATGTTTTCAAAAGTTTTGTCTAGAGTGTTGTCTGCCCTGACGAAACACATGCGGAGTTACATTCTATTCCCTGAGGAGGTTGATTTGGCCACTGTGAAGGGTGATTTTTATGCCTTTGGACATATCCCCAACATCATTGGTGCCATTGATGGGACCCATGTGGCCTTAGTACCCCCAAAAGACGATGAGCAGGTGTACAGAAACAGGAAAAATTATCATTCTATGAACGTCCAGGTGGTCTGTTTGGCTGACCAGTACATCTCCCATGTAAATGCCAAGTTCCCTGGTTCAGTGCATGACGCGTATGTGATGCGTAATAGCAGCATCCCTTATGTGATGGAACAGCTACAGGGACAACGTGTGTGGCTAATAGGTGACTCTGGTTACACCAACCTGCCTTGGCTATTGACCCCAGTGAGGAATCCCCGGACCAGGGCTGAGGAACGGTACAATGAGGCCCATGGGCGAACTAGGAGGATCATAGAAAGGACCTTTGGCCTCCTGAAGGGCAGGTTTAGGTGCCTGCATATGACAGGGGGATCCCTGATGTACTCACCAAAGAAAGTGTGCCAGATCATCGTGGCCTGCTGTATTCTTCACAATCTGGCATTGCGACGTCAGGTGCCTTTCCTGCAGGAGGATGGTCCAGATGGTGGTGTTGAAGCAGCTGTGGAGCCTGCGGAGAGTGAAGAGGAGGAATACTTAGAGGATGACACAGACAACAGGGACAGAGTTATCCAACAGTATTTTCAGTAGCACACAGGTAAGAATCACCCACGCCATTTTACATTTACTTGAAGACTCCTGCATCTCAACTTTGTCTATTTCCCCCCAGTTCTTTTAGACTGATGTTTGATTTTCCCTTCCCTTTTCAGTGCTGTATGACCCACTGCGTGACTTCTGGTTGGTTAGCCCATGGACTAATGCTTATTGACCTCGGTATGTTTTCAACACAAAGTTAACCGAACATAATTGATCTGTAATGTGTTATACATTTGTAAATAATACAGGCTGACTCCTGATAGATTTCAGTGCAATGAGTGATTTATTTGTAGTGCTAGATAATGGTACATGATATTAACACGGTGATGGGTGGGGGTGGAGTAATGTCCATGGCAGAGTCCAGTTCTCAGTCTCACAGGTGCATTGTCCATATGCCTGTGGAAGGATGGAGCAGGGGCAGTTCAAGGTTGGACAGGGTGGCAATGTGGGACAGTGGGATGACTTCAGGGGGTATCTCATGCTGGCGGGGGTCTTGACATCCTACTCTGTCTATTTTTTTGATCTCAGGCTCCTCTTGCGGGGTGGTTGTTCTTCAGCAGGAGGTGGGGTTCTGGTGGCCTGTCGTTGTGGTGGGGCCTCCTGTCCATTAGCGCCGGCGGAGGTGGTAGGCTGTTCCTGGTCCGGGTTAGTGACAGGGGCCCTGTGTGGTGCCACATGGTCCCGCACCGTGTCTTCTATACGGTTCAGGGCCTGGACTATGCTCCCCATAGCGGTAGAGATGTTAGTGAGTTGATTGCTGAACCCCATGTAGCGTTCCTCCTGCTGTGCCTGGATCTCCTGGAACCTGGTCAGTACCGTCGCCATCGTCTCTTGGGAGTGGTGGTAGGCTGCCATGATGGTGGTGAGGGCCTCTTGGAGAGTGGGTTCCCTGGGCCTCTCCTCCCCCCCTGTCGCACAGCAGCCATCCGAGTTGCCCGGTTTCCCCCGGCCTCTGTCCCCTGGACGGTGTGCCCACTACCACTGCCCCGAGGTCCCTGTTGTTGTTGGGGTGGTGGGTTAGCCTGGGTGCCCTGTAGTGGCAGACACACCGCTGATTGACCTGTCCTAGAGACAGAGGCATGGGCCCGCTGGGTGGGAGCTGTGCTGTTGGTCCCAGAGGGGGTTGGATCTGGTGTGGCCTGTGTCTGTGTGTGGGGAACCCACTGTCCAGAGGTCCCCGATGGTCCGGGCTGGTCATCAGGTTCCTGGTCGACAGAGCTGCTGTCATCACTGGGGGCCTCTTCCGGGGGTGGGATGGACATTTCTGGACCCTCCTGACCGGTGTGTTGGCGTTCGGGTCCTGCATGGGGTAAGAGAGTATGGTTATTGTTTCTGTGTGTGCTATTGCGTGCGATTTATGGGTGCCCTTGTCCCCCAGTGCTGCCATTCCCTTGGGGGAGGTGTTGTGAGGGTGTTTTGGGGGGGGGGGTATGTGCAGTGGTCATGCTTAGGTGATGGGTGTCCATAGTTTGTGGTGGCATGCAGGGGTTGGTGTTTTGTGGGTTGTGTTGGAGAGACATTCTCAGGGAGGATGTGTGATGGGGGGTTGGGGGTGAGGGTGGTGGTGGGGGTTAGCATGCTGGGGGGGGTGAAGTAGTTGAGATTGTACTTACCAGAGTCCATTCCTCCGTGTACTCCAGCGAGGCCATCAGGATGCAGGATGTTTAGTACCTCTTGCTCCCATGCTGTGAATTCGGGTGGAGTGGGTGGGGGTTCCCCGCCAGTCTTCTGCACTGCGATGTTGTGTCGCGAGACCATCGAGCGCACCTTTCCCCGTAGGTCGTTCCAGCGTTTGCGGATGTCGTCCCGATTTCTGGGATGCTGTCCCACCGCGTTGACCCTGTCCACGATCCGCTGCCATAGCTCCGCCTTCCTGGCTATAGTGGTGTGCTGCACCTGTGAGCCGAAGAGCTGGGGTTCCACTCTTATAATTTCCTCCACCATGACCCGGAGTTCTTGGTCCGAAAAGCGTGGGTGCCTTTGGGGTGCCATGGGGTGGTGTGGATGAGGTGTGGGGTGGTGTATGTGGTGATGAGTTTGTTGGTGTGTGGTGCTTTGTGCTTCTATGTGGTGTGTGTGATGGTGTAGTGTGCCTCTGTGTGATGTAGCTCTCTATTCTGTGATGTGTCTCTCTCTCCTTCGTCTCTGATCTTTGGTCGTAGGGGTTTGTGGGTGATGTGGGTGTGTGTTTTATATTGTGTTGGGTGTGTGGGAGTGGTGTGTGTATGTGTATCAGGTGTGTGTATTTCAAATTGTCCAATGTGGCTGTGTTTTGGAGCTGTGTGTGTATTTTGAGCGCGGCGGTGTGTACCGCCAATGGAATACCGCGGTTGAAAGACCGCCGGGTGGATTTGTGGGTCAGAATGACATGGGCGTGTTTCTGTTGGCGTGGCGGTGGAGGTTTGGTCATCTCCAGTTTACCACTGGCCGCTGATGTGGCAGCCTGCTGTGGATGTCGGACTTTTGGAGGTTTGTCAGTTGTGGGTCAGAATGACCGTGGCGGTTTACCGCGGCCGCGGCGGTAGAATGGCGGACTTCTGACCGGCGGTAAGGGCCTTTTACCGCCGAGGTCAGAATGACCCCCTAAATTCCTAACTAATACTGAATGAAAGATTGGTTATATTGTATGGCTTGGTTGTCAGGTAGTTTGCACCCACACCAGTATGCGGATATTCTCTATATACCTAAAATTTGTGCTTAGTCCCAGTGACTATGGGCCAGTTGAAGCTACATGTCAGAATTACATATTTGTATAACCGCATAGTAATCGTTCTGAAATTGGGCATAGCATAAACTGTTTCATGGGTTTCGTAGTTGTAAATGTATTTTTCTGCCTCAAGATAGGTACTCTGCGTGTTTGCCAGTGTTTAGTAATTTTATGATGTGCAGCCTTCATCATCTTCTGAGAAGGTTAAGCTTCTATGCTAGTGGCCAGCTTGGTAATTGTAAATACGTGGAGTGGAGGGTCTGATTACGACCTTGGCGGATGGGGTACTCCATTACAGATGTGATGGATATTCAGTCCTCCATATTACATGTTTCATGATCTCCTATGGAACTTGTATAATGGGGGGCACGGTATCCTTCACGTTTGTGACTGAATATTCCATCCTCTAAGGACATAATCAGGCCCTGAATCCAAAATATATCTTGTGTAGTGTTAGAATTAGCGTGGTGGCTTGCACCGGAGATGTGGACCAGCAACTGTTGATTTTGCGTGGTAACTGGTCTATACCATTGGGTTGTTGGCCATACCATTGTATTGAGCAGTTCCAAAGTATGAGAAGAAAATATTTGCTGCAGTCCCGGTGTGTATACTCATTGTCTTTAAGTGCAGTGCTAAAACACTATGATGAAGGCTAGAACAATCAGGTAAAAAATAAATTTGAATGTGCTAGAAACTGCAGCAATTATAGTGCTGAAGTTACTTAATCCTGGCCTATCAGTTAAAGTGGAGGCTGGCACGGTGTATGGCTTATGTACCTTAAAAGTTTAGAAATTGCTTGAGTTGTATATATAAGGCGTCAATAACACAATACATTATACACATGTTTATAGGTGAGCATTCTATCTCTTGTGAAATATTTTCTAATGTAATTGGAACATTCACATATTAATTAGATGCATATAGATATGCACCTCTTTGCTTACATAATCACAGTAATGAATCATGGGGTGCTGTTAGAAATGGGGTTTCTGGTTGGCTAGGGTATGCACCTAAGTCAGGCAGAACCCACCCACTCTCGTCAGGGCAAGGGAATTACACGTCCAAGATAACTCCTGCTCACCCCCTTGGTAGCGTGGCATGAGCAGTCAGGCCTAACCCGGAGGCAATGTGTAAAGCGTTTGCACAACACACACAACACACGTGATGCACGATCCCCACCACAAAGGAAACACAACACCAAGTTATATGAAAATATACTGTATTGTACACAATGCAATTATTAGACCAAACATCACATATCAGTAGTATCCTGCTACCTTAGCAGTTGTCAGAACGTTACACATTAGTTACTCTGCAAACTAGCAGTAGTCACATATAACACACAGGTTACTCAGTGTTCTGCAACATAAGCAGTAGTCAGGAAACACGTTATTACACTAAAGCACTTGTCATAAGATTATTGTAAACACCCATATTAGAAATATTATAAAACGTATAATTGCTGCAGTCAGAAAAACATTTTCGCATGTTATGCCCATAAAAGGAACATTTGCATACATATAAGAAAACATCATCAAACAGGTAGGCAACATAAAAGGCAATAAAGTCTCTAACAAGAACTTATGTTCTATATATTGTCTCTTAAGAGTACCTGGTTTGGATGAGGGCACCTCCAGTGCCAAAGGAACGAAGAAGGGGCAACCGGCGCTCCTCTGTGCAAAACGGGGGCCTCTCATGAGTTCTGTGGTAGAGGGGGGCAGCACGCACCCCCTCTGCATTACTGATGGACCCCTCCTGGGGCTCGCGATCATTGGGGGCCCCCTGGGCTTCCACTGGCCCTCACGAGGGGGGCCAACATCAGGCAGGAGTTCAAGGAGGAGGGGGGCACCACGCACCCCCTCCGTTTCAATGTCGGGCCCCTCCTGATGCCCGCCAGCACTGAGGGCCCCCCTGGGCCTTCACTGGCCCTTCAACAAGGGGAGGGCAAAATCTAGGCATAAGCCCACAAGGGACCACACAAAAGGGACCGGCGGCGCAGGGGGCCTCCGATGAGGCTTCGGCCCCGCCCGCAGTCCTGATGTGACTCTCCTGGGCTCCGGTGGGCCAGGGAGAGACTTCCTTCTCCTTTTACCCTGCTCTTCCTGGAAGAGGAGAAAGGGGCCTGGTGGGGTCAGGGAGGCTTCGATGAGGCCTTCTTCCTCCGTCTGGCTCAGCACAGATGTTGCGGCCTGCCCAGGCCGTTAGGAGCAGCAGGCACCAAAGTAGGTGTCTGCTAGTTCCCTGGGGCACTCCACGGAGCGCGCTTCACCCCGGGGGCACAATAGGAGCTTGCTCGCTCCAATCTTCAACTTTGTAGTTTTCCTTGTGCCCCGGGGGCACAGAAAGCAGCGCGACTCCGGCTCTGCACTTAATACACCCCGGGTCTTGGCAATGATCTTTTTCACTGCGGTAAAAGTGCTTTTTCAAGCGCTAACAGCATAAAATAAGCAGCACTTTTCCTCAAAAAGCGATATGTCTATTAAAGGTAAAGCACTCTCCAAAGCGCAAAGTCTTTGTCCAATATTGAAGCACTCCTCATGCTTCACATGGTTGCAGGGGTCAGGAGCCACAGCACCCTCCCCCGTAGGAGCAGAAATTAAGGAGCAGGCCCACAGTTGAAGGGGCCCAGCAACAGGCCAGCACAAAGGGGATGCAAGCAGGTGGCCAGTCCTTACAGTGACCAAGCAGGTCACAGGTCAGCACAGCAGCAGCAGTCCATGGTGGTTCCTGGTGAGTCCTTCCAGCCTTTTGTGTCTGGTTCCAAAATGTTTCCAAGAGTCTCCAAATTGTTGGGAAAACTCCCCTGTACTTATACTCAGTCCTTACAGTGTCTTACAGTAGTGGGGGAGAGGAGATTCCAACCACTTACAACTGGTTCTGGGAGTGCCCTCTCTCTCCTCCAGCACAAGCTCCAAACATCAGTTGGGGGTAAACAACCCTATTGTGTGAGGCCAGGGAACAGCCTTTACAAATGTAGGTGTGCTCTTCCTCTCCCTCTCTCAGCCCAGGAAGACTATTCAGTATGCAGATGCACCTCTGTGACACCTTCACCCTCCCTGTGTACAGGCTGTCTGAAAAGTATTCACAAAGCCCCAACTGTCACTCTGCCCAGATGTGGATTGGAGTCAAGGTGCAAAACACTAGAGTCATAATACAGAGAAATGCACACTTTAATAAAAAATACACCCACACCAGTAAGAAGCATTTCCTATCACCTTTACAACCATACCAAACATGCCTACGCTACCCCTCATAAATCAGACAATATCCCTTACACATAAGGCAGAGCATTTCTAATATAATCCTATGAGAGGGCAGCACTCACAGCAGTGAGACACCAAGTTAGTCTGTTTGTCACTACCAGGACAGGCCACGCAACCTGGCACATGTCCTGCCTTCTACATACATGGCACCCTGCCCCTAGGGCTAGCTAGGGCCTACCTTAAGGGTGACTTACATGTAGTAAAAGGGGAGTTCTGGGCCTGGCAAGTAAATTTAGATGACAGGTTCCTATGGCAGAAAACTGTGCACACAGGCCTTGCGCTAGCAGGCCTGAGACAGGTTTGAAAGACTACTTCAGTGGGTGGCGCAAGCAGTGCTGCAGGCCCATTAGTAGCATTTAATTTACAGGCCTTGGGTCTAGAGATACCACTGTACAAGGGACTTATAGGTAAATTAAATATGCCAATTAGGTATAAGCCAATTATACCAAATTTAGATGGGAAAGCACCTGCACTTTAGCACTGGTCAGCAGTGATAAAGTGCTCAGAGTCCTGGAGCCAACAGAGAGAGGACAGAAAAAATAGGAGGAATCAGGCAAAAAGTCAGGGGGTTGAACCTGCCACAAGGGCCAGGTCCAACAGGTGGGAAAATGGCAGCTCATTATTTACATGTCACAAAATATTTACATCTTTAACTTTTACTGACTAACTATTAACAGGAAGAGATACACTGGAGTGATAATTGGTGAATCTTTCACCATGTATCTAAAACCTTTGAGCCGGTCACATTTTGAAGTGAAAGCAGGTATTTTGATCAACGTCCTTTCCGTGCATATGGAGAACTCCTACTTTAAATAGATGCAATGAACTAGTTTATCCAGAGAACAAATGAAAATACTTTTTCTTAACATTAACATAAGAAACCACTCTTACAAGAAACCACTCTTACTTCTTGCTCATATAGATGATTAAGCCGTTCTAACAGTAGGTGGCAAGAAATAGTGTGTATAAATGTACGATAACACCCTTTCTCTGTTATGCCAAGTACAACATTGTAAAGGGTTTCTCTCAATTGAGTGGCATAAAAACCTTGTTAGTATGCTGTACTCCATTCCATCTAACAATGCTGCTTTCCATGGCCCTTGACAGTGGTTGGTGTTTATTTCCTTTATGAAATTGAACCCCAGTCTTAAAGAAATACTAGAGTTTCTGCGACCAATTTGAATGAAAATGCTTCCCTAAAAATTGTATTTGTCCTGGTTTCCTCTGAAAGGGTGTGGTGGGATGGAATATATCACTGTGTCAAACCAAAAACCTAAGGAAGAGTTCACAACAGTGGGTAATCTGAGCATACTTTACAGTGGGGTGAACAGTTTACTTCTGAAATCCTAATCAGTGTGAATCTTTAGTCCACCAATTTCTCAGTAGTGCCAGAAGCTCAAAATACTTTTCAGAAAGTTCTGTTTGGCCACATGACACTTTTTTGAATATTCGTTACACATTCTGGTCCAATATTTGTGAAAAGGATAGAAACAGATGGTCACAGTTCATGATAAACATAGGCATAACAACCTGCATAATATAGATCCTTGTATGAAGGTTCCGCAGATCAGTATGTGTTACATCCCTATGATGTGACTAGATTCATAAAGAAAATCATAAAGGCCACTATATCTGAACTACTTGTGCACATGGTTTAAATGTATAACGGGATAGTGTATTCACAAACCATCTGGGCCCAGTCATACCTAGCCTTAGAATTTTGCAATTTTCGAGTGGAAAGGAATAGTATTCACATGCAATATTTCTGTATGCCAGTTTCTCATATTCCTTAACTTCAAAATTCTGTATATGAATTGGAATATGCATGCATGTGTTAAAGAAATATCTATGTATTTCCATGTTTGGTAGTTCCATCGGACCTCAATAAAAGCAGTTGTACTGCAAGCACTCACCTGTGAAAAATGTGTTTCTGTGTTTGAGCCCTCTTACAATCAGTCTTTATTTCTTGTGCCAATTAGTTAATAAATTACTGGAACAAGTATATGGGTATTTAAACTTTTGATTGTTCTGTGTCAGTATGATATAAAAGTAAGTTAATCTGATGTAGAAAAACTAAACTCTAAAAACCATTTTAATGTAAGGACAAAACCACATAAAAAATTTAGAGTTTTTCTGCCAAATGAAGGATGAAAAGACATTGTATGGAAGTATGTTTTGGCTTGGGAATGCCCTCATTTTTGGTCTATGTTCCATTTGCTTTTAGATGTCTACCAAGAACAGGTTTCCCCAAATGGAATATCACTCACTGTATGTGTGTGGTTAAGTTGGTGTTGAGCTGCAACTGACAGTGCCCTTGGTTCCCTGCTGCTCAGCTGGGGTAACTGGCTCTGCGCAGTTGGGGAGAATAGGCAGGGAGAGTGGACTACATTGATTGTGGGGTACTGCTGTAGAAAGTCACCACGCCAGGAGTCTGGTAGTATGGACTACAATTTCATTTCTACTTCTTTAACTCTTTTAAATATTTAAGTTTACAGAAATGTATGAATGTAACCACAATCCTTTAATGTTATTGCTCTTACTTCCTATTGAGTGTAAGAGACGTATATTATTAGCTCATGCAGTTTAGTATGACAGTATATCTGGTGATGGCAGTCGCCTGTGATGGACATGTGCAAATCTAGAAAACAATAGCTGCTTCTACTGACACACTGGTATTAGAGGATTTCATTCTTGAAGGCCACAAAGATACTCAGAGGTTAAATGGATGACACATGTTATAACAACAGTTGCCGAAGAACTAAGCATGATCTCTGGACAGTGGTTAAAATGCATCTTCAAAAAAGAAGTGCCTATGAACAAGCTATTTGTAACGTCAAATGAGTTTTAGGTAAAATGTATCATGTTGGTTTAGTGACTGCAGACCATTTTTGATGACCGAATCAGGAGGGAGACAGAATCAAGCTTTGCTTTTGCTAATGCCCAAGAATGTCTGGTTTTCTCATATTAGCAGGCTTTACAAGAACTCTGGAAAGAGTGGAGCACTTAGCGTAGTAATATCAAAAAGTGCACATACAATTCATGATGAGTTGCAGTAGTTACAAAAACCACTTTGGGAGAGTTCTGCAAACAAGAGTCCCAGAGTTGGTGAGATGACAGTTGATCTTTAGATATACTGTCCATCCCTGTGAGCCGGCACATTGACTATATTCTTGAAAGCAGCATTTTGCTCAGTGAGTGTTCCTGAAACTTTCACATTTTCATAACTGTACCAAAAAACACATGCTTGATAGACCATTCCCAAACAATCATCATTCAAATTTACTACTTGGTATCTCTCTCACAGCCCCTCATAGAATACTTCTGGCAAGACTAAAAGAGGGTGCATCTGGAGCTGGAGTGTTAGTCAGAATCCATGTGGACTTTAGAGAAGATTTGGGTACAATTGAAAAATAAACATCTCAGTTTATACCCTCTGGTAAGGAAATACTTGAAGATGAGTAAACTATGGCCAAACTGGCGTTCCTCCATGATGTCCTGGATGTAGACAACAGTTTTGTTTATTGGAGGAAGTGGATATTGTTAGCCTTGATAGTGTGAAGGTCTGTATCCTCTGACACTGGCAACAACCTACCCACTAAGAATAGCCCAATAAACTCTTCTGGTTAGCTACATATGAGAGGTGCATATACAAATTCCAGGACAAACTTACTCAGTTTGTGAGACTCATTGACCCTTAGCCCCTATCAATCAAGTGTTAAAAGTACAGATATATGCTTCAGGTGCCATCTATCCACCTTGATTAGAGGAGAATCCTTGAGGTAGGAGAGGCTGGTGGCCATTGGCCAACTACAAGATAACAGGACAGTCACTAAAAGGACAGGACAATGGGAGACACAGGGCATGGGGCACTATTGCAAAAAAGTACCAAGCAGGACCCAGTAACATTGCGGACCACAATTACATTAGTGCGCTGTGGTAACTCCCACAGTGGGCGCATCAGACTGGGAGGAAATGCCAGGGAGAAACCCTTCAGTCGACCATTCTGTCAGCATTATCAGTATTGAAGGAGCCCTTTTCAATTCTCCTTCACTTTGTCTTTTCTTCTCTTTTTTTTTCATTTTCTTTTAGCTGTTAATAAAATATGATTGTAAAAGTGGGTGTATGTTTTGATCCACTGTGTGGATGCACTATTGCTTTTAAATTGTCAAGGGGAGTCTATCAAGGAAGTGCTACTTTTTATCTCTTTTCATTGTATAGCAATGAATTGGAAGACAAGACTATTTTGGTACAAGTAAATTCACCAAATAATGATAATAAAGACTACCCCTTCTGATGAATGCTGTCAGTATTGGTCTTCTATTTAAGACTGTGATTGGACTGGAATGAATAGTGACAATACGTTAGTTGCATGCAATATCTAGGACTGATAACATATGTTCTCACAGCAAACATAGGGGGTCATTCTGACCCTGGCGGTCATGGACCGCCAGGGCCAACGACCGCGGAAGCACCGCCAACAGGCTGGCGGTGCTTCCTGGCCAATTCTGACCGCGGCCGTAAAGCCGCGGTCAGAAAAGGGAAACCGGCGGTTTCCCGCCTGTTTTCCCCTGGCCATAGGAATCCGCCATGGGGATTCCGACCCCCTTCCCGCCATCCTGTTCCTGGCGGTTCTTACCGCCAGGAACAGGATGGCGGGAACGGGTGTCGTGGGGCCCCTGGGGGCCCCTGCACTGCCCATGCCACTGGCATGGGCAGTGCAGGGCCCCCCTAACAGGGCCCCATAATGATTTACGCAGACACTGAAAATCGCGACGGGTGCCACTGCACCCGTCGCACCCCAGCAACTCCGCCGGCTCCATTCGGAGCCGGCTTCATCGTTGCTGGGTCTTTCCCGCTGGGCAGGCGGGTGGCCTTTTGGCGGTCGCCCGCCCGCCCAGCGGGAAAGTCAGAATGACCGCCGCAGTCATTTGACCGCGGTGCGGTCTTCTGGCGGGGGTACTTTGGCGGGCGGCCTCCGCCGCCCGCCGAAGTTGGAATGACCCCCATAATGTCAGTCAGTCTGAGGAAAAAAAGTTAAAATATATCAAGGTGGAACTAGACTAGAGAGGTCTTATCTAGGTGTCACTTTGATGTTAATTTCTAATTGGGCCTCTCACAACTACAAAATCCATTAGTTTGACTAATAAGAATAGAGGCAAAAATACTTACAAATCATGAAGTTCTGTTAAAGGTCTATAGACTTCAAGTACTCAATAACTAATTGGATGCAGTAAAGTTCATCTGAAAATATAAGTAATTATCAGGAGTACTAAACCTATTCAGCAGCTAGCACAGCCCCATCAATTTTTTTTAAATCTTACCAATGAATTGATTATTTTTGGGCTGATTGTAATAAATTGCAACATCAATATAAAAAAAAAATGTCATCATCACCGGTGGGCTTGCAGCACTGATCGTGCCACCCATTTCAGTGTCCCTTTAAACAGTACTCAGACCTGCCATTGCAGAGCCTGTGTGTGTGCAGTTTTAAACTGTCATGTCGCCCTGTCAAGTTAACTCACTTGCCAGGAACAAACCTTACTTTTTGATACACAAAAGGCACACCTAAGTTAAGCACTGGACAGCTCCAAGGGCAGGGAACAGTGTATTTAAAAAGCTGGGCTTTTAAGTTTTACATGTCAAGGTAGTGAAAAACTCTTAAATTTGTTTTTCACTACTGCAAGGCCTATCGCTTCTATAGGTTAACATTGGGTTTGCCTTATTATATTTAATAAGTGTAATTTCCTATTGGGGCAAGATAAATATTTTGAGTTTGGTGTCATTAGAGTCACAATTTAAATCACAGCTTATGGTAAAGTTGGATTTTAAGTTGCAAGTCTGAAAATGTTATTTTTAGAAAGTTGACATATTCTTACTTTACTCCTTCTGTGCCTCTGCCTGTCTCTGAATAAATATTTGAGAGGGTGGCAGCTGAGGTCTTGTGCATTCCCTCCTGACACTCACACACAAAGGGAGCTTAGGTGTTACTGAGTGGCTGTCTGCATGTTGATGGTCCATCCTGGGCAGGATGGGAAGGAGAAGCTGACACTTACTCCTGAATATTCTGGGTTCTGAGCTTTGACAAAGGGCTGCATAACCCCCTGTAGTGCATCTAAAGCCAGGGTTGGAAGGGCAGGGACTTTGTGCACTTCAGAGGTCTCTCTTGGAGGTACATCAAAGGCACAACTGTGTATAAATACTGGGCCAGGACACCACCAATTCAGTATAGTTTTGGATTGAGGACATTCTGCCAGGAAGAAGAACTGCTGTGCTGATGTAGGGATTCCCACTCTGCTGGACCTTGCTGGGCTCCTCATTTACTGTGCCTGTTCTGTTGCCTGCTGCCCTCCTTGCCTGGGAGTTAGAAGGACTGAATCTGCATCTCTGCATCCTCAGAACCAAAGTGACCCCAATGGCTTGCGGGCTTGCCTTCTGTTCTGAAGTCTAAAGGACGTCAAATATATCACTCAAATCTGCTACAGCTTCTGGGCTCTGTCAACTGAGAGTCCTACCCTCCCAAGTTGTTCCTTCAGTCCTGAACCCTTGGAAGTTCTGCAGCTGTTTCTACAGAATGCAATACATTGTGGTCACTGTGCTGACCGGATCTACTGCAACTCTCCTCTATGCCAATGCATCACAGCTGCCACCAAGGACAAAGACATTGTAGCACCAACTGCGGGGCTCGGACCAGTGTATTCTCTTAATTCCCGATGCATCACCTTTGCATGTCTGGCTGCATGGGTTGATGACAATGCATTGCCTTCATCACAAAGTTTTTGATGCCGAACCGCTGATCAAGGACATTGCATTGATGACTGTGTGGGTCGACAACAGTGCTTCTCTGACTGAGTGGATCATAACTGATACATCGCCATTGCATCGTCTCCTGTTCCCCTCGCATCAGATCCTTGATGTTGACACTAGCCTCCACACAAGTTGGCTTGAACTTTTGGATTTACCCTGGTCTACCACAACCAGATAGCCCTAGTTGGTGCGTCAAGCTTTTAAGCACTACAAATAAATATATTCTTTAGAAATTCATATTTCTACTCCTACTTATTGGATGTTTGTTGTTTTCATATTGGTTTGTTCATAAAGTTAAGATCTATTTTTCTAACTTAGTCTGCATTAATTTTGTGTTGTGTTTTCACTGTTTTAGTGTGTTGCACAAATACTTCAAACATTGCCTCGTAAATTAAGCCTCCCTGCTCTGTGCCAAGCTGCCAGATGGGCAGCACGGGTTAACTTATGGTGTGTAACTGACTTACCCTGACTAGGATTATGGTCCCTACTTGAACAGTGTCCATACCTCTGCCAACTAGAGACCCAGCTTCTAACACGGAACTGCCAAAAAAGGTCCCAAAATGTATTTTTCTCATTCATTTTCCCACAGAAAATGTAGTCACTGCTACAGGCTAAAACACACATTAAAATTGCAACACATTTCGAACAAAGCAAGATCTTGGTCCCAAATGAGCATGTGTTGAGTTTGGTGTACATAAGTTCAGTAATTATTTAGCAATTAATGTAAAAAACATTGTAGACCTAGGGGCGCAGAGCATCCACATATCCCGACAGATCTCAAACAGAGATCTGATTGGCTGCCACCACCTCAACCAGAATGTGGTTGTATCCATTTTAGGACTCAGGACTCATTCCAGAGACTTAAAAAAAGTAAGAAAAAAATATAAGGGGTGGGGTATTGATACCTTGAACCCCAGGCTTGGTGGTGGGGCCCAAGAGGGAGATTTTTTAAATTTGGCCACAAATTTGTAAAGGATCCGAAAATCCATCAAAAAAATATTTTTTTTTAAACTGCGTGAACTCCCATGATTTTAAAAATCCCTTCCCTTGTGGTCTGGGGCGGGGGAAGGTGCAGCATTGGCTTAAGGAGAACCAGGTGTCTGGCCCCATAGCTGTTAACTCAATTGAAGGGGAAGAGGTCCCCATGGCTCCTGTCTCTAGGCCAGGAGAGTCCCTTAGGCCCCAACCCTGGAGCTCCGTAAACTAAATAAAATGGAAGGGGCCCCCCTGCCTGAGCCATAGAGTAGCCCCAGGGACCTCATCCACAATTGTAAACATGTCAGAGGCTCTCCAACCCTCTCTGCCTGTGAAGGTGGATAGGGACACTGTAAGGTTTTCCACTGGGTGGGAGCACAAAGCTGCTCCCGCTTGGTGAGGAAACAAACCATTTCCCTTCATGCGCTCTTGGGCAGGGAAATGCTTTGATTTCTGCCACCCCACTGGAGCAAAAGAAAACTGCTACCACAGGGTTGGAGCAATGCCGGATTCCTCAGCACCTACAAAGTATGCAAACAAGGAGCCAGCAGTGCTGATGGGATCCTAGACCTCCCTGAACAGCCCCCCAACTTGTGATTAAACATGGGGTACCCCGGGGAGGGTAACGAGCCACCCCATTAAAAAGAAAAGAAATGGGAGAAGTTGTGGCCAGCAGGGGCCCTGGGCATTTCCCTGTGGCCCTCAAAAATAATTAATGTTCCCTGCGTGAGCACCGTGGCACCCCATTTAAAAAAAAATGTCCAGCAGTTGTAGCTTGCCCCAAGTGGGCACCAGGACATGCCACTTTACCAAAGAACAAGGGAGCAAGAATATCCATTTATTATTCACTGCTTTTTTCGAGCAGCGCTTCATAATGCCCTGTTTGGGCTATTGAAGTATATTTTGTTTTTGATGATGTCTCTAGAAGGGGCAGAAACATCAACAAAATGTGTTTTAATGTTTTGAGTGGGCTGTAGGGAGTTCTGTAATCCCTCAGCAACACAAAAAAAAACTGTAAATCTTATAGGTCATTGAAAGCATGACCCCATGAGAACTTATCAATAAGTTTACCTGACTGGAGCTTTTGCTCTACTGCCGGGATTGTAGTGCCACCTATGGTCTGCTTAGATGGTTGCAGCTTATACAGTGTGTTCCATAGAAAAGAAGGTCTGTATGTGGTTGTTTTTATAATTGCAGTTTTCAGGTGTAAAATTTAAAACATTTTTAAAGATATTGTTAATTTTTTTTCCTTAAGGAAAACATAATGGGGCCTATTTATACTGTGTTTGTGCCGAATGTGCGCCAAAAATTTTGACGCACATTTGGTGGAAACCGTGCACCATATTTAAACTTTGACGCCCGCGGACATCAAAATTCCTCCGTGTGCATCATTTTTTGTCATCAGTTCTGGAAACTGCCTTGTGTTAATGATATGTAAGGTAGGCGTTCCCGCCCAAAAAATTACTTTAAGGCCTGTGCGCCTTATTTATACTCCAGCGTCATTTTGACGCACAGGAGGGGGGGCGGGCCTTAAAAAACAGCGCACAGCCTGATTTGTGGCGATTTTTAACGCCTGGGTCAGGGCAGGTGTTAGGGACCTGTTGGCTCACTTCCATGGTCTCTGAGCATGGAAGGAGCCCAGAGGTGCCCTTCGCTGCCCCCAGGGACACACCCTGCCACCCTTGCCCACCGCTGGAGGACACCCATGGAAGGGGGGACACATCCCAGGTAAGTACAGGTAAGTTGAGGTAAGTATTTTATTTTTATTTTTTTAAAGTGGCATAGGGGAGCCTAATTTGGGCCCCCCTACATTCCACTGTGCCCAATGACCATGCCCAGGAGACAGAAGTCCCCTGGTTTGAGTCACTTTTTTATACTCTGACCAGTCCGCAGCGCCGGCTAATGTCATTCCTTAAATAAGGTGCCCGCATGGTGTGTAGAAATGGCGTTAGCCGGCGGTAACATTTTTTACGCAAACCGGCGCCGGCGCTGGTTTGCGTCATAAAGTATAAATATGGTCCAATATATCGTCAGCTACTTAATTTCACTTTTTTGACCCCAAAAAATGTAATACTAAAAGCCATGCAAAGAGAAAGAGTCATAGACATGTAGTTTAATAAAACTTTAATAAATATTTTTAAACAATCAATAATAATAAACATTGAGGTCTGTGAATTATTGAAATATAAATTTGATTAAAAGGATTGTTAATTTTTGGAAAAATATGAGAGATCTGCTTTATTTATAGGGTGTTGGGTGGGGCGAAAGGAGTGTTGGCTTTATGTATGACAATAAAATATTACTCTACTCAAAAATTCACAAGTTAAAGTACTTTTATAGTTAAGTGAAACCATAATGTTTTAAACTCTAAAAAGCACAGATATTCTGCAGTTACATTTATAGTTATCTCAAGTAACTATAACTTGCACCCTTGCTATGCACTGCTAATTGCCCCACATAATACATCACTCATGACATCTTCTATGACATCACTGATAATATCACTGCAACATTTGCAGTGAAATTATTGATGACAAAAATGTGCATGATGGGGGTGTAAGTTATACTTAAGCTTAGAGCATCAAAACTCACAAAGAGATAATCTGTGCTCACCCTCTGTTTGGCAGAGAGCAGTCAGGCTTATCAAAAAAGGCAATGTGTAAAATATTTGTGCAAAACACACACTCACACACACGCACACACACACACACACAGCAACACAATGAAAACATCACCAAATTACTCCACACAGGTTTCAAAAATAGGCAATACTTTTATAAATAAATCAAGACCAAAATGACAAAAGTCCAATAAGTAGAAGTTGAGATATTAATGTTTCAAGAATAAAAAGAGTTCTAGTGCTTAGAAGCAAATTGTCCTTTAGGGGTTACTTGAGGTCATGCTGGACCAGGAAAGTCTAGAGTTCAGGCCACTCACTGTTAAGTGCAGGCCATCTACAGGACCCACAGAAGGCCAGCTAAGTAAAGCCTTAATCCTGGTGGCAGTCACAAGATGTGTTGATTTTCCTCACGCAGTGTTAGCCATGTGTCGGTTCCGAAGGTGCGATGTAAGTGCTGTGATGATCCGTTCCATCTCTTCCAAAGCTGATGTGCCAGGTTTCTCCATGCAATGAAGGGATGTGTCAATTTTTCTTTAGCAGTGGTGGTGATGCAATGGTTCCAATGTAGTAATGATGCTATGACAAAGCACTGTTGGGGTCAGAGACCCAGTACTTATACCCAAATCCGCTTTTAAAGTGGGGGTGACTTCAAAGAAGGGTCATTGAAGTGCACAGGTATTCATTCTTCTGGATTCCTGGCTCCAGAATATCAGTAGGGGTAATCAGCCCGGTTTGTTGGGACAGGAACTGCTGATTGAGGTATAAGTGTTATCGCATCCCACCAGTCCTGCCCAGGAAGAACCAACAGAATGTAGATGAAGGAAGATGACAGTCACCCACACCTAATCTTCACATGTTTATGGCTGTCCAGAGGGATTGTACAGGGTGTTGCTGTCACCTATAACAGATATGTATTGGAGGCTGGATGCAGGCACACAGAGCTGTAAGAGCAGAGAAATGTTCACTTTCTGAAAGTGGCATTTGTAAAATAGTAAGGTTAAATCTGACTTTACCAGTAAAGAGGAATTATCATTACCATTCCACAGATATGAGACATGATACAGCTATTCCTTTCCACCCTTTCCAATCATAAATTCCAACTTCAAAGTGCATTAAGGAATTGCCAATGCTAACCTATGAGAGGAGTAGACCTCACAATAGTGAAAACCGGCTTTGGGAGTTTTTAACTACCAGCACATATAAAACTACATGCCGTACCTGTTAGTTACATAGCACCCTACCTTATGGACTACCTAGTTTCTTCCTTGGAGGTGACTTATATGTAATAAAAGGGGAGTTTAAGACTTGGCAAGGCATTTTAAATACCAATTTGAAGTGTTAGTTGAACTGCAGACATAGGCTCTGCAGTGGCAGCCTGAGACATGTTTAAAGGGCTACTTGAGTGGATGGCACAATCAGTGCTGCAGTCACACTAGTAGCATTTACTTTACAGGGTCTGGGAATATGGCATACCACTTAACAAGGGACTTACCAGTAAATGAATTATGACAATTGTGTATACACCAGTCTTGACATGGTTCAGGAGAGAAGTGCATGTTTAGAATTGGTCAGCAGTAGTGAAGTGCTAAGAGTCCTAAGGCAAACAAAAAGAATCAGCTATAAAGGAGGAAACGAGGTAAGCATGCACAAAGTATAGGGGGAAGACGATCCTAAGCATGACAGGTCATATATATATATATATATGCATGTATATGTATATATAAATATATATATATATTTTTTTTTTACTTAAAAAAACAAAGGTTATAGGGACGTTATAGTTAGGCTCACATTTTAAATGTACAAAACCCTAGATATTCACCTGTTTTAGTTAGAGTTATCTTAAGTAACTATAACTTGTGCCCTAAGGTAACCATAACTTGCGCCCCCGGCATGCACAGTTTTTTCAGCAAAAACTTTACTGCAAATATTACCTTGATATTATTAATGATGTTATCAAAGAAGTCATTAGTGCTGTAATTTGTAGAGTAATTAGCATTACATGGCAAAGACGCGAGTTATAGTTACCTTAGGGTGTGAGTTATAGCTACTTAAAAGAACTATAACTATAACTGCTGAATGCCTATGGTTTTGTATGAGTAAATTCAGAACATAACTTTAACGCCCCTGTAACCTTTGTTTTTTTTCAGTGAATTTCTATGTTTTTTTAACATATGCAATTTTAATTACTTTAAGTTGTTCCAGCTCCCTTGCAGCCAAGCCCTTATAACCACCCAACCCTGCACCATGCACGTCCTTTGGCCATGGGCAGCGCAGGACACAGACAGGGACTGTCTCTGTTGGTGGACCTGAGAGTAAGTGCATGAGTGTTTGAGTGGGTCTGAAAGTGGGTGTGTGAGCCTGAGTTGGTGTGAGTGGGTGCATGAGTGTCTGAGTGGGTTTGTGAGTGGGTGCATGAGTCTCTGAGTGCATTTATGAGTGAATGAATTAGTGTATGAATGTGTGTTTTTTCTTTAAAACTTTTCTATATTCGCAAATAATTCGTGAAAATTTGTGTATATCGTGCATGTTGACGCAAAATTATTTTAAACCCATAATTTACCCCTAAAACATACTTTAAACTGTGAGCAAGACTGTGAGGTCAAAACGCGTTGGTGGTGGTACCGTTTAAAACACACTTCTGGATAAAGCAATAAAATCTCCTTGAGTGCAACGAGTCAATTGCTTGGCAATTGTTTGTTTTGGAAATTGTAGAGGAATGGTCCTTTCCTCACGTGTGCACCCATGAATTTGCGTGCCACAAGGTACATATACATATATATACATGTTTATATATCCTCCACAGAAAAAGCATTTTTGACATGCCTATATCTTTGGTGCCATTTGCCGAATTTTCCCAACATTTTTCAAAAAACTTGTTCTTGAGAGTCCTGCTATGCATGGAAACTTTCATGGTGATCTGTCAAGGTGTGGCTGAGAAATAGGGGGGGGTCAAAAAAGTTGTGTTTCCCATGTTAATTTCTTTAGGGATTTTGAAAACAACTACAGCCCGAACTGCTGACCAGAACTGCACCAAATTTGGCCAAAGGGAAGCCTTTTTCTTGTTTGGTGTAAATCAGTTCAGTAGTTTTTGAGATATCAAAAGAAATAGAAATATAGATATCTAGAGGTGCAAAGGATTCACATATAATTTGCAAATATTTGCTAATTTGCGCGTGAATAGAAGCGCTGTAATTGGCTGGCTACAACCTGAGCAGAATGTTGTGGCTACCATTTAACATCCCGGGATACATTCCCCAAGGCTGAAAAATGAAATAAAATGTAGCATAATGGTTCAGGGTGAAGGTAGCCTGAACCCGGGGTTGTGATAATGGGGTGCTTGAGGGTTAAATTAAGGGCTTAAAATGTTTTTTTTTCACCATGCGCGATATTCATGATGTGAGAAAACAGGGCTGATTGCAGAGGCCTACTAACTTTTTGTCCCAATTTTTCACTTTTTGCTGGTGTTTTCCTAACTGCTAACCAGTTCCAGGGCCTGTGCTCTGTGTAAAATTAGTATGAAAATTAGGCTAATCATAATTGGCTATGTCAACCTATCTAACAGTCCCTAGCATATGGTAGGGCATATAGGTTTAGGGACCCCAGCATAGGTAGAGCCCCCATAAATGCACTGCAGTGATGCCCAGCATCATTTTAAAAGCAGGCCCGCCTTACTGGCTGCTTTTACAGTAACGTTATATGCAAATTCAACTTCGGACTTAAAAGTACTTCCAAAGATTTAAACTACCTTATTTTTACATATAGGTCACCCCTGAAGTGTGCCCTACATGCCCCTAGGATTGGGTGCCATGTAACTATAAGCAGTGACCTTATAAAATTTGTTTTATAAGCCCTGGAGAGGTAAAATAGCCAAATGTGTTTTCCCTCACTGTAGTGCATGGCCTCCATAGGCTAAAAGTGGGAGACTTTATTTTAATTAACAAAGTCCCCTCAAGTGCCAGATACCGCGAGTTTGGTATCAAATTAATTGTTACGATAACTCCCACAACTTGCAATTGTTGGATTTAATATTACTAGTTCAGGTAATGAGTTTTAAAACTCTACCTAAAAATTACCATCTTCTGCTCTGTAGTTCCCATTCTGTAATTGACCAGCCTCTGGCCGCCTGACCAGACTGCCTTCATGAGGTGTGAAGTGGCCTAGGCTGAACACAAAGAATGGGCCTGGGGGAGGAGATCTGTCTCAGCAGATGGTGAAACAGGATGGGGGAGAGTGGCCAAACTGGTCTTCAGAGGCAGGGAAGGACATTTGGAGCAGCTCAGGACATCCCTCACATCCTACAACCACAGACAATTAGGTGCCCTCTTCATTAGATTAGAGAGGGCAGGAGAGGAGTGTGTTTAAGAATTGTAGCCACACCAGTGGATGGGCTCAGTTAGATCTAACCTCCAAAAATCACTTTCAGTCATGTTGGATGTTGCTCCCTGGGATTGATTTTTGCCACACTTCCCAGGAAGTTGTCATCAAAGGGGGAAGGAGCCTGCCTGTGATTGGATAATCAGGCCCCCTTTGCTTTCCACCCAGGAGCAAGGATAAATATGGCAGAGCTGCACCACACGTCAGATCCCTACAAGGAAGAAGACAAAACAAAAAAGGGACTGCCCTGCTAGACCCCTGACCTGTACTTGGACACTGCACTCTGAAAGACTGCACCAGCTGCACACTGGGGCATCACCACTAAAATGACTTTGCCTGTCTTCTACTACTTCAAGAAGGGACTCCCTGTTTGCTACAGGTACAAAGGAGCTGCCCAGAGTCCCTTGCATCAAGTCCTGAAAGCAGAACTCAGCTGACCAGCTCCCAGTGACCATTTGAGGATTCTGACCAGGTGGATTCTGGGAATTATAGTCCCAACTCCCAAGGAGCAACTCAGAGCTTCTGGAACCTTGGATTAAGTTGTGGTCACTTGACGGACCCAAAAAGGACCTCTGGAAGAAGAATTTTCAGAAGTTTAAAGACGTTTAGAGCAACTCCATAAGTTGAAGAGTTGCATTGTGGGAGTTGTAGCCCCAGACTCCAAGAGGCAAACCAGACCCTCTGAACCCTTGGCTGGTGCTCTGGACCACTTTCCTGAATCAAGAAAAACTTCTGAAAGTACGTGTAACAGTGTTACCTCATGGGTGCCCTGATCTCTGCACTTTGTCCCTTTCCAGAGTGATCTTTTTCACATTTTGAGCGCTAATACTTCTATGTGCTAGAAAAATTCATATCTACGGTTCCCCTTATCCGATTTTAAGCATTTTGGTGTCTTGTAAAGATAAAAATATAATCTTTTGTTATAAATTGGTGTTGGATTCTTATTGTGTTTTGTGTTTTACTTATTTACTGTTTTCTGATTTTTAAATGCTTTGACTCCTAAGTTAAGCCTTGTCGCTCATTGCCAAGCTACCAAGGGTTGAGCTAAGTTTAATTTATTGAGACCTAACTAGACCTAAGCGGGGGTTAGAGGCCTATTGCTAGGTGTAGGTACTTATCTGCCTTTACCAATAATCTACTTTCCAACACATGAATTATTCACGAATAGTCAAGAATATATGCAAATTATTTTCAATTATCGCACAAGGTGAAAAAAAGAAACATTCACAGACTCATTCATACATTAGTTCATTCACTCTTACATGCACCTGAGGCTCATGCGCCCAGTTACACACCCACTCAGACACTCATGCACCCACTCAGACCCACTAATAGACTCCTTCACCCACTTTCAGACCCACTCAGACACTAACGCACCCACTCACAGAGCCACTGACAGAGACAGGCCCTGTGGCCATCCCCCACTGTCCAGGGTCCAACGCCATGCACAGTGCAGGGTTGGGTGGTTATAAGGGCTCGCTGTAAGGCCCGGCCGAAGGTTATGTACGTCGGTTGTTGGATTAACGTATAGTAATTAAAATTACTTTTTGTTAAAAAACCATGGAAATTCACTGAGGTTACAGGGATGTTAAAGTTAGGTTACTTGTTCAAAATCATAGAACTTAGGCAGTTATAGAGTAATTTCAAGTAACTCTAACTTGTGCCTTATGGTAACTATATCTTAACTCTACAACTGAGTCATAGAGTATCCCAATAAAATGCTCCTGATTTGCTATCAAACCACCCCCCACCATCAAAGCCACCGGTTCGGCAACCCCGCAAATGAGAAGAGAATGTGACTCTGCTGAATTGTTTGTTTGGCGATACACTTCAACAAATAAGCAAGAGTGCACTTACTTCATTGAGAACATCCCAAATCGGCCACCACGAATTGTCATTAGAAGATACTTCTGACAGCTAAAATGAGAAGCTTAGAATTTCATAAAGGTTTCAAAAATGCCTTGTGTCCGATTTTGTATAAGTAACATGTTCAGTTTCGGAATTTATTACCACAGTTTTGTCACTTAATATCATTGTACATAAAAAAAAGTTACTATGAGCACACTCTGTAATTTGCATTTTAACAACCATGCACTGATGAAAGGGTGAGCCAGCCTTGCTTAGACTTGAACATATGGCATGCATGTTGCTCGCAGATGCCAGCTGTGAGCATTTATCACTGCCTGCCATTTAGCTTCTAGTTAGAAAGTTCTGAAAATATATAAGATAAACATACATCTTTCAATTTCTCGTACTTAAGTTTACATACGATTTATTAAAAATAATACACAATAAATGTTTCATTTTTTGTTTCAATTAATCGATAGGTGTATCGTTTTTTATATTGTTTTTATACATATTCTGTATATTAGATTTTGAGTTTATCTTGTTCATAATGACTGAAAAGAGGGCGCCCCATGTACACTGAAAGAAATAATTACTATCGAGGTTTCTTGAATTAATCTAAAGTCTCGATGTAGAACAATACCAGCATTTTACAGCCATGATGTTAATTAATGTTATCCCAGATTCTACCTTTCGTTTGTCCCCTGTTGAGGTAATCCATCATCATGTTAAACCAAGGGAAATACAATCCATCACTGCTAGATTTTGATACAAGGCTATGGCGGGGATGCAAGTCATCTTCCCAGCAGTAATCATACATCTGTGATACAAGCCACTTTCAACTTGTACAGTCATATAATAAATTACTTTCCTCCACATTGTTGCTTGCTTCAAAATGTACAGACAGATGGACTTTGCTGCGGATGTTTCATTTGGTGGCATTCAGGGTTATGAATTGGTTATTGACAAATGCTACCTCATCAGTTCCGGTTGAAAACACAGAGTAACTAGTAGAACATTGGCACTAATCATTATTTAATCATCCTTAAATGGTAATTTAAATTGATGAGGCCACAGGGAATAGTTTTTGAACTCATGAAGTGTTTCTAAAAATATTAGGTTTATTGTGTGCCTAACCCAATAATGAAAGCAGAAGCTTCAATTAATATAAGAAGGGAAGTTTCTATGACTTGTTTAAGTTAAAAGAGAAATGTGGCTATAAACCCTTGTCTATATTCTATTAGAACATTGGAACGTTGGCAGCTCCATTGAAAACAATGGAGTGCTCTGGGCTTTTACTGGCCGGTAAAAGCCCGCAGCGCCAACGTTCCAATGTTCTCTTTATTCACAGCAAGAGCTGTGAACAAAGCCTCACGGAGCCTGAGGGGATTTTAATCCCCTCGGGCTCCGTGAGGAATTTGTTTTATTTAATAGAACATTCTGCCCTGAGTGGCAGAATGTTCTAATAGCCTTAGAACCCGCCGTAGCGGGCTCTACCGGCTATTAAAGGCCCTCTCCCTTGTTAAAGGCCCTCGCCTTCGGCTCGGCCCTTAACGCGGAAGCGGGCCTTGAACAGCCGGTAGAGCCCGCTACGGCGGGTTCTAAGGTTATATTAAAGGATTAACGTACATTGCCATACTGAACAAAATATACAGTTTTTGATTGTTTTCCTTCTTTCACAAAAGCATTACATCTAGCTTCCTTATATCAGTGAAAGAGGAAGTGCATGTCTCTGTGTCTTTAGGATCCACTTTTTGGAATAATCGAAATTGGCACTTCCATGTTTAGAATTATAAATAAATCTTTGGTTCAGGCTGGACACACATTATCTGGTTTGCGTAAATATCCGCTAGGCAAATAATTCCTAAAAATTGCTACATATCAATAAAATTAGCTATCCTCCAGTAGTCCATCAACATAATTGATTATCTCTTGAACTGGTCAATATCATCTGAAAAGGTTTCAACTGTTCATTGTGTGTTCTATATGTTCTAAAGCTCAAAAATTGGTGTTTGTATCTTAAACGCATGAGAATTTTCTTTAAATTTATCAGACTTTCCTGTATTTGATTATTTGGTTGTTTCCCAAAATGTAAGGAATGACCAGTCCAAGTGTGTCCCACTTTAAATATGTCTGCTTCGAACTAGCTTTCACATAACATCTTTGTGTCATTACTTTTAACTGCTAAGATCCCTCCAGAATAAACATCTGTGTCAAACAATTATTTCTCCCCTCTTTTAATAAAGAAGTCATACCACAGCTACAAAGTATGCAGCAGCATTATTGTGTCTTACTGTTTGCATATTATTGCCTTTTCATTAAAGCATGAAATCAAACAAGGTATAAGACTACCCACATTTTAGTTCAATCATATGGGCTTAATACCTGCTATGTCCTGTAACCAAAAGAGAGAAGGCCTCAAACTAAAGACTAAGTGGGATTTTAAAGGTAGGGATGGGAAAAACATATTTTATGTGCTTTTCTGACAGCAACATCTTTGGAACATATTCTATATTTGTAGACAAACCTCTTTAAACATTAATTAATAGTGGTAGTAAGTTTGATAGAACATGATATTGGCAATACATTCATGTACAAAAGGCATGGTATTGTTCTTAAATTCATGATGTTGATTTTTCTCCAATTTGTTGTATTAAGTGATGCTCATCACTCACTTGGTATCTATCATTATTGCCAATATCCAAGCCATATTTTGTCTGTGATGTGCTGATAAAGTATCAAAATCAAACCCTCATCTATTTCCTGTTCTACCATGCAACAATATCTTTGTAGAATCGGGCAGATTTTTACAAACTCACAGACTATCTCCACTTTGTTCCATTGCCAGATATAATTTCATGTTATATTTACCGTTTAAAAAAAGTGTCAATATATCCCAATAGCATGTGAAGCAAACGGTAAGTCTTCTGCATCTGCTACATTACCAGCAATACAGACTCCACAGAAAAATTTAACTCATCTATAAAGCGAGGACAACATGCTTTATTCCTTTAAGCAAGATGACGTTTCTCACATTATCTGCTATCCCTTATTCATTGAACTTTAACATTTTTAAGATCTCTACCTCAGATGAGTACCTGCTCTTAACGTTTTCCCACATTGTGGGCTAGTTACAACCAATTACTGAAGTTCATTATAAACCAGGACTGAGGCATTGGGCTATATTATAATCATTGCATCTTCAATGCAGTATACCCATCAAATGGACTTAAAAAAAGTGTTACTGTAATCTGTAACACAGAATACGCCTGCAACACGTTCACTTACTCCAAGGTCCTTTCCAGTGTATCAGCAGACAGCTCTGCAGACACCCTGGAAAATTACCATCTCAACCAATGCCATGGAGAATACCCACTACAAACATGTCACTCAAGAACCTGTACTCCTATCAGGAACTGAGGTTGCACTCCTTCGAGCCACTATTTTCTAAATTCATAAAAGATCTTATGACAATCAGTGGCACTACAAGCTCTTTAGCAGACCTGTGTCCTCAACATCACTACTGACTTACTGGCCAAAGCAATCAACTACAACCCCTCAACATCTAGCAAGTTCCCGATGACTTTGAAACATCATATATCAAACATCTCTTTTTGAAAGAAGGTCTTGACGTCAGATCAATGACAAGACTTTACTTAATCTCTAAAAGATCCTTTTTGAGCAAAATCCTTTACCCATATCTCGGTCTTCTTCAAAGACCACCAAACAAGATTCCAGCCTAAAAGAGGCACTGAAATCTCTATAAGTTAACACTAGGATGATCCGAGAACTATTAAAATGAAAAGTTACAGCACATTAAGGTATTAAATAAATGTGCATTATGTAATAAATTAATTCACAAATATTCATAAATGTATAAATATTTTTTTTTTAGGAATAATTATAAAACAATCCTACCCAAAGTATTTTTTTTTAAATTTTCTGTGTTGAATGTTGTTAAAACTAAGGTGTAAATTTCTTTTAAATTATTTAATCTTTTTTTCAAGTTTAAAAGTTTATCAAAATGTAAAATAATGCAGTAAGTGTCTCACAATTACATATACTAATTTTAGCATAAGCCAAATCTATACATATATTTTAAAAATCAAAATTACTTTATTTATTTAACATTATTTCCAATGAGGTCTAATTTTTTGCCCACTTTGGAAATTTTGAAGATGGTATCAGCAGAAGCAGGCAGTAGTACAGAAGCCAACTGCTAGCTCTGCCAGATGTTTTCTCAAATTGTTTTTTTTTAAAGTACTGTTCCATTTCATGATTAAGGGATGATTTACGAAAAAAATATTTCCAGCTTGGTAATGGAATTGCAGGGTCGAAGCTTGCTGTCACTTTTAGCCATCCATCCCTCCATGTGTAGTCAACCATAAGAAATCACATACTGCAACCTGCCTAATTAACATTAATTAGGTAGGTTGTTTTGTGACCCCCTTCCTAATCTGCAATTTGTGATGCATCCTACTAGTGCATAGGTCGCATTGCAAAACACATTCCAATTTGCAAATCATCTGGTGTGCAAATTGCACATCCCTGGCTTGCAAATGGTAATAATACATCTGACCCATAAACTCTACTGTCAAGAAAAAATCTGGAATTGTAGCAAACTGCTCATTCTGACGTGATGGGACATTGCTTCCGCTTGTCAGCTTGAATGTTTGACTGGGGGTGGATGTGGTTGCTAGCTGGTCTCTGTACTACAGGAAGGAGTATATGGAGCAGAGTTAGCTGTGTTTGCAGTATAGTGAATTCCAGTACGGTGTTGATTTGCTCCTGGTTCACAAACACAACCATCTCCTGTGATCATCGTAGGCCTTCCCGTCAGCACTAATTCCCTCCCACTGTGATGCATATGCATAGAGGTAAGTGACACACCAGAATACCTGCTTATTCTAGTTTTGGCAAATGTGATCCCTTTCTTCTTGAAGAGAAGAATTAATACTTAGATAACACTTTTGTTTACATGATGATTGCCTGTTTTCTTTGTCCTATTTGGAGAGAGGCTGGATGTTTTATTTGCCTTTGTTATGTTTGAAGGAAGGCCACTATCATGACCAAATTCTGACACTACACGAATCTACTTTTATTTTAACATTAAAAGAGTAAAATTTTCTCTTGCGAATTTTGCGTGCCAGAGATGAAAGATAAAGGTGTACTACTAACAATAAAATAGTACAAAGTATTTAGTTTAGCTGAGCAAGACGGAAACACAATGTTCTGTCAACCATGCATTGTCTTTGCCGCTGGCTGAAAGGAATGAAAAGCTTTAAATAGATGCAATTGGATTTTCTGATAGAGTTCTGCCTGATACATTTTAAATGAAAGATTATTTATATTTCAGTAACATCACCCACAATGCAATATGTCACGCATGACAGTTTATAGAGTTACTGTCAGATTTATTATATAGCAAAAAACATTGGGTTGACGTAGATTTCCTTTTGGGAAGAGAGCTTAATAAAACAAATGCCAGAAATGTGATTTTTTTCTGCTATCAGAAAAATAAGTCTCATCCTATCTCAGGGTCTCTTATTTGAATCCTTATCTTGATATTTTGAAATACTCGTGCATATTCCCCATTCCTGACAGGAAACAATGTTTTTGTGTTATATTTACCCAAAGGGTTTCATAGTTCCTCTCAGCCCTCGTCAAATAATGACAATCTAATAAACTGCCACCAATAGGGAAACACGAGGCTGACTAGACATCACCCTTTAGTTCAGCAATCCTCTATGCTTTCTTGTATATATTGCAAGGTGAGGAGAGAAATGAAATACAGCTGCCAGAATCCCGGAAGGAGAACTTCAGCATTGTGCTTCTTTATTTCTGCTCTTGAAGAGTCTTTGGCATCAGACAAAATAAGACATGCAAAGAAGCGCGAATACATATATACAGTGCACCAGCAACAATTAGACACATGCATGTTTAAGCAATAACAACGACAGTGCATTGATTAAAGTATCAATACACTTTGATTTTTTTAGGGGAAGGAATATCAGTGCCCCAGCAACAGTGACAGTGACAGTTCACTGACTTAATATTCCCGTTAAGCTTATGAGATGCGTAGTATATCCATGGATCCTTGACAAATACCTGGAAATTTCAGCTCTTAAAGGCAGATGAAATCTCTAGGTGAAATATTGAGGGGTAATGACGAATGACCAAGGAAATCAGGATCAATTTTACTGATACCGTTTTCCATTCTTAAAGTGACCCATGGGTTCCCACTTGTAACCCCTGTTAACTCCCCCGCCCTAAGCTACAGATGCCCCCAGCATTGACAACTTTAGGGGCCAGCTCTGGAGCACATGAAATGAGGCCTTTAGAAATGAAGCTTGACATAAGAATATAACTTTAAAATACGTATAAGTAAATAAAGAGGTTGTTGCACTGTCCAATTCCTTAAGTAGATGCTCACTGCATAATCTGCATATGCCTAATGAAAATAAAAAACATTATGTAACTGATCTAGTAGCAACAGAGGACTGTTCAAAAGAGTGCCAAATAACTATGTATATTACATTGTTTAAGGAAATAGGCGCAAAGCGAACATAAATCACCTGCTTCAGGTCCACATAACCGGATTCAGCACAAGACGCTTCCTGGGGAAATGGTTCTGGCATTCATGTTAGCTAAGTAAAGAGTAAATCAACTTAAGATGATAAAGATCACATATTGTTCATATGTTGCTAAGGTCTGCCATGTAAAATGAAAAATTTGAGACCATCAACATGTACCCATCACATCCACAAACATACTGGTTTTGTTGCAGAGATTTCAAGTTTAAAGTGAATTTCTCTGTAAAAATAGTTTGTTTACTCAGAGATAATCATGTTTTTATATTCTTGGATGAGTTGTTACATTTGTTTCTTTTATCAAGGCTGTAAGCTTTTCTCCATTTTTGTTTTAGAGATCTTAGTCTAGAGGAGAACCAAGGGCTGTGGGTCGATTTCTGTAGTTTAGAACATTTTTAAGCGGGGCTAGCTTTGTAACCGCTCAATTAATCCAATTAGAATAGTTGTCTGTAGCAATATTAGAGTTGTCTGCAAGGGCGAGTTCTGATGCATCCAAGATAGCAATGAGCTTGGTTTTATTCATTTTATTCCAGGCTTGGGATTTTGAGACATGTGCGGTTGTGTTACCCAAGACACATATGATGGGAGATTGTTCAGTGACTATAATGGAATTATGGTCCGACCATGTCAGCAGGAGCACAGATTCCAGCTGCAGACAATGGTTACTTGAAAAAATGCCATCTAAGATGTGACCCGCTGAGTGTCTTGTGGTGTCTACCATTTTCTTCTAGGTTGAAAAAACTCAGATCATCAATGAGTTGTTCTGTTTCTTTATTAGATAAATCTTCTAAGGGAAAGCTAAAATCACCTAAGATGGTAAAGTTGGAAAATTTGCATTCATGATTAAAGAACGTAACTAACTGAAAAATTTACATGTGGACCTGGTGGCTGTGCATCAAGGCAGATGTGAAGCTAGATACAGATGAGATAAAATCTCACACTCAATGTAATACTGTACAGTGATCTCCAGTGGGTACAGGTTCCTCTTTTTGCTTCTGTGACAGGCACAAATCGACTCACACATTGGCCCAATGTACAGAGTTTTCGTGATTTCAGAACTTTAATTTCAGGATTGAGTTGCATAATCCCAGCATAGTTTGTCAGTGTATTTGGCACTATGCTCATTGATCTTACTCCATTTTTGTGGCTCTGTGATCCAGAGTTCCTTCTTATTGCCGGCTTCTTTTAGCTTTACTGACTTTGGGTCTGATTTAGATCTTGACAGATGGAATACACCTTCACAAACGTGATGGATGTCCGGTCCACCGTAATATGATCTCCGTAGTACATATCAGGATCGTAATACAGCAGATGGGATATTCGTCATGTTTGTCACAGAGTATTCCCCTCTGCCTGGATCTGAATCAGGCCCTCAGTCTCCTTAGAGCAAATTCACCAATCAACTAAGCTGTTCTCAACTTCTTAGCAACTAAGGTGCCTTGAATAAAATTCATCCAGCAGGCTAGATCTTTTCAGGAAGGAAGGCAGATCTAATTGAACTCTGTAGATAATGTGGACCCAAGGCAGGAGATTGGCACTCTAAATAAGAGTTGGAGGCACATGTTCAAGACAGCGTTCTTCACACAGGTCTTTTGCAGAAAGACAGGAGTTATTTGTATTCAAGAAATTCATGGAGACATATTTTCCATCAGCTCCATACGGGACAGTACAGCCACAACAAATAAAAACAGTTGTACATAATGAATAAAATAAGACAAACACACTACAATATTGATTTCCCTACAATAAGGATTTCTAGTTCATTCTCAGTGGTTGGGGGTAGGGTTCTGCGTAGATCAGACAATGCACTCTGAAGAAATAAGACGATACCCCAACAAAAATGATACCTGTACCCGATCACACCATGAAAAAACGGAACTGTAATCAAAATGTTCACCAATGCAGACAAGCAAAGGTTTTGTACACCAATACTTGGCATCTTTTTTATATGGGTTTTCGTGTGCCACAGTCCTAACAACATTCTTATGCATTATTTATTCCATTCACAAACTGAGAACCTTATATGTTTGTAAGTTCATGTACTCTTATGTATACATAGGTGTTAGAAATGGGGTCTCTGGTTGGCAGTCAGTTTGTACTCTGTCTAAGCAGGGACCTCGCTGTAATCAGGGTAAGGGAGTTACACTCCTAAGCAAACCCTGCTCATCCCTTTGGTAACTTGGCACAAGCAGTCAGGCTTATCTCAAAGGCAATGTGTAATGTATTTGTACCAACGCACACAGTAACACTGTGAAAACACTACAAAATGAACACAACACCAGTTTAGTAAAATAGTCAATATTTATCTAAATCAAAAAGACCAAAACGACAAAAATTAAACATACATAAACAAAGTTATGAATTTTTAAGGTAAAAAGATTCTTAATCCATAGAAGTCAATGGATGCTTTGTTTTTACACAAAGTACATGGTTTACATCAAAAATAAAACTGCACAGGTGAGCGTGCATCAGAAAAGCCAGTAATGCGCCGATTTCTTACTCCCAAGTAGGGTTGTGTGTTGTTTCTTCTATGGTCGGGTAGGCATTGTGTCGTATTTCTCTCCCGCAGAAGAGGGATGCATAGATTTCCGGACGGGCAACCTCCGTTCCACGCAGGTTCACAATGATTTTGATGCCCAGTGACGATGCATGCAAAATTCCGGCGCACTATGGAGAAGAACCAAGCTGCATGGGTGATGCATTGATTTTGGCAGTGGCACACAGGAGTTGCATCGATTTCCAAGCCGCAATGCACGTGGTGCATCGATTTTCAAGCCGCAAACCAGGTGCAGGTGCTGCATAAATGTTTCTCCCGCACAGCTCCTGTGTGTGAGTTTCAGGCTTGGTTCCACCAGCTTCTCCTTTCAAGGGCCCAGGGACTGGATAAGGCACTACTTGGCAGTGTAGGAGTCTCAGCAAGAGAGTCCAGGTGCTGGCAGAGGAAGTCTTTGATGGCCTAAGACTTCAGAACAGGGGGTAAGCTCAGTCCAAGCCCTTGGAGACACTTCAGAAGTAAGAAAACACAGCAAAGTCCAGTCTTTGTCCTCTGTCTTGCAGAAGCAGCAACTGCAGGCCAACCCAGCAAAGCACATGCACAGGCAAAAGAGCAGTACTCCTCCTCCAGCTCTTCCCCTTGGCTTAGGTTCCTCTTGATCCAGAAGTAATATAAAAATCTGGGGTTTTGGGCCCATTACTTATACCCCTTTCTGCCGTTGACATATGCAAACTTCAAAGGAAAGTCTCTGTTGTTGACAAGATCCTGCCTTGCCCAGGCCTGGCCCCAGATACACACCAGGGGGTAGGAGACTGTAAGGGAATATAGCATTTATGGTGACACCTTTTGAATGGATGCCTACATTGGAATAAAATGCCAAAAACAGAAATATGAATTAGTTGTGAAGCCATCTAAGACTACTGACAATAAAAGTTATCTTAGAACTTTTCTGCTCACTCTCCTATTGGTTATCCAGAATTCTAGGCCTTCTCGGGTTCACCTTACAATAGTTGTACACATCCTGTCACCAATAGTATTAGGAAATAAATTAGCAACATTCAGTGGCTCACTGTAGAGCCCCATTCTAATATCTCTGTCTATCTCTGTAGCTATACATATATAGGTAGTGATGTTTTTCTTTACTTGCACCTCTGATTTATGGTTTGTTGGAAAATGGCCCTCTCTGAATGGTCACCCCAAACATTTTAGCCTTCCTCCTCTTTTTTTGACCTCATTTGTGTTGAACTCTGGGCACTTTGCCACTGCTAACTAATGCTACAGTGCACGTGCTCTCTCCCTAAAATATGGTAACATTGAAATATACCCTATTTGCACATTTAATTTACTTGTAAGTTCCTAGTAAAGTGCATTCCATGTACCAAGGGCCTGTAAATTAAATGCTACTAGTCGGTCTGCAGCACTGATTTTGCCACCCACATAAGTAGGCCCTTAACCATGTATAAGGCTTGCCACTGCAGGGCCTGTGTGCAATTTACTCTCACTTTGACTTGCCATTTAAGACTATTTGCCAAGCCTTAAACTCCCCTTTTATTACATATGAGTCACCCTTAAGGTAGGCCCTAGGTAGCCCATAAGGCAGGGTGCTATGTAAGTAAAAGGCAGGACATGTCCTGGTAATGAAAAACTCTCAAAGCCGTTTTTGACTATTATGAAACCTGTGTCTCTCATAGACCACCACTGGCAATTCTGTTATGTACTTTTAGGTGGTCATTTCTGATCTGAAAGGAGAGGAGTGGCATTGTCATGTTCGGTACAGTTGAAATGGTAGTGAGAAATCCTGCCTACTGGTGAAGTTGTATTTAATATTACTATTTTAGAAATGCCACTTTTAGAGAGTATTCATTTTCTCTACACTTACTCTTTGTGTTACAGCCTGTCTCCAATCAATGTCTGGCATGTGCTGGTTGACAGCTCCCCCTTTGTATTCCACCCAGGCAGCCATAAATACAGGACACCTAGCTGGATCTGCATTCATCTGCATGTTGATGGGTCTTCCTGGGCAGGAACGGTGGAGGGACCCTCATTTGCATTTCAAAGGGTAGTGGCCTGACCCCACACAAATGACTGATAACCCCACACAGATCTCCACTTCAAAACCACTCTTTGAAGCATTCTCCACTTCAAAGGCACATTTGGGTATATATACTGGGCCTGTGACCCCTTAGAAATTAGACACTTTGGGACCTACAACTGGATTCTGTCAGAAGGACTGCAGTGCTGCCTAAAGGACTCAACTGGACTTATTTTCTGGGAGGACTGCTTTCCTGCTTGTTGCCCTGCTGCCCGCTGCTCCCTGACTCTTCTGGAAGCATTTTGCCATACCACCACATGTAATCTACAAGGGCTTGTCAGCTTTGCCTCCTGTTAAGAAGCCTCAGGGCCATCAAAGATTTCATGTAAAAGTGAAAATTCATGCCCGAATGCGGCGCGCCAGAAAAATTGCTGCAACGCCTCTCTTGCAACTGAAAAATCAACACAGTTCCTGCAGAATCGATGCAGTGCCTGTCTCAAGGCTAAAAAATCAATGCAGCGCCTGTAGAATCAACACTGCGTCTGTTTCCCTGTGGTTCCATCATCACAGTGAATTTGGATTTTCCACTCATCCATGCCTCATCTTCCATATTTGAAAGGAACGGAAGCATTGTCTCACCTGCGTGGGAAGAATTGACTCATCACCTCCTCTGCACAATTAGGAATTAATGCATTGCTTTGCTTTCCGGCGCCTCACCTCCCCTGTGACCTGCATTGTCTTTGTTTTTGATGCAGCCCAGAGACATTGTACTAAAGAGATACATCCACCCAATTCCTGTGGATTACAACCTACTTAAGCCGCTAAAAGTGTATATTGGACCTTTCTTATTTTGGTCTTGTTTTATTCAGAAAAATGTTATCAATTTTTCTAAACTAGTGTGAAGCACTTTTTTGGGTGCTTTTACTGTGCTATTCTATGAGTTATTGTGCAAATAATTTAAACATTGCTTTCTAAATTACACCTGCCTGCTCTATGCCAAGCTACTGGATGGTGAGCACAGGATAATTTAGATTGTGTTGTGACTTACCCTGACTAGGATTGTGGCCTCTTCTTAGACAGGGTACATACCTGCATACCTCTGCCATCTAGAGACATAGGGGGTTATTCCAACTTTGGAGGAAGTGGTAATCCGTCCCAAATGTGACGGATTTACCACCAGCCGTATTACGAGTTCCATAGGATATAATGGACTCGTAATATGGCTGGTGGTATATCCGTCACTTTACCGTCACTTTTGGGACGAATTACCACTTCCTCCAAAGTTGGAATAACCCCCATAATTCCTAACATGGTTTATTTGAAATGTACTCATTGTATAAAATAAATGATTTCTTTTTTGTATTGCATAACACACAAATTTTCTTTTACAGGCTGGCAGTTAGAACCTAGTTTCCACAGAAAAGCATTTTTTGCTTTGTGAATAAGTTTGACGCTATTTGACGAATCTTCACAACTTTTAAAACTAGTACAACAGTCAGTGCAGGTGCTGTGTTTCAGTTTCAGGCAGAAAGGTGGTGCTTGGTGCAGAGCCTAAGCACAGATCTCATTGTGAGATCATATTGGCTAGCCACACCACAAAGTAAAATGATGGAAGGAGTGCTGAAACTTTTTACTCACTCCCAGCCAAAGATTTGGACTAACACCATTGTTATTTTGCTCGTCACGACATCCCTGTTTAAATATGTATATATATATATATATATATAGATAGAGAGAAAGAGAGATAGATAGATAGATAGATAGATAGATAGATAGATAGATAGATAGATAGATAGATAGATAGATAAAGATACATATATATATATATAAAACACCTAGTTGCCGTCACCACTAGGTAGTTATAGTTAGTACCATGTTTTTATAGAAAAAGCATTTGTTGACTTGCCTATATCTTTGGCACAGTTTGATAAATCTTCACAAAATTTTCCAGAAAAGAGGCCCGGTGATTCTTGTTGTGCACGGAAAGTTTTGAGGTGATCTGTCAAGCGAGGGGTCGAGAAAAAGGGAGGTAAAAAAAAGTTGTGTTTCCCATGTTAATTCCAATAGGACCTTTAGACACTACTACAGCCCGAACCATTGGAGGGAAATGCACCAAATCTGGCAGAAAGCTAGCTGGTGGTATGCAGATTAGGTTTTTGCCTGTTTAGTGTAAATCCATTCAGTAGTCTTGGAGATATTACAGGGAAAATAAATTTGTAAATGACTCGCGAAAAAAGATGATCTTGTGCCGGTAAATGCACAGCTCTGAATGGCTATCAACATTTCAAACCAGGAAGGGTTGGCAGACATCTTGGGACTTGGCTTCAGCTGAGTCCCAGAAAAAATGCAAAAAAAAAAAAAAGGGGCCAGGGTAGAGACACCCGTATACCTTAGCTCTGGTTCTGGTCCCAAAGGACCCCCATCCACCCCCTGGGCTACAAAGCATTCTTTTAAAGAGATTGTGCAGTGAAGTCACAAAATGTGCAAATTTGCAGCAAAACATTTAAATAAACCAAGCCTATCCTCCTGCCCTGTTTTCTTAAAAGCCCCGGTTGTGCCAGATCCCTGGAGCATTTATAAATTTGAATGTGGCGGACCTCCCACCCCCCCAGCCTCGGGGACCACCACCTCCCCGGGGTGATATTTTGTTGTATCTGTGGGGGGATGTACCCCCCACCCTGGAGACCTGGGGACCACCACGTCCTCACTGCAAATAGTAAAAAATTTAAAGGTGGTCCGTTTCAGACCCCCAAGACCCAGTGACCACCACCTCCCCACGGATATTTCCACGCCCTCGATGAGCCACTGATGGCCCTGGGGACTCGTACCCCCCAGGTCTGGCTCCCACTATTTCTCTGTGCGCCCACCCCCAAAACATAGTTGTTTGCTTTGGCTGGGTGGGAGCTGACAGCTCCCCCCAAGTAAAAGGGAACATAACTCCTCTTACTGACTGCTGGATCTGTCAAACAGGTCCCGTTTTCATTGGGAAGACAGATGAAAACATTGCTCCAACAAGCAGGGAGCTCCTATTAAAAGCATCTCCTTGCTTGCTTGAGCAATGACGGCTCACACAGGAGGTGGGTGCCAGCTGGGACTCCGGGGGGTGGCCTTAAGGCTCCCCTCTGCAGTCCTAGGTAGCCCTTAAAGGGCAATAATTGATTTAAAAAATATCCGCTGGGACTGCACACATGGCCTTGAGGCTACCCAGTGGTCCCAGATAACATAAAGGGCAAAAAAGCAGAAAAAAAATAGTTGGCCTAATGGTGAAGGTCAAAGACGGAAGTTGAGAATTCTACTTCAGGCATGTCCATGATGATTTCCCTCCTTTAATTTCTTTTTAAACTACAAAAGTTTAAGGCTCATACTGGAAGCTAATGTCACTCTTTTGAATTGAGAAGTACAGTTTTCTTTTCAATTTATCCAGAAATATCTCATTCTGAGTATATCATCCTTCACAGCCTAAAAGAGCCTTTATCTCTCTTCCTCTCACACTCCTTCTCTCTCTCTTTCTCTCTCTCTCTCTCTCTCTCTCTTTCAATCTCTTTCTTCCACTCACACACCCACCAAGACCCTTACACACCCACTCACAGACTCACTCAGACACTCACACACCCACTCACAGACCCAGTCAGACCCTCGTGCACCCACTTACAGCCCCACTAGACCCTCACACACCCACTCACAGACTCACTCAGACACTCACACACCCCCTCAGAGACCCACTCAGAGTCACACACCCACTCACAGACCCACTGACACACTCATGCACCCACTCACAGACTTGCGCAGACACCTACACACCCACTAAGACACTGAAGCATGCAGTCTCACACACAGAGACTCTCACAGCAACTCCCATCCCCAAATACACCCTCTTACACCTATTCTCACAACCAGAGAGATAAGCTGCGACCCACTCCTAAGGTGCATGGCTAAATGGCCATGTGCAAAGTAGAGTTGGGTGGTCAGGAGGGTTGGCCGCAGGGACTGGCTTCAGGCTGTGCACGGGCGAAGGCAATGCATTGTGCAAGGTTGGGTACTTATATGAGATTGGCCTTGGGGCCTCACCACAGGCCGTGCCCTTGGACAGCCACCGCTGTTGCTGTATACTTCCAAGGGCTGTGTGCAGCAGTGGTTGGATTAACGTATAGTATTGAAAATTACTATAACTTAAAAAACATAGAAATTCACTGAAAAAAATAAAGGTTACAGGGACGTTATAGTTAGGAAACAGAAGTTCGGCTCACATTTAAAAATGTACAAAACCACAGAAATTCACCTGTTATAGTCAGAGTTATCTCACGTAACTATAACTTTTGCCCAAAGGTAACTATAACTCGTGCCCTCACCATGCACTGCTAGTTACCCCACAAATTACAGCACTGAAAAACTGATAACATCATTGATAATATCATAATATAAATGTAATATTAGAGGTAAAATTTATGATGAAAAAACTGTGCATGGTGGGGGGAAGCGAGTTATAGTTACCTTAGGGCACAAGTTATTGTTACTTGAGATAACAGGTGAATTTCCATGGTTGTACATTCAAAATGTAAGCTTAAATATAATATCCCTGTAACCTTTTTTTTTTCTGAACAAAATATATCAGAAAGTATCCCATACACAGCTGGTCATTTCCACCAATCGGGGCTGGTACAAGAGACGGTAGCAGGACCATAGTAATCGTAAAAGTAATGGTAACCCTTCCTTGTTAACAAAAAGAGACTTGCTCTCCTATGTGCATCTTACCGAGAAAGCTTTATTCGGCATCACGTTTCAACCACCAGGTCTTCATCACAGCTATAGAAAAACAAACCAGTGCCCAACCACCATTAACAACAATGTACAAACAACATACATGATAGAAATACTCACCATTTTTTTCTTCCATGAAGTATGTTTTTCTTTTTTACATTGCCCTCAGTTTGTTAAAGTGACACTGACATGTTAGAATAATGCAAGATAACAAAAATAATGTAATGAAACTAGTCCTCATAAATATCAATGTGCAAATCATTTTTCTCTAGACTGAATGTTAAGGGCCAAAATTACTGACAGTATATTCTAATATATGTTTTCTAAAACCCTGAGTGACTAAATATGCTTCTTTGCCTGCGCAAAAGTGTAGTTGGTCATATCACTTCTATAGTAAAGAAAATCAATCTGAAGACTGTATACTTTCTATGATTCCATTTATGTGGCTCCTGGTTCTTCGTTACCAAGATGAGAACATACAAATATATACCAGAGAATATGACAACCTAATCCAGTTTGTATTCTTTAACAATAATGTCCTTATTCACTAAAACATAAATTCCAAATGCATAATGTAAAAATAGAATAAAAGAAAGAAAGAAAAAAGAAAATAGAAAATACATTTCTCATGTGTGTGTACATTATATTAGCAAGCACCTGAAATAATAACTACATTCCTTGTCAGGGTGAACCACTAAAGTCAGTAAATTATTCTGAGCTCAATCCCTTGTTATGTGTAAAGTATTTATGTAGAACTCAAATAGTAATGAAGTCAAAACACAGAACTTTAATAAAGAAAATGACAAAAATCCAAAACGTATAACTGTAATTTGGATTATTTTAAAGTTTACTCTCCAACCCGGGTTATTTGGTTTAGGGCCACCGGTGATGGAGGCTTGGTTGGACACATGGACCAAGGTCGTCCCTGTGAAGAGTTTTAACTTCAGACTTAGAAGCATATTTACAACAAATTGTCATAGGTCAGTGCCACAATTATTTTTGCTATGCTGCCCTACGCCAATTTGAAAGGGCAAAAATGCATTTTATTTACAAGTTACAGTGCATGTCTGTCCTTTCTTTCTGCACTGGTGCACAATTTGTTGCCTAGCACCAACACAGACTCCCTTGCACCATGGTGCATGGGTGCGTGTGTTGCATGCAGGATTGTTTTGTGCAGGAAAAGACACTTTCCTGCACAAAAACAATCCTGGGAGGAGTTTTCCTCTTTCTATGTGTGCTGAAGAATGCAGCACACATAGAAAATGGAAAAAATGAAAAGAAAAAAATATATATTCCTTTTTGCAACTGTCCTGGGGAGGCGTAAGATTGTGATGCATTCCTAGGTTGACAGATCCTTGTAAATCTGAGAATCCATCAAAACCCATGGGTGTTGCATGGGAAAACCCACTTAAATGGCCATTGATCGCCCCCGTGATGCAGTGTAAGGCAACACAGCTTATCTGGGAGGCCATGACAAGCCACACAAATGGTTTTCTGTAGCCTAGTAGATATGGGTCTGCACTATGCACCTTGAGTGTCAACAAATAGTGACACACCAGTGGCGCAAGGGGCTTAAAAATGCCCCTTAGTCTCTGGAATTGAAGTAAAAGCCCTTTGCAGGGCAAGGAAACCGGCTGTGACAGATGATTACTCCATATCACCAGAGAGCTACTAGACGAGGCCTTGGTGAGGTCATTGACCTTTTGCCTAAAAGCTCACAATGGTTTAAATTTGAATTTCACGTCTGAAAAGGGCCCTCACCAGCCAGATAGTTCTTGACCATTTGCTCTATGAAGATTTCTACTTTGGACTTAGTCATTTTTTTTGGAGCAGTGATTTTCTAAGCGGGGCAAGGCTGCAGGCTGTGGCTGAAGAGGGCTCCATGATGCCAGATACATTCTCCACAAGGTCCCCACTGACTTTGCTGCTGCAGAGAAGAATGCGGTGGAAGCAATCTGAATTTTTATCCCTGAAGCTTTAAGCCCAGCAGTGATGCACCTTTATTGGATTGGCTTAACAGGTTTGTCCCGGTCATTTATCATTTCTCACAGGAAAAGGGTGGCAAAACCTTTGCAGGGTTCAATAAACTTTTAGGAGGAGTACATTTTGAAACCACCACCCATCCAGGACCTTGGAAACATCAATTGGAGGTCAAAATGCACCACAAAAGAGGCCACCAGCAGGGTTCAGGACAAGTCCAGTTGGAACTGGTTAGGTGGAAATGCAGGAAAAGGCCTCTTGAAGCTTGTTGTGCCCTTGTAACGTAAACAGGAGGTCAGTCTTATGAACCTTGGAGTCCAGCTTTTTGTCCTGGGTACAAGATGTAGAACAGGTCCATTCTTCAGGGCTCTTCTCAGGTCAAGACAGCACGTCCAGTCCTCACCTGCTTTTCCACAGGTCCAGAAGTGATCTGAGGATGGTACTGAGGGTGCCACTTTTATGCCCAGTGCCAGCATGTGGGAGACTCCTGACCATTCGCTAACCGATTGGGTCAAAGTTCCCACTAGTAATCCCACCACTTTTTACAGCACTTCGTGTCTGTTTTACTGTACCCAATGCCACAGTGCCTTTCTCTGCTAAATATCTACATGGCAGAACTGTTCCTTTCTTTGCAGAGCTCCTGTGCCCTCTCGAGAGATGTAGCTAGGGAAATGAGCAACTCCCACACACACAGGTGTTGCTCATTGTGTGTGTGTGTGTGTGTGCGTGCATGCGTATGTGTGTGTATGTACATACATGCATACATAAATAGACACACACACTATAAAAAAGTGGATGTGAAGAACGGAATATCTTTTGTGAGAGGAAACTGTTGGCAGTTAACCTAAATGAACATAATAATGAAGGTGAATGTAAGGTGAATAAGAACTTATAGGCGGTCATTCTGACCGCGCCGCCCGCCATGCGGTTACCGCCGAATGACCGCACCACGGTCAAAAGACCGCGGCGGCCATTCTGGCTTTCCCGCTGGGCCGGCGGGCGACCGCCAAAAGGCCGCACGCCGGCCCAGCAGGAAACCCCCTGCAACAATGAAGCCGGCTCCGAATGGAGCCGGCGGAGTTGTAGGGGTGCGACGGGTGCAGTGGCACCCGTCGCGATTTTCACTGTCTGCATAGCAGACAGTGAAAATCTTTGTGGGGCCCTGTTAGAGGGCCCCTGCACTGCCCATGCCACTGGCATGGGCAGTGCAGGGGCCCCCAGGGGCCCCACGACACCCGTTCCCGCCATCCTGTTCCTGGCGGTAAAAACCACCAGAAACAGGGTGGCGGGAAGGGGGTTGGAATCCCCTTGGCGGCGCTGCAAGCAGCGCCACCATGGAGGATTCCCTGGGCCAGGGGAAAACCGTCGGGAAACCGCTGGTTCCCCTTTTCTGACCGCGGCTTTACTGCCGCGGTCAGAAGAGCCCAGGAAGCACCGCCAGCCTGTTGGCGGTGCTTCCGCTGCCCTCCGCCCTGGCGGTCATGGACCGCCAGGGTCGGAATGACCCCCATAGTCCCTCAGAAGTACTAATTGTGGAATGCGAGGAACTGCCTGAGTTGGTATTCTGAAATATGCAGTAGTACCCAAGTTATATTAGAACATTCGAACGTTGGCAGCTCCATTGAAAACAATGGAGTGCTGCGGGCTTTTACTGGCCGGTAAAAGCCCGCAGCGCCAACATTCCAATGTTCACTTTGTTCACAGCAACAGCTGTGAACAAAGCCTCACGGAGCCCGAGGGATTTTAATCCCCTCGGGCTCCGTGAGCAATTTGTTTTTTTTAATAGAACATTCTGCCCTGAGTGGCAGAATGTTCTAATAGCCTTAGAACCCGCCATAGCGGGCTCTACCGGCTATTAAAGGCCCTTTCCCTTGTTAAATGCCCTCGCCTTACCACAGTTTTCATTGAATAACAATGTGAGTTGAAAACATCCTTTCATATGGAAATTACATGCAGACGTTCAGGTGAAACCAATGTGGTAATTTTTCATTTAATGTCGCAGCGTGGACATTAGCGCACGCTGCAGTATTAGGATATCTGGATGTGGTATCCATCCATCTGGAATACTGGACTTGAGGCGATAACAAGGGCCGTCGCAAATATAGTTGCGATACCTAAAAAATATTTCAACCTCATGTTAAGAAAATGTATTGTGATGCAGGTGTACAATTGACAAGAAATTTTAATAATTATGATGGTGTATCATGTTTCTATTTTAAGATGAAACGGAGATTGAGTTCTGTGCTTAAATCCTGTATAATACATATTTGGTTCTCATGATCACCCCACTTATACTGACTTAAACATCTCACAGTGCCTACCCGTGAAACTATAGCCCTGGCAACTGACGATTATCATTTAATCGAGCTTGGCAATATACCTTATTTATACACTACAAAGTTCACATTGAAGCCCTCAGCCACATGGGAAATTCTGTAATAGTCTGAAATACGAAAATGAAACGTCTTCGTTATGTCTAGGACAATTTCCTTTCTTGTCATATTTTCACAGATTAAAAACTGAAGTTATGGACACTGAATTGACGAGACAGCTGTTGCTAATTTCAGTATGGATGCTGAAAGAAAGAGAAATCAAGTTCCAAATGACAATAAATATTTGATAAGCTGTTTCATAATAAACAATATGTATTCACCAGAATGTCCATTGCACGCTTTCGCATTTAACAAAACATTTAAATAAACATATGCAAAAACTATTTGCTCTGTTAATGAACCATTGTTTATTTAACGCCTCAAGAACGTCCTTGAACAATGGCTAAAGGCATGTAAATATAGCCAGGAATATGTTATTGAAATATGATATTGACCATTCAGACTTTTATCCCTGCACTAAAAACGATTCTAAACTATAAAACACATATTTCATGGTAAAATGTTCAATATTTTACATCAAAATGAAATTCATACTGCACTGAATAAACGCACCTGTGTGCGCACAACCTCACATGTGAGACATAGTCGGAACCTGTAATTGAGCAGCCCAAAATGAACGACTTGCAGGGGTTATAATGAGCTCTGCTACATCTATCGCCATTTAAATTGATAACAATATGGTCATGCAAACGACACCAAGAACTGATTAACCTCCAATTAGGCACTTTGTTAAAGGCCATAAAAGAAAGTGTAATCTTCCACACACCGACTAGAATTATTCTAACATATAAAAGTGATTATTTTAACCGGAACAATAAATCAGAACCAGCTACATGATCTATCCAAATGCCTGAGGGACTGACTCATTCCACCGTTTAATCACGATCAATATTAAAATTAACAGTGATTGTATTTGGACAAAAAATATCTCCGTACTGCAATACTGGATTGAAAGCTAAGTAGGTCACTATAGTTTCAAAGTACTAGTAGAGGACCTGAAAGGACCCGAAATCTAAGATCATTAATTTGGAAAGAGCAAGGTATGGATTCCCACAAAGATAGCAAAAAAAGTGACTTCTCAGTTAAATACCGTTTCAGCAAGAAAACTAGAATTACCCCGCCTAACTTTGTCTCAAAGGTTACTCTTTTCCTTGAAGAAAGGTATGCAAAGTCTTTAAGTGGCAACAGAAAATAAAGACACACATCAGTAAAAAAATAACAGAATTTCTAAACCAATTTGATACAAAAAAGAAGAAATATTTATTGATGTGAATTAGACCTGATCTACTGAAATTAAATTCATGTAGCGAGACGTGAATTTTTAGAGTTTACATGTTTGACTGCATCAAAAACCATCAAAGTGTTAATATCGTTAAATTGTTGAAGATGACCTAATCAGCCGTGCCTATTTAGACTGACCTAGATGAAACTTTCATCAGATGAAGCCCAGCGATACACCCCCAGTCAATAGTTTTACCTACTAACCTGGAAGAAAATATGGAAGCCAAAATGTCCCTGCCAGACCAAAAAGCCACTGTGTGGAGCTTGGTAAGTCCTCTTACAAGCTGGTTTATAGAAGCAAGAACCTCACTGTGCTGACTGGAGTTAAGCTATCTAAATGCACACCTTATTCAAAGTCGAAATTGAATCAGACATAAAAAGGCCATTGTTAGAAATGGGGTCTTTGGTTGGTAGTCAGGTTACCCCCTGTCCCAGCAAGGACCCTCACTCTTGTCAGGGTAATGGAGAAACACGCTTGGATATCCCATGCTTACCCCCTTGGTAGCTTGGCACAAGCAGTCAGGCATATCTCAGAAGCAATGTTTAAACTATTTGTACCATCACACACAGTAATACAGTGAAAACATTACAAAATGGATACCACACCAGTTTAGAAAAATAGGTAATATTTATATAAATCAAACAATAGCAAAATGACAATAGCAAAATGACAAAAATCCAACATACAGAAGTTAAACAAAAGAATAAGATGCTTACTCCATAGAAAACAATCAAAATGTTGTTTTTGCACAAAGTACCTGGTTAGCATAAAAAATAAAGCCACACGGGCGAGTGTGCGTTGGAAAAGCCAGCAATGCATCAATTCCTTCCTCACAAGTGAGGCCGTGCGTAGTATAAAAAATGTATTCTCCGGTCGGGTCAGTGATGTGTCCTTTTTCTCCCTTGCAAGAGAGCAACGTGTCAATTTCTGGACTGGGCACCTTAGATCCGCGCAGTGTCGGGTTTACTTTGACGCCCAGGGATGATGCATGGAAAATCCTGTCTCACGGTATTGGAAAACTGTGCTGCGTGGAGTTTGCGTCATTATCAGCAGCCGCAAGCGGGTGTTGCACGTCTTTTCTCTAGCCACAATGCGTCGATCTGCCAGCGGGAATGCAGGTGGAGTGTTGGTTTTAGCCGCGAAGTCGGCGGCATGTCGTTTATCAGCCACGTTTCAGATACTGCATCAAAAATATCCCAGAACAGCATTTTGGACGTGGATTTTCAGCTCTTGTCTGCCAACTTCACCTTTCAAGGTCCCAGGAACTGGATAGGGCACCACTTGGCAGGGCGGGAGTCTCAGCAGAAAGTCCAGGTGTTGGCAGAGGAAGTCTTTGATGGCCCTGAGACTTCAAAACAGGAGGCAAGCTCAATTCAAGCCTTTGGAGATTCTTCACACGCAGGAATGCACAACAAAGTCCAGTCTTTGTCCCCTTTCACAAGCAGAAGCAGCAACTGCAGGATAGCCCTACAAAGCACAGTCACAGGCAGGGGCAGTACTTCTCCTCAGCTCTTCTACTTGGTAGAGGTTCCTCTTGGTTCCAGAAGTGTTCTAATTTTCAGGGCTTTTGGTCCCAATACATATACCGCTTTTTGCCTTTGAAGTAGGCATACTGCAAAGGAAAGTCTCTGTTGTTCACAAGATCCTGCTTGCCCAGACGAGGACCCAGGCACACACCACAGGGTTGGAAACTGCATTGTGTGAGGGCAGGCACAGCCCTTTCAGGTGTGAGTGACCACTCCTCCCTCACCTCCTAGCACAGATGTATCATCAGGATATGCAGGCTACACCCCAGCTCCCTTTGTGTCACTGTCTAGTCGAGAGGTGCAAACAGCCCAACTGTCAAACTGACTAAGACAGGGAATCCACAAACAGGCAGAGTCACACAATGGTTTAAGCAAGAAAATGCCTACTTTCTAAAAGTGGCATTTTCAAACTAACAATCTAAAAACCAACTTCACTAAAAGATGTATTTTTAAATTGTGAGTTTAGAGATCCCAATCTCCAAATTTCCATCTGCTCTCAAAGGGAAACTGCACTTTAATAATATTTAGAGGTAGCCCCCATGTTAACCTATGAGAGAGACAGGCCTTGCAAAAGTGAAGACTGAATTTAGCAGTATTTCCCTGTTAGTTCATGTAGCACACATCAGTACATGTCCCACCCTTAACATACTCTGCACCCTGCCCATGGGGGTACCTAGGGCCTACCTTAGGAGTGCCTAACATGTATGAAAAGGGAAGGTTTAGGCCTGGCAAGTGGGTACACTTGCCAAGTTGAACTGGCAGGTTAAAATTGAAAACACGAACATTGTAGTAGCAGGTCTAAGCCATGGTTACATGGCTACTAAGGTGGAAGGCACAGCCAGTGCTACTGGATCACTAGTAGCATTTGATTTACAGGCCTTGGGCACCTCTAGTGCACTTTACTAGGGATCTACTAGTATATCAAATATGCCAATCATGGATAAGCTAATCACACATACATTTTATTTAGGAGCAGTTGCACTTTAGCACTTGTTAGCAGTGGTAAAGTGCCCAGAGTATCAAAAAACAGCTAAAACAGAGTCCAGCACACATCAACCACCTGGGATGTAGAGGTAAAACGTAAGGGGAGACCATGCCAAGGATGCCAAATCTAACAGCCGCTATCTGAATTCCTACCTGTTCTTTGTGTCAATGAGTGTCTTCCTTTCTGCTCAAATGCCAAAATAACTGCTGGGTGCAGTTTAATTAATTTCTCCTTTCCTTCCTGCCAGGTGAATGCCAGCATGCTGGCTGCTCTCAGAGGCTTACTGTTCATTCCTGAGTGCCACGTCATACCTATTCAACTGGTCTAGGGAATCTAATTACTATCACTGCAGTGGAAAGAGCTTGCTACAACTAGCCCAGTGACTGTGAAGGTTCCATCAGAGCGGAACATTTTTTTCATACCTTTTTTGTTGTATAGTTACCAAAGATACAGATTCATTATATAATTAGATTTTTGATAATTATTATAGTGGTGCATGGATGTTTTTCAAGACTCTCCTAAAGCCAATTTATGGGAAGAATGACATTCATTTTCAACCTTAAAAATGCAGCCTATAGTATACAGTGAGATACTCAGCTGGATCTTTTCACTGTAATATTATGCTAATGTAGTGTGCCTCCATTTTACATATAATGTGCCGAAGGCTGGTGAGCTCCATGGCACTACTATAGCTACCTTAAGTAATGTAAAAAGTAGGCTTTTCACCATGTTAAAAATAGTTTCCTGTGACAAGTACTGGTTGTATCGTTTGGCTACAGTAGGTCATGTTAGCAATAACACTCCTTAGCGGTGATTTCAAAGTCACATACGCATGTGGTGCAATGGCAAAATGCAGTCCACAGATGACATATGACCACTGGTAGCCTTTGGACTATTTTACAGTGACCTTTCTGATAGGGCCGAGAATACCAATTAAAATTAACCAGGTGACAAATTAACCGCCAGTGTCAGGTGCTCCCGGCATTGTTATAGACCATCACTATGGAAGAAATCCGTTTTGTAAATTCATTTTCACCTCTTTCTTGAAGGCTCTGGTCCATGATTTTGCTCAGATTTCTGAAAAAAAAATTATTAAAACTTTGCACAAAAACAAGTCATTGTCAACTGAAAATCATAAAAAGCTTGAAGGGGCTCTCTTTCACAAATCATAGCTTTGCTTCTTAGCCTGGAATAAATAAAGCCATTAACGCCTCACTGGGAATAGCTCAGAAGTCCACAGAGCAGGCAGCATAGGTTTTCTGCTGTGGACAAATATCAACACCCCGCCCCTCTTGAAAGCAGGGGATATTTATACCCCATTTGCCCCAAATTTGCATCATTTTTTTTCTTTACGCTAATTCGGCACAAAACTAACTCCATATTTATATTTTTACGTTAAACCCGTCAACGTCAAAATATTGGAGTTTGCACCATTTTTTATATGCATGCACTCACCTGGTGTCAATGAGATGCAAGGTAGGCATTCCCATCTAAAAAATGGTGCTAACCCCTAAGCCCCATATTTATCCCCACATGCTAAAATGACGCACTGGTGGGAGGAGGGGCTAAATAATGGTGCAAAGCTTGCTTTGCACCATTATTTAATGCCTGGGTCAGACTAGGCATTAAGAGACCTGTTGACCCATTTCCATGGTTAAACACCATGGAATGGTTCCACAGGTGCCCTCTTCAAGCCCCATGAACACCCCCACCCACACCAGAGGGACACTGGAGGATGGGGGACCCCATCCCAGGTAAGTATCGGTAAGTCTTTTTTTTTTTTTTAATTAAAATGCCATCGGGGGCCCAACTTGGGGCCACCTGCATGGCACTGAGTGGACTGGATGATTTTGTGTCAGAAAATGACGCTAGGCTGGTTAGAGTCATCTTTTTTTACTCTAACCAGCCTAACGTCATTTTTTTGTGCAAAACCCCCTTCTCCCATACAGCCAGCCCCACCCGGCTAGCTTCATTTTTTTCTTACGCTAGCCCACAATTTACACCGGCTTGCGCCATTCCATAAATATGGCGCTCAGCTGGTCCTCAGGAATAAAGCAAGCCGGTGCCAAACCTTTTGGTGCAAAACTGCGTTAGTGCAGTTTTGCACCAAAAAGTATAAATATGCCCCTTTATAGTACCTGATATGATGAAACGTTATGGGTGTTTTATTGTTCTCAAAGTGGGATCACGATTTTTTGCAATGCTTATCATGCTGTCAGCAATTTACACAATAAGACAAGATTTTTATCGGGAATCACACTCTTAGGTAACAAAATATCTGCGACTGAAATTAAATTGTTTTATCAACTGATATTTCATCTGCAGTGCCTTTCCACAGGGAGCAAATGACCTATCATTGTATGCTCAGTGCCTCACAAAAACAATCAATACGTTAAATTAATTTTGAGACACTAAACCAATGTTCTGTGGATGGGTGAGTGGCAATACCAGACAACCACAAGCATTCCGAAATTAGAATTACAATATAAATTGCTGACAATTTTGTGTGCAAAGCAACAATCTTTATAGTTCATATTAGCGCTAGTTTTCTGCACTTAAGGTAAAGGTGGATACAGATATACCCGGATAATACCTTAATTTATGAGTGTTTTGTATCACCACAAGCAATATAAAAGGACAGCGTTAGCAGTATCTCTGCAAAATTACACATTTTTCATCCTGCTTGCTGGAAAAGCATGTTGGCTTAACATTTGTGAAGATGTTTCACAGTCGCTACAATCCTTACATGTATGGGCCATATGTACGAACACATTTTTTTCCCTTAGACACAGAATGTCTGTTTTACCATAGGCTTTTTCAAAACAATAATGTAAATAATGACAAAACCTGCAAAGTTTGTGTGGCAAAATGTTTGGTACTGCTGAAAACTTGGTAACCCCTATTGAAAGGATGGACTACGTAGCAAAGTTCCTATCATGGATGGCCTCATTCCTAGTGAACATTTATTTGAGAAGGCAGTTTGGCACAAAAAAACACTGAAGCTGCTTGTTGTGGAATTTGTAAGGGTTAATATAAACTCCCAATTCTCAATAATACTGCCTTAACATGTCTAACTTCTTTTCTGGTGCAACTCCTCAAATTGAGGTGTCACATCTACTTAAGCCTATATAGCTTGTCGAGCTCTGCTTTCTTTGACCGGTAATTGTGAGGTTTGCGCATTTTTTTGCTTTTCACTCTCTGCTGCCTCAAGTAGATTCTGTTTCATTAACGTGAATCTACTTCAAAGGGGCAGAGTGGAAATATATAAGTATGTGTAATATAGAAGTGGAGCATGTACATTTTGAAAACCAATTGACCACGTAAAATAGATTTCAACAATTTGTTTGACTGTCTCTAATATTTGGTGGTGTCCAGAAAAGGGTTAGAAAATTGGGATGAAAAATGCACTGTTTTTGCCAAAGTGTCCTAAGTGTGTGCGTTGTGAACACACAATGCTTACGTCGCACACACTAGAAAATATTTGAACATTTCATTAATGTGTCTTTAGATCTTCCAGATTTTTGCTCAATATATAAAAACAGTGCTGAAAATGACATTGGGCTCTCTCGGGAGAAAAGAAAACAAAAGACCTTTGAACACACTAATTTGGAGCAGATGTTTATGTGCCACCTCTGTCAAAGTTCACCACTGTTGAAGAATAGGGTTTGTCTCTTGATTATATTTTGTTAATATTCTCTATAGTATAGGATTTGTCTCTTGTTAAATGTGTATGTTAATATACATAGAAAATGCTGCATTTAATAGAAATCCCTGTAAATAGTAATGAGGCAGTTTGGGAATGATTCAGGGTCTAACTTAAAGGAACATAATTTCTATTAATTGGATTATTATCATACATTCCTGAAGTGCTTATTTTATTAGAGCCACTGTCATAATGTTTAATTGACAGTAGAGTGGAAATATACTCCTAAAATTCAGTTATGACAATTATCAATTCACATCATGTTAGGGAAAGAATTGTGCTACTTTACATCTATGAAAAAAGTGGTTCATTTTTAAGGGTGTTTGATCTTCCACCTCAAAGCATATTAACACTAATGCACCTGGGTGAACCTCAAAATTAATTAGAGTAACCTGTGCCCAGCTGTCTGGGGCTGTGGCACAGAACACAGTGGCCTAACATAGGAGAATGTAGAAAGTATGTATGCAGTTCTGATATAGGAATAAAGTCAAAACACCATAAAATAGAATTCTGATACTGAATTATAAACATATAGTAAATAGAGTACATTTGAATTAAAAAGACATCAAAATGGCAAAAATTCAATAAGAGGCAGTACATTTATGATTTTTCGATCATTTAATTGAAAACTGTGTTACAAAGCACTGACTTCTAATGAAAGTCTATGGAAGCAATAGCTACAGACCTAGGCCAGATTGCAGGTGGACCGCAATGAAGCCAGACACACCACGCAGGTTACTTTCTGATTTAGGGCCTGATTCAGATTTCCGAGGATGGAATACTCCATCACAAACATATCCCATCCACCATATTACGATCTCCATGGGATATAATGGGATTGTAATACTGAGGATGGGTTTTCTGTCACGTTTCTGATGGAGTATTCCCTTCCGCCAAGATCTAAATCAGGCCCTCAGTCTTTTTTATGGAGCTCAAAAACTTCCAACTGGAGAAGCTTGAAACTGTATCAGACATGTGCTGATGTCCCACTGATGCTCCGGAAGTCTTGGAACGCCAAACATATTTTCTGACTTTTCAGGGTTTCTGGAGCAGCTCCTATGGGTCACTTCTAATTTTCCCAGGGCCTCTCAGACAGCACTTAGGGGACATGACTCACTGCAACAAAGCCGAATCCAGGTCCAATCGTTAGTGGTCAACTGGCCACTTAAGTAAACAGACCTGTTGCAGTTTGTGTTCCTGTACCTGACGCAGGACATCAACCAAACAAGCCTTTAAGTCCACTTCTTAGTCCCGGGTATGTGGGAGCAAGTCCAGCCTTTCAGGCCTCCACAGAGGTACAGACAGCAAGGAACCAACTCATCTGTTGATGTATTGCAGGTCCAGAAAGTGTTCAGAGGAGTTGCGAGTGAGGTGCTAGCCTTGTAGGTTTCACTAGCCAGTGGGTGGGGGTGACTTCTGAAACACCCCCTGGAAAAAAAACTTCCCAGCGGCATCCCTCCCCACTTTTGCAGCACCTCCATGTATGTCTTACTGCAAACTATCCCACATTGCACCATTCTATAAAGAAATCCAGGATGGCACAAGCAGACCATTTGCAGTTGGAGGGTGCTTGTGTGTCAGTCAAGGGTAAGTTAAGAGAAATGAGTAGTCCCTTTCTTCTAAGGTACACCAATCTAGATTTGGGGCCAACCCCCTGCCCTTTCACCTCGTCATTGGGGTGGAGACAGACTGACTACCATGTCTACAGGGACCAAAGAGCTTCTATTATAAGTATTTTCCTTCCCTTTCTATATGACTTGATTGCATTATTCAAACTTCCTCCAAGTTGCTTTAGTGTACAAGCACTCCACCTTGAACACTTCGTTCTTTTAAAATGTGCCGCAACCCAATTTAGCATGTACAGTCCAGCACAAAATCTCTGTATCTAGCTTTGTACCACCCACTTCCCATTATTCAAGACTTTGACATCTATATTATTTAAAGAGGAAAACAACACAAATATGCAACACCTCCCTTCATATTTATTCATTCCTCTCACTAATGGCTTCTGAGCTAGCAGTCCCATTGTTTGTAAAAGGTTTCAGTGTGATAACCAAGGTTGCCCTTTGAATTCGTATCACTCATTAAATCGTTACTTAGCTGACTTTCTTTTCTGATGTAGACTTGTGTAAGGGGTCTCTTCTTAATCAAAACAATCCATATCAAGATTGATATTGTTTGAAGAATTGTCAAGACAATTATGTATGTTTTTATAGATGCATGTAACTTACTATAGTGCTTTGTAGTCAAAAGAATTTAATGGATGATATGTTTGAATCAGACCATACTTTTTCATGATATGAGGACATAGCATCTACCAACTAAAGATGTTTTCTCTTAAGAGATTTTCTCTTTCTAGAAGAGTCAGCATTTACAAGATATTAAGATTCATTTTGCTTGACTTACATCAACATAAACGTTTGACAGAAATGAAAAAAAAATGATTGCTTACATTTCAATGCCACATGCTAGGATTTTGGTGAAACATGAAGTGGTTTCACCTTACCTATTTTTTAAGTTGGTACATTAATACAATGTATACTTCTGTTTGAAGACCCCATTCACAGGATTATTTTGGGCATCTCAATGCATCATTTTCTTAAAGCACACATGACTGTGTTCTTCTTTGGCTTGTATTTTTTAATGCTCACAGGATGTCGACATCAGTTCACCTCAGTAGCACTGATATCAGTAGCCTGGTAACATAATGCTTTCTTTTTGCTCGTTGAATACATCATTAGTTAATTCAGCAATGATTTTAGTTTTTCAATATAACTTGTGCAAGTTTCAATTGTATTCTCTGGTACATAGAAAATTAGAATTTAAATAGCATGATTTTGCACATAAATAGAATGAGATTTGAAGTTAGCACCGGGCAGATCTACTTTAACGAGGCAGACATATTCTTCTAAAGGAGAGACATTGGCTATTTGGTGTTGACATGAATATGCTCTGACCTTGTATTCTGAACATTACGTTGATTTTAATACTGATGTTCACCACAGAGCCATTTTATTTACAGCCAGAAGTTTGAAACAGTTGTCTGGTTTATGATTTCTGTTAGTTTTTCCTTCTCAGCCCTTAACCATCACCCATGACTGGAGATGTAATATTGTCCTTGTAGCTCATTTGATAACTGTCATTTGAAAACAATGCATTCCAAAATGGCTTCAAATTCTAGGACAAGAAGTGTTTTTCTGTATAGGCTTTCAATTGACTTTGTGATTTATCTGTGATTTCAACCATGCAAAGAACCAAACCCAGTCATCCATTTGTGGGCTACACATCCCTTTAGATAATGTGTTTAAACAAAAAGTGAACTGAAGCATATAGAAAACTGAATTAGTGGTTGAAGGGGGTGAAACTCTACTCAAGCAGCAACCACAATCTCTACCAGGGTGAGACATAAGCACACCCCAAATCAGCCTGTGCTCAATCTTCTGGTAGCTTGGCACAAAAGCAGTCAGTCTTAACTTAGAGGCAATGTGTGAAGTATTTATGCAGCAACTTAAAAAAGTAATAAAATGAAAATGTAACACAAGAAAAATTCCACACCAAATTAGAACACTAGAGTAAAATGTAATAAGTTATTTGAGGTCAAATCAACAAAACTTGACCAGTAGAAGCATAGATATGCAATTTCAAAGTTTTAAGGTAAGTAAAAACAATGCCTAAAATCACAAAGCTATAACTGTAGTGATGTGGTAGTGCTAGACTGGGACAAAGACACAAATTTAGGCTGACCGCGAAAGAGTGTTGGCCAGCTACAGGGACAAAGTTAGGCCCGCAGAACAAAAGTACCTTTAAATCTGATTTGCGAAGCGTTGATAGATCCCATGTCCAAGATGCATTATGCAGTGTCTGTTTCGAGGAGCTACTGGGCTGTGAGGTGGAGTCCTGTGTCATCATCGAGGATGCCATTAATGAGTGGCTTGTAAGGTGAAATCCTGCATCAAAGGTGTGCCACTCATTAATGTTTCCGAAGAGGTGCAGGGTTGTGACGTTTGCCCACTACTAAGAGTACAGGACTGGAGTAGCACCATTTGGGTGGTGGGATTCCCAGCAGATACAGTCAGGGTGCTGGGTTCAAGGTGGTTGGAACCTTTTATGTTCTTGAGACTCTGATCAGGAGGCCAACCAACTAGCCCTTGGAGTCACTGTTCTGGTCCTGGGCACATGGTGCTGTGCCAGCCCTTTCACTCAGGCAGCAGTACAGCAGAGCAACAGAGTAGACATCCTTGATGCAGAGCAGCAAACCAATCCTTCTGAGTCTTCTGCTGGTCCAGAGTGGTACTGAAGAGTTGGATCTGGGGGTTGAGCATTTGTACCTAGCACCCACTTTGCAGTAGGAGACGATTCTGGAGATTTCTATCTCCAGCGGTGTCTGGAATTTCCTGTCTCCTTGCTCAGGCCCCACCTTGTCTGGGGTCACTTAAGACTAGTATCAAACCCTTTGTGAGTGTGCTCATGATGAGACTTTGTGATGTGCAAGTGTGGTTGGTTACAACTCCTCCTCATCACGTCAGAGATGGCCCATCCTGCTAACACTAATTTCCTTTTACCTCACAGTCTTGGAGCAATACACAAAGGCCAACTGACAGCTACACCTAGTTATGTGACCCAGGATACAGGCTGCAGGAACCAAATGGTTAGGACAGGAAAGTGGCAACTTTCTGAAAGTGGCATTTGTAAAATTGTGATTTAAAATCTGATTTTCCCCAATTGAAAGTGATTGCATATTAAATGTAGCAAGTTAACACAATCCTACAGGAGAGTTAGGCCATGCTGTAGTGAAAAACAAATTTAAGCCTACCCTAGGGCTGATTTATATGTATTAAAAGGGAACGTTTAGGGCTTGCAAAAGGTATATATTTCCAGGTGAAATGGAAGTTTAAAAGTGTATACAGAGGCTGCAATAGACATGTTTAAAGGGCTGGCTGAGTGGGTTGCAAAATGAGTGCTCCAGGATCACTAGTAGCATTTAATTTGTAGGCCCTTGGTACAAGTAGAACCAATTAATTAGGGACATACAAGTAAATTAAATCTGCCATTTGGTTGTAAGCCAATGTTAACATGGTCAGAGGAGAGAGCACATGTACTTTAGCATTTGTTAGCAGTGGTAAAATGTACAGAGTCTTAGACCCAGCAAAAACGAAGTAGGCAAAAACACGAGGGTGGAAGGTAAAAAATTGGGGGAAAGCCACTTGAAAGGATGTATTTCCAACACAGCAATATACAGTAAACTATTGCTACTCTAGGTAAAAATGTCTCAGTACACATACATTAGGCAGGATTTTATGAAAAATACCTTGGGAATATATTATATGTTATGAATATCAAACCGGAGTCACAGCCCCATGCTACCACATCAAAGTTATCAACAAGCACTCACGCCAACATAAGCAACAAGCCTTTCTCAGAATCAGATCAACATCGTAGTCTGTGGACAAACACTCACATAATGCTATGTATTTTTCAGTGATCCTGACAGCCACACACACTAGCAAAAACACTAATAATGGAACGATCCAATACCAATAATCCCAAACCATTTCCACTTGAAGTAGAGGACTTCATAATGTTGATACAAACGCCTTGTGCAGCAGCCCTCCAGACTCCACACTGGCCCCTTAAGGGCATCCTCCAACCTGCAGCATTCCCGACCCACTCAGAAAAATGCATAAGAAAATCAAACTAAGTAATGAAGCAAAAATATGAATGTTTTAGGTTCCAGCCGACTTGAATTTGTATAGAACTACCCGAGAAGATAAACATCATTGTTATGTCTCCTATGATAAATTCTAAATTTAAGGTTTACACAAGAAAGTTTCCCCAAAACCTCTCCACTGTAATTAACAGCTAACCTCCGGTTATGCTTTTATTTAAGTTACTATTAAAAGAATAGTTGTTGCCCAGCTCTACAAAAATCAGACCCTCCTTAGCGCCCATTAATCAACACTCGAGAATCATATGGTGAAATGCAACAGCCAGTATACAAATTCATGCAAACCTTAAGTCCGGGTGAAGCACTATACTTCTGCTGGTTGACAAAACAGACCATCACATCCTTCTAATTGAACATTGATATAAACAAATGACGCGGTAGCACCTGTAAGTATACAGACTACAGACCAATGTAAATCATCCCTCAATTATACTGCGAAGTTGACAAACGTCGGGCTGATCTGAAGACTGCATTCTCACACTGCAGAATTATTCCAGAGTACCACCTTCAGAATGCAGGATGTCACAGACTCAGCAAAATAACTGCAATACAGCAAACATCCTTTACCGCAAGATACCTTAAAGAAGCAAAAGTCCTTGGCAACAGCAAGAGACCTACAGAACTTACGTTAGAACAGAGGACACAGTACTGCCCAGCTGATGACCTTTTGTAGGGAAATGTGCGAGTGGATAATCCGACTACGAAATGAGCCAACAACTCCTGTTGCCTTGACAAGGCCCCAAAGCTTCGAGCTGTAGAGTGTGAAACAAGTGTTGTATGTCGCTATTTTGAAAGAGAGCAGGATCTTTGTTACCAAACAAAATTCCAATGAGGAAGGATAATAAAAGTACCACTAAGCGCAGGATGATCAACTGAAAAAGAAATACTGTTGCAGTAAATTTAGTGACTGTCAATGTTTAATTCGGGTGTCTGCATTCTATTTCATAGGCTCCAAACTTCTACTTTTGCAGACTCACCTCAGATTCGAAGAAACCCACGGAGTTTAATGAAAATGTTGGAAAAACTTCGAGGACACACAAATTATGTGAAAAGAGCTGTTACATCTAGTACAGTAAAGAAACAAATGGGTTGCACAGGCGAGTGCTCGCAGAGTAAAACGCGCATTGCAAAATCAAACCGCTGACAACTACCAAGTGCTCGTGTCCCGCTAAGACAATGCTTTTTTTATACTTTCTTGTTCTGCTGTGTAGTTCAAGTCTTTGAGAGACATATTAAAAGCAGCAAACAATCTAGCAGAGGGCGCAAACAATTCACACAATTCAAATATTCTCGACGACCTTGGTTCCTTTTCACAGTATATGAGCATGCGTTATACTTCTTTCTTGTTCAGACATTCCTTCAGCAAGGAGCTCCAAAAGTCTTTGTCATCTTTAGTCACTGCTTGTGGTCATAACAGCTTTACTCACATCAGTTCCTTCCAAGAACCTCAAAAAGCCAAATACAAATCTTTCTGCTATATGTAAAAATCTGGTTTCATTTTATGCCAATCATGACACACTATTTTTCTGTAGACACTGGAGCCCGTGAAGTGCCAATCAGGCTCCTCGAGGTGAAAGGTGAGAGCCAAACTTTCAGGGTTCTCCAGCGAGGAAGGAGCAGATACACTCCAGGCCTTTGCCGCGGATGCCGGTGTCGTGTAGTCTGGTGCACAAAGTAGTGTGTGAAATGGTGTCGAAGGTGGCAGAGAGGTCGAGGAGAATGAGGGCAGCTGTCTCGCCTCAGTCCAGTAGGGTCTCTCTAGGTACTCTCTAGTCTCCTTCCTCTCAGATCTTAGAGTACAGTGCAGATAAATATGATAATTTATTTCAAACATCAGTGGTTCAAGACCAATTTGATTAATTTTACTCCATTATCTGCTGCGGTTTCTCTGCTTGCAGTGGCCCTCTTGAACACTGCTGTAGATCTGAAGGCGTCATTTAGATTATTCTCATATGGATTGCTTGTGTGAAGAGCTAAATATTTTATAAATTACACCTTAAAAGTAGGTAGATTATTAGAATGGCAGCATACTCTTTAATGGCATCTTTTTGGAAAACTACTAGATCTTTATTTCATAGATTGCAAGGGTGTAATTTTGCTTTGTAATTTGCATAGATATTTAGATTGATTGCCTTGGTCAAAATGTCATTTTTTAACTAGCCCACTGATGAAAATGTAATTCTTGCATATGCCAATTGTTCTATGTTCCATTGCAAAACTGCACAGTGCTATCTGAGTAATCCATACATATGAGTGCACATTTTCACTGGCACTGGTAAAATTTATGAAATTCAGAGAGATTCTGTGAGCTACAAGTGCAATTGCGCATTATCCTGAAAATTACACTGTATTCCGTATGCTGATGGGTGATTTGTGTTAGATACACTGTTACTCATGTCTCTTTATTGTGACACAAAACGAACTACTTTTTCTCACCCAGTCCTCCAGGACTTCAATGAACTTACAATAATGTCATGTTGTATGACACGCCGTTTTCTTTCGGTTTTTTAAAAATCGTTTTTAATTAGATTTTTTGCTGTATCTTTGTATCGTTCCCTATGTGCTCTCTTCTAAGTCCCATGCTCCATTTTAAAGGTCGACTATCAGAATCTCCTGCCCTCAACAACTAGAGCATTATAGTTTTAGTCTTCCAGATGCCGCGGACACAATTGGATGCGCTTGACAAGCTGTCATTTTGTGACTGCAGCCTTTTCTTCTCCCTCACCCTTTTCACCTCCTCGGCAGCCCTAACGTACCACAGCAAAAATAGACATTGCAATGCCCCATCTGGCTGAAGCAAAGAGCAGATCCCTGCAGGGACCGAGCCAACACATGCTCTTCACTAATCTGAAATTGCCATTGATGCAGGAGTGCGTGTTCCTCCTTCGTGGACGTTTGGCTGCATTGACATTATTTCCTGCATCAGTGGAATAACTTGTTATAGTGGCAAAAAATACCCCATACTGTATCTTCCTTTTGTTTACCATATTGTCTGTGAGTGAGACAACATTTTATGGGGCTTAGAGATGGCTCACGTGTCTTAAACAATACTGTACACAAATGAAATATGGAAGTAAACATATGGTTTGATTATAGAAGTTTACTTTTAATAATGATGCTTCAAGTACATAAAATTCTAAAACTCGAATTCTGCATGATAGAGACTAGCTGCTAGTACAGTTCACATTATCCTTTATTAAATACCTAATTCGACATAAATCAAAGGATAGAAATGTGCATGATAACCATTAAAATAAATGTATGATTTTTGGTTGTCGTTATCATGAAAGCTATAATTTTGGCTTGTGTTTGGCAGAGGTATGCACCCTGTCCAAGCAGGAACCACAACCCTAGTCAGGGTAAGTGAGATACACACCATAAAAATAAATTAACCTGTGCTTACCCTCTGGTAGCTTGGCACAGAGCAGGCAGGCTTAGGAGGTAATGTGTAAAGTATTTGTGCAAAACTTAAAACAGTAAAACATTGAAAACACCACACAAAAATAATCTACACCTGATTTAGAGGGTAATTTAACGAACAAAACAAGACCAAAACAGCAAAAATCCAATCAATAAAAGTCAAGATGAGAATTTTTAAAGATTATCTGAAAATATAGTGCTTAGAAACTCAAAGCATCCACGGGGGTATCTGGTCATTATAGAACAGGGTATATCCAGAAGCTCAGGCCCACCAGGATGGAGGACAGGGCAGCTAGAGGGACCAACCTTCTCCCACTGAAAAAGTGCCTTGTGTGGAGGGTCAGTTTGATGCCGAGAACACGATGTAAGGAGCAGAGGGAATGATGCAACAGTTCCAATCCGTGCAGTCATGGATGCATCATTTTTGAGCCGCGCAGTCATTGATCTGACGTCCTCGAGCAGCAGTGGCGGCGTCGATCCCTTTGAGATAAACATAATGCATTTTTGTTGAGCCATGCAGCTGGCATTGTGAAGGCGATGCATTGGGATAGAGGGCGATGCACCAGTTTTGAGCCACACAGTTGGTACTGAGATGTCTTTGTTCTTAGTGGCTGTAGTGATTCATCAGCGTCAAGGAAAAATGCAGCAGTTTTGATTGGTGCAGTGATGCAATGTGGATTTCTGTAGAAACAGTTGCCAAACCTACTTCCAAGGGCCCAGGACTGGATTGACACCAATTGGTGCATATGACTCACAGCCGGCAGAGTCCAGAAGCTGTAGCAAAGTCGAGTGAAGTCTTTGATGTCCATGTGACTTCAGAACAGGAGGCAAGTCAGCAAGCCCTTGGAGTCATTTTGGCCCTGGGGATGGAAAGATGCAGGTGCAGTCCTTCTTTCTCTCAGGCAAAGAGGGCAGCAGGCAGCAGGGCAGGTACATTGAGGCAGGAGCCCAGCAAAGTCCAGCAGAGTGACATCCCCTTCAGCAGCACAGCAGTCCTTCTTCCTGGCAGGAGGTCCTGAGGTCCAGAAGTACACTGATTTGGTAGGGTCTGAAGTCGTGTTCTTAACCATTCCCAGGGCCTTTGCTCTGTATAAAATAAGGATGCAAATTAGGCTAATTATAATTGGCTATGTCAACCTACCCATAAGTCCCTAGTATGTGGAATGGTATGTAGGTTTAGGGACCCCAGCATAGATATTGCACCCATAGGTGCACAGCTGATGTGCCCAGTGTCATTTTAAAGGCACGCCTGCCTTGCTGGCTGCTTTTAAATTAAAGTTACATGCAAATTCGACTTTGGAATTAAAAGCACTTCCAAAATCCTAAACTACCTTATTTTTACATATAAGTCACCCCTGAGGCGTACCCTATGTGCCCCTAGGGTTGGGGGCCTTGTAACTATAAACAGGGACCTTATAAAAATAGTTTTATAAGCCCTGGTGAGGTAAAACAGCCAACTTCATTTTTCTCTCATTGTAGTGAATGGCCTCCGTATGCTAGAATAGGGAGACTGTATTTCAATTAATAAAACTTCTTACATGTCAGATACCTCACGTTTGATATCAAATTAATTGTTATAATAAATCCCACAATTTACAATTGTTGGATTTAATATAACTTGTTCAGGTAAAGTGTTTTAAACTCTATCTAAAAAGTTGCCAACTTCAGCCCTGTAGTGTTCTATCTGATTGGCCAGCCTCTGGCAGCCTGGCTAGTTTGTCTTGATGAGGTGTGAAGTAGCCTGGGCTGGACACAAAGAGATGTGCCTGGGGGAGGAGAACCTCCCCCAGCAGATGGAGAAGCAGGAAGGGGGGAGGGCTCCCAAACTAGTCTTCAAAGGCAGGGAAGGACATTCGGAGCAACCCAGCACCTCCCTCACATCCTGCACACCCAGAAAATTAGGTGTCCCCCGATTAGATTAGGAGAGGGCAGGAGATGGGTGTGTTACAATTTTTAGCCACACCAGTTGGTGGGCTCAGCCAGATGTAACCTCCAAAAATCTGTTTCAGCCATGATGGATTTTTGAGGAATGTTGCTCCTTGAGACTGATTTTTGCCACACTTCCCAGGAAGTGGTCATCTCACGGGGAAGGACCCTGCACCTGGTTGGAGAGCCAGGACCCCCTGTTTTTCACCAAGGAGCATGGATAAATATGGCAGAATTGCACCCACACCTCAGTTCCCTACCAGATCCCAGCAAGGAAGAGTGTCAGAAGAAGAAGGACGGCCCTGCTGGACCCCTGACATGCACCTGGACACTGCACTCTGAAGGACTGCACCAGCTGCACACTTGGGCTTCACCACTAAAAGGACTTTACATGTCTTCTACTGCTTCAAGAAGGGACTCCCTGTTTGCTACAGGTACAAAGGAGCTGCCCAGAGTCCCCAGCATCAAGTCCTGCAAGCAGAGCCCAGCTGACCAGTGTTCAGTGGCCACTGGAGGTTTTTGACCAGGTGTATTCTGAGAATTGTAGTCCCAACTCCCAAGGAGTAACTCAGATCTTCTGGAACCTTGGATCAAGTTGTGAAGACTTCAAGGACCCAAAAAGGACCTCTGGAAGAAGATCCTGAAGTTTGGGGGCGTATAGAGCAACTCCATAAGTTGAAGAGGTGCTTTGTGGGAGTTGTAGTTCCAGAGCCCATGAGGCAAACCAGAGCCTCTGAACCCTTGGCTGGAGCTGTGGACCATTTTCCTGAATCATGAAACACTTCAGAAAGCAAGTGCGACAGTGTTACCTCATGGGTGGCCTGAGCTCTGGATTTTGTTCCTTTCCAGTGTGACCTTTTTTAACCCTTTGAGCACTAGTAGCTTCAATGCGCTAGAAAACATTAATTCTTTAAAAATTCATATCTCCGGTTCCCCTTATCCACTTTTAATCATTTTAGTGTCATTTTAAGGATACAAATATAATATATTTTTATAAATTGGTGTTGGATTTGTATTGTGTTTTGTGTTTTACTTATTTACTGTTTTGTGATTTTTAAATGCTTTACACGCCTGTCTCCTACGTTAAGCCTTGTGGCTCGTTGCCAAGCTACCAAGGGTTGAGCTGGATTTAATTTATTGAGACCTAACTCGACCTAAGTGGAGGTTAGTGGCCTATTGTTAAGTGTAGGTACTTACCTGCTCTTACCAATAATCCATTTTCCAACACTATTGAAGTGCACAAAGTCCCTGCCCTTCCTGCCCTGGCTCTAGACAGATTACAGGGGGTTATGCAGCCCTTTGCGAGGGCTCAGGATTCAGCCTATTCAGGTGTAAGTGTCAGCTCCTCCCTCCCTCCCCTCCTGCCTAGGATGGGCCATCACTTGCAGATGACCACTCAGTCACACCAATGCTTCCTTTGTGTGTGGCTGTTTGAAGGGAATGCACAAGATCCTGGCTGCACCCACCCACACATGTATTCAAAGACAGGCAGAAGGCACTAAGGGCCAGATGTAGCAAAGGGTTTTACCCATTCTGTGTCAATGGGAAAATGCTTTGGTACATATGGCCCTAGATGATTAAAAGTAAGATAATGGCAACTTGCTTGAAGTGGCATTTTCAGATTTACAATTTAAAATCTGACTTCACCATAAATTGTGATTTTAAATTGTGATTCCAGAGACACCAAACGTGGGGGTCCAATCTCTTCCCAAATGGAGGTTACACTTATAACCTTGAAAGAGGCAATCCCAATGTTATCCTATGGGAGAGGTAGGTCTTGCAGTAGTGAAAAGGAAATTAAAGAATGAATTTAAGAAGTTTTCACCAACTGGGCATGTAAAACTTAAAAGTACCCTTAAGAGTGAATTATATGAATTAAAAAAGAAGGTTTAGGCCTGGAAAGAGGGTTATTTGGCTAGGTCGACATGGCAGTTTGAAGCTGCACACACAGGCTCTGCAATGGCAGGCCTGAGTCACGTTTAAAGGGCTATTCAAGTGGGTGACTCATCAGTGCTGCAGGCCCACTAGTGCCTTTTAATTTACAGGCCCTGACACATGCAATGCACCTTTTGTTATTAGAGACTTATAAGTAAATTAATTGTATCAGTTGTGGATAAGCCAATGGTAACGTTTTAGGTAGAGAGCACATGCATGTTAGCATTGGTCAGCAGAGGTAAGGTATTCAGAGTCCTAAAGCCAGTAAAAATGAATTCAGCAAACAGGAAGTCAGAAGGTAAAAAAGTCAGAGGAAATCTTGTGAAGGATGCCAGGTCTAACAAGAAACCTGTGCAAAAATGAGTAGGGCATATGTTTGCCCCTCTGTGTGGGCGAAAATGAGTTGCATGCATATTTGCCTCCCTGTCTGTGCATTTGCAGCTTTATTTCTGCGGGTATATTCATGAGCTGCAAATGGCACAGCTGGAACACAGGTAGTTGTAGTTGCCTTTCAGTGTTTCTAATCTGCGATGTCAGAATCTCATTCAATGGCATGAACATTTGTAGAATTGGGCCCCACTTAAATATTTATGGAGATTCTTAGTAGCCAGAATTACTATTTGCCACCGATATCTCTACATATATTCACTCCTTTTACAAGTTAAACTTCACAGGGTGGAGAATAACTATGTCAATCCCTTTTTTTTCCAAAGCAGAAACCTGCACTTTTGTAATGTGATAAATGTGTGTGAGGGGGATCCGGCCAAGAGAGGGTTGGGGAGGTAGGGGATAGTGGAGGAAATAAGAGGTGTTGGTTGGCACAAGGGAGCATATAGTGCCTTAGAAGTTGATCTGAAAGGTGCAATGTAGCAGGTTGGATTTTCTGACTAGTTCAATAAGACCTGTTGTTCCTGCCCCGGGAAACTTGGATGCTGGAAAAACAGCCCACTTATGATTGAGCTGAGCTGAATTCCTTAGGAGAATAAATCTTCACTGAACTTTTAATTGGGGCCTTAGTGTATTTGAAGACTGTTATTTGTGTGAGAAACAAGGACACAACTCTGTTTGAGTCTTGCACACACGTTCATAGTATAGCCTCTAGCCAGAGTGTTGGAACTCTTTTATCATGCACAGCATTGGCCAGGAGAACCACAAATTAAGTGATGCTCTTCCCTTCTATGAGAAACCTTTTGATTGTTGGCACAGCTTCTTCTAATCACAACAGTTTGAAGCTCTTATATAGAGCGGAGTGACCTGCCATGCAACAGGTAAATCGGTGCCCCGTACAGATTTGTTTTAAAGAGAGAGATTATTTGTTTTTTGAAAATATTTGACCACTTTGACAGACCATCCATGGATGTGAAATGAATACATTGCAACTGTCTGGAACCAATAATGAGCGGTTTAAATTTTATATTTCTGCCATTATAGTTATTGAAGTTAACAACCAAGTGGCAAATATAAACAAGAAGGTGCTGATGGCGCTTTGGTAAGTGCTTAAGGATAGGTGAAGTAATAACTTGAACATACTAACATTATATACAAAAAAAAACTATTCAATTTGTGGGACTAAGAAACTGTAAATTACAAGGTAGGAATCTAAAAGTGTTTTTACGTTTTCATAGTCATGAAGAAGGTCGACTGCAACTTATTAGCTGTGTAGTAGAGTGATTTGTTTCCTTACACCAGGGTGACAGCGACCTGATTTCTTCCAGAATTTAAAGACTAAGGGCCATATTTATACTTTTTGAAGCACAGCTGTGCCAAACTCAAAAAAAATGACCCACACCAGGCAGCGCCGGCGTAGGGGAAAATGGAGCTTGGGCGTCAAAAAATGGGGCAAGTCAGTTATGAGGCAAAATATTGGCCTCAACCCGATTTGCGCCATTTTTTTTACTCCCAACCCCCATTGAAATGACTCCTGTCTTAGCACAGACAGGAGTCATGCCCCCTTGCCTAATGGCCATGCCCAGGGGACTTATGTCCCCTGGGCATGGCCATTGGGCATAGTGGCATGTAGGGGGGCACAAATCAGGCCCCCCTATGCCACAACAAAATAAAAAAAAAATTACTTACCTGAACTTACCTTAAGTTCCCTGGGATGGGTCCCTCCATCTTTGGGCGTCCTCCTGGGGTGGGCAAGGGTGGCAGGGGGTGTCCCTGGGGGCATGGGAGGGCACCTCTGGGCTCCTTCCGAGCCCACAGGTCCCTTAACGCCTGCCCTGACCAGGCGTTAAAAAATGACGCAAAAGCGGCTGGACGTCATTTTTTTTGACCCGCCCACTCCTGTGCGTCATTTTTGCACGGGAGTTTAAATAAGGCGCACATGCCTTGGAGTCATTTTTTAGACGGGAACGCCTACCTTGCATATCATTAACGCAAGGTAGGTGTCCACGCTAAAAAATTACGCAAACTCCAAGATCTTTGGCGCTAGACGGGTCTAACGCCAAAGTATGAATATGGAGTTAGCTTTGCGTCGGATTTGCGTAAAAAAAACCGACGCAATTCCGGCGCAAACAGAGTATAAATATGCCCCTAAAGCCCTTATTTATACTTTTTTAGCACCACGTTTGCGCCGCTTTTAGATGCATAAATGGTGCAAACCTACAAAATACGATTGTTTTTTGCAAGTTTTCGCCACCTTTGAGTCAAAAAATTACGCAAATGCGCTGCTAAAAAAGTATAAATATGGGCCTAAAATTGTTCTCCCTAACTAAACATCCTCACTGCATTTAGTAAATCAATGAGGTTGCTTTCTGCACTTTCAAACCAGTGTTGAAGACCTTTGCCACTGATTGCATCATCCATTTTGAATAATGGCAACTCTTCCTTTATGTACACTGATGAACCTGCTGAATTCCAGACTGTCATCCAAAATGCCCAATGTTTTCATTGCCATCAGATTACAAAAAAGACTTGTACTTGTAACGAGTGCAATACATCTATGAGCAGAAAATGCATCACTGGTATTGTTGATTACAGACCGATATGAGGTTGATTAGTCATCATTTCAGTTCACTTTTCTGAGAAAATTGTTATTAGTTGAGGTGGAATGATGTCCATCACAAGTATTAAAGGCACTTAGGCCCATATTTATACTTTTTTAGAGCCGCATGTGCGTCATTTTTTTACGCAAAAGCGGCGCAAACTTACAAAATACAATTGTAACTTAGGGCCTGATATAGAACTTGGCAAATAGGTTACTTGCCGAAATCTAAATCCCCTTATATCCTATGGAATTTAGATTTTGGCAAATGGGATACCTGTCACCATTGTAGCGGAGTAACCCATTTGCTGAGTTCTAAATCAGGGCCATAGTCTCCTTTCTGGAGCTTGGAAACTTTAAGCAGGGCAAGGCTGTAGCTTTATCTGGTGTTGAGTTTCATGAGATCAGATGCCTCCTCGCCAAGGATCCACTGAATTGGATTTCCTGCTCTAAAAAAGCTCTGAGGGGGACAATCTGGTTTCTTAAACAAGCAAGGTCATGCCTTGGATGGATAAGCTGAGAGCGTTGGTCCCATTCCTTTGGAGTTCTGGAAATCCAAAAATGTTCTAAGCCCCAGGTTTTTAGGTATGGTAGGAGAAGTTCAGTTAGACACAGCCAATGAGCAGCACTTGAGGGTCAAGACTCAGTCCAGCTGAGACCACCAGCATGGTTCAGGCCTGGTCTATTGTTACTGGTCAGATGGAACATCAGGAAAAGTAGTGTTTGTAGCTTCACACAGGAGGTCAGCCAGCTGACCTTTGGAGTCTACTTCTCTGTCCATTCTACAAAGGGAGCATGTCCAATCCTTTAGGTCTCCTCTCAGGTCACACACAGAAGGTCCAAACCTCTTCTGATCTTCCATAGGTTCAGAAAGTGTTCTAAAGAGGTGTCTTAAAGTGTCACTTCAATGCCTGGCACTAGCTTGTGAGTGGGGGTGACCCCTGGCCCCTCCCTAACAAAAAGGTAAACATTTTCCAGGGGTAAACCAACCCACTTTTGCAGCAGTTCCTATGTGCCCTACTGCAAACAATTCCATAGTGCCCCTCCACTCATTCCAAAACTAAGAAATCTTTGTCCCCTTGTGCAAAGCCTATGGCGGTCACTCTGACCGCGGCGGGCGGTGGTAGCCGCCCGCCATGCGGTCACCGCCATTTGGCAGCTCCGCGGTCAAAAGACCGCGGAGGAGTTGGAAAATGGGTTATTGGTAGGGCAGGTAGGTACCTACACCTAGCAACAAGCCACAAGCCTCCACGTAAGTACAGTTAGGTCTCAATAAATTAATCCCAGCTCTACCCTTGGTAGCTTGGCATTGAGCGTCAAGGCTTAACTTAGGAGACAAAGTGTAAAGCATTCAAATATCACAAAACAGTAATTAAATAAAACACAGGAAACAGTTTAAAAATCCAAAACCAATTTATAAAAATAGCTTATATTTTTATCTTTAAAATGACACAAAAACGATTAAAATCGGTTCAGGGGAACCGGAGATATGAATTTTTAAAGTATTATTATTTTCTAGCGCTTAGAAACAAAAAGCGCCAATCGGGTCATCTGGTTGCACCAGGACCGGGGCAAAGTCAAACTTTCAGGCCGACCGCGATGGAGCCCTGCTCGGCTACAAGTCGCGGGAGGCCTCGGTTAAAAAGTTACCTTCTGACTTAGTCTCTTTTTTGATGTTTTTCTTCCCCGGGACGAACCTGCCAGTTGGATCCGACCTCCTGGAGCCCTTGTCCGGATACGCGAAGTCGGTTTCCTCGGTGGTGATTTTTACCTTCGGACTTAGTCGTTTTTTCGAGATGAAAATCCTTCGACCGGGGTAAACCTGGATCTTGATCCGACGTCCGTGGAGCCCTTCTCGGATACGATGGCTGGAAGGTCCCGGTCAACTTTTTACGTTCGGACTTAGGGCCTGATTCTAACTTTGGAGGACGGTGTTAAACCGTCCCAAAAGTGGCGGATATACCACCTACCGTATTACGAGTCCATTATATCCTATGGAACTCGTAATACGGTAGGTGGTATATCCGCCACTTTTGGGACGGTTTAACACCGTCCTCCAAAGTTAGAATCAGGCCCTTAGTCTCTTTTTTGGATGTTTTTCTTTACCGGGACGAACCACGAAGTCAGGCCGGGTCGCGGTTGAGGCAAGCCGGCTAGAATTTCCGCGTCGGGTCAGTCACTTTATGGAGCTTTTTTCCAAAAATTCTCCAATCTTTTCCAAACTTCTGGGGCTTCACCCAGATGTTCTTTTAAGGTTCTTTTGGGGTCCACAGCTCACCCCAAGGGTCCAGAAGTTCTGTGATGGTCCTTGGGAAGTGCGGACTTCAACTCCCAGAATACACCTGGCGCAAACTCCTTTTTGGCCACTGGACAGTGGTCAGCTGGTCACTTTTTCAGGAGTTGGTGCAGGGGACTCTGGATAGCAATTTTTCACCTGTAGCAAACAGGGAGTCCCTCCTTGAACCAGTGGAAGCCAGGCAAAGTCCTTCTTGTGGTGAAGCCCAAGTGTGCAGCTGGTGCAGTCTTTCTGAGTGCAGGGTCCAGGTGCAGGCCAGGGGTCCACCAGGGCAGTCCTTCTTCTCCTTGTAGTTCCTTCTTCTTGAAATTTGGTGGGGATCTGGGGCGTGGGTGCAGGTCTGCCAGTTTTATCCTTGCTCCTGGGTGAAAAGCAGGGGGGCCCTGGTTCTCCAATCAGGGACAGGGTCGTCCCCCTGTGATGACCACTTCCTGGGAAGTGTGGCAAAAATCCATCCCAGAAGGCAACAGTCTCTAAAAATCCAAAATGGATTAATCTGATTTTTGGAGGAGAGATCTGGCTGAGCCCACCCACTGGTGTGGCTAAAAATCATAAACACACCCCTCTCCTGCCCTCTCCTAATCTAATCAAGGGGGCACCTAGCTGTCTGGGGTTGCAGGATGTGGGGGTGTTGCTGGGTGCTCCAGATGTCCTTCTCTGCCTTTGAAGACCAGTTTGGCAGCCCTCCCCCTTCCTACCTCACCATCTGCTGAGGGGAGATTCTCTCCCCCAAGCACATTCCTTTGTGTGAAGCCAGGCCACTTCACACCTCATTAAAGTGGCCTGGCAGAAGCTGCTGCAGGCTGGCCAATCAGAGCACAGCAGCAAAAACAATGCAGAGCTGAAATTGGCAACTTTTTAGGTAAAGTCTAAACTTTTTACCTGCACTAGTTATATTAAATCCAACAACTGGAAGTTGTGGGATTTATTATAACAATCAATTTGATACCAAATTCTTGGTATGTAACATTTAAGGAGACTTTAAAATTTAAAATAAAGTCTGCCCATTCTAGCCTATGAAGGCCATTTACTTCAATGAGGGAAAAACGAATTTGGCTGTTTTTACCTCACCAGGGCTTATAAATCTATTTTTATAAAGTCCCTGCTTATAGTTACATGGCACCCAGCCCTAGGGGCACATAGGGCACACCTTAGGGGTGACTTATATGTAAAAATAAGGTAGTTTAAGACTTTGGAAGTACCTTTAATTCCAAAGTCGAATTTGCATATAACTTTAATTTAAAAGCAGCCAGCAAGGCAGGCTTGCTTTTAAAATGACACTGGGCACCTCAGCAATGCACCTAGGTGTGCACCACCTATGCTGTGGTCCCTAAACCTACATGCCCTACCATATACTAGGGACTTATAGGTAGGTTAACTTAGCCAATTATAATTAGCCTAATTTGCATATCCATTTTACACTGAGCACAGGCCCTGGGACTGGTTAGCTGTACCCAGGGCACCATCAGAGTCAGGAAAACACCAGCATAAAGTGGAAAATGGGGGCAAAAAGTTAGGGGGCCTCTGCAATCAGCCCCAGTTTCTCACACAACCCCCCCCCAGCCCACACGCCCAGGAGACTCAGCCCAACCCTGGGAGAGTCTTCCTGGCTTGTTAGGCGAGGAAGACAGTGAAGAAAACTGGCTGTCCCTTTGCAGGGCCTACTCTGCCTTATATCCTCCTGTCAGGGTCTCTCCCTCTGGGTAGTGAACCCACCCCAACAATGAAAGGACCCATTTCAAACTGAAACTTCCCTCTAGGGGGGTCTTCCTCCTCTCTCTCTGCCAACTTGGGTAGTGAGGTGCCCACCTCCCCTACTCCAAACTTTGCTAGGGCAACACCTAGCTTACCCAAAGAGGTCACCCAACACTTGAGCAACCCCACCATGACCAATAGGGTCAGGGGGCCTACTTTGCTATTGGCCCTGGGGTCTGCCTCCCAGGCCAAGTACAGTGCTGCCAGGAAGGCTAGCACCCAGCAGAGGCTACTGACAGCTGTCAGTACCCAGAACCACACCCTAAGCTCTCCACTGACAGGTGGCTGAGCTGCTTTAGGGGCATCTTTGGGGTCCTGGCACCCCTCTTGCTGTCTAGAGTGGGGGGCTACCACCTCCTGTGGCAGACACCCTCCTTCCACTCTCCCTTCTGTCAGTGCAGGGGCAACACCTTGCATCTGGACAGCTGCCTGACTACTCAGGACTTCCTTGGGGTCAGGTGAGGCCTCACCAGTGCCAACTCTGGGCTCCCCCCCTACTGCGGCAGAAGGCCTTTGGCTCCCTGGAACTCTCTTTAAGAGTGGCCTACCCTTCCTTTTCTTCTTTCCTTTTCTTGGGGACCCCTGTCTCCTAACTGTAGGGACTGACTCCCCAGGACTTTGGGTTGGGGGGGCGCCCTGGGCGACCACCCCATCTGTGACCAGACTCACCTCTGGGAGGTCATTGCCCAGGATACAATCTAGGGGAAGGTCAGCACTGACTACCGCACTAATCCAGTCAAGGATACCCTCCCTCTCTAGGGGCACTATGGCTACAGGTTTGGAGGTGACCTCCCCTGTGGCTATCCTGACTTTCTTTGTCTTTCCTGGGACATACATGTCTGGGGTCACTAACCGGTCACTCACTATAGTGTAACTGGCACCGGTGTCTCTCAGGCCAGTGGTAGGGATCCCATTCACTTGAATGTGGTGGAAGTGCCTACTCCCACCCTCAGGGATCACCAGCTTACCATCTGGTCCTGTCTCCCAGCACAATGCTAGGAGGACTTCATCATCTGAGGAATCCTCCTCTATGGCTACACTGGACAGCCCAGTGCTAAGCACTTTCTTTGGACAGGCTGCATCTCCTCTGAAGTGACCTGTCTGCTGACAGTCAAAGCAAGCCCTACTGTCCAAGAGCTTTTTTAACCCTGGGTCTCCCTGTCTCTGCATGTCAGATTGGGAGTGGGATTTACTCTCCTCCTTCTTAGGGTTCTGGGGTACAGAGGGAGTCTCTGTGGTGGGCTTACCACCTCCCTCCTTAGGTTTTTGGGGACCTGTCCCCCCCTTCTTGGAGTCTCCCCCCTGGGACTTGACAACCACCCTGGTTCTCAACCACTCATCAGCTGCCTCCCCTAGCTCTCTAGGGTTGGTTTGCTTAGAGTCCACTAGATGCTGGCGTAACCTTTCTTGGATACAATTGGTCAAGATGTGCTCTCTCATGATCAGATTGTATAACCCCTCATAAGTATTTACTTTGTTGCCAATAATCCAGCCCTCTAGTGCCTTTAGTGAAATGTCCACAAAGTCAACCCAAGACTGGGTACTGACCTTCTGGGTGTCCCTGAACTTCATTCTATATTGCTCTGGGGTCAGACCAAACTTCTTGACTAAGCACCTCTTCATACTAGGGTATGAATCTGCCTCCTCCCCCCTTAAGGTCAGAAGCCTATCCCTCCCTGAGTTGGGGACCAACTCCCACAAAAGGGAACCCCAGTATTGAGGCCTAACCCTTCTCATTTGGAGTGCCCTCTCAAAGGCCTCCAGCCACTTATCTATGTCATCCCCCTCTACATAAGCAGGAACCACCCCTTTGGGTAATCTGGGGCAAACTCCCCCACCCATGGACACCTCAGCTTCTTTATCGCTGCTTCCATCTTTTTTTTCTTTGCTTGCCCACTTTTTCTTTTCTAGGGCAAGCTTATCTGCTTCCAAAGCTATGTAGGCTAGCTGGGCTTCCAGCTCTCTCTCCCTGATGGATGGGTTCTCTCCTCCTGAAAGGACCCTCTTCCTACCACTAGCTTTGGGTCTGCCCCTAGTGACTGTATCCAGTGAGGACCGTTCCTCCTCTTCCTCACTTGGGGTCTGATGCCTTCCCTCCCCTGAGTGGTTAGAGTTAGCATCTTCCTCTTTTTCTTCCTCCTCTGGAGCTTCCTCTGTCTCTATCTCTTGGGCCTCAGCCCATGCTGTCAGGGATTTAATCAGGATTTGCTTCCTGAGATCAGGGGTTGCAGGCAACCCCCTCTCAATACACAACCCCCTAAGCTGGACTACTGTCAGTGTGGGTAGGCTAGCCAGATCAAGCTCCATGGTTCCCTTGTTTTGTGTCAACAAAAACTTTTTGCAAAAATTGGAAACAAGAATTTAGAAAAATTACAAAAATTCAATAATTGAAATTAATCCAAATTAATTAAAAAAAAAAAATTAAAATTAAAAATTAAAAACAATTTTTGCACTAGGACAATTTAAAGGATTTTTAATTTGTTTTATCTAAAACTGTAACGTGATATTGAACACAAGTACAGGATCCCGTCGCTGCTTCCAATTATGTTGGAAAATGGGTTATTGGTAGGGCAGGTAGGTACCTACACCTAGCAACAAGCCACAAGCCTCCACGTAAGTACAGTTAGGTCTCAATAAATTAATCCCAGCTCTACCCTTGGTAGCTTGGCATCGAGCGTCAAGGCTTAACTTAGGAGACAAAGTGTAAAGCATTCAAATATCACAAAACAGTAATTAAATAAAACACAGGAAACAGTTTAAAAATCCAAAACCAATTTATAAAAATAGCTTATATTTTTATCTTTAAAATGACACAAAAACGATTAAAATCGGTTCAGGGGAACCGGAGATATGAATTTTTAAAGTATTATTATTTTCTAGCGCTTAGAAACAAAAAGCGCCAATCGGGTCATCTGGTTGCACCAGGACCGGGGCAAAGTCAAACTTTCAGGCCGACCGCGATGGAGCCCTGCTCGGCTACAAGTCGCGGGAGGCCTCGGTTAAAAAGTTACCTTCTGACTTAGTCTCTTTTTTGATGTTTTTCTTCCCCGGGACGAACCTGCCAGTTGGATCCGACCTCCTGGAGCCCTTGTCCGGATACGCGAAGTCGGTTTCCTCGGTGGTGATTTTTACCTTCGGACTTAGTCGTTTTTTCGAGATGAAAATCCTTCGACCGGGGTAAACCTGGATCTTGATCCGACGTCCGTGGAGCCCTTCTCGGATACGATGGCTGGAAGGTCCCGGTCAACTTTTTACGTTCGGACTTAGTCTCTTTTTTGGATGTTTTTCTTTACCGGGACGAACCACGAAGTCAGGCCGGGTCGCGGTTGAGGCAAGCCGGCTAGAATTTCCGCGTCGGGTCGGTCACTTTATGGAGCTTTTTTCCAAAAATTCTCCAATCTTTTCCAAACTTCTGGGGCTTCACTCAGATGTTCTTTTAAGGTTCTTTTGGGGTCCACAGCTCACCCCAAGGGTCCAGAAGTTCTGTGATGGTCCTTGGGAAGTGCGGACTTCAACTCCCAGAATACACCTGGCGCAAACTCCTTTTTGGCCACTGGACAGTGGTCAGCTGGTCACTTTTTCAGGAGTTGGTGCAGGGGACTCTGGATAGCAATTTTTCACCTGTAGCAAACAGGGAGTCCCTCCTTGAACCAGTGGAAGCCAGGCAAAGTCCTTCTTGTGGTGAAGCCCAAGTGTGCAGCTGGTGCAGTCTTTCTGAGTGCAGGGTCCAGGTGCAGGCCAGGGGTCCAGCAGGGCAGTCCTTCTTCTCCTTGTAGTTCCTTCTTCTTGAAATTTGGTGGGGATCTGGGGCGTGGGTGCAGGTCTGCCAGTTTTATCCTTGCTCCTGGGTGAAAAGCAGGGGGGCCCTGGTTCTCCAATCAGGGACAGGGTCGTCCCCCTGTGATGACCACTTCCTGGGAAGTGTGGCAAAAATCCATCCCAGAAGGCAACAGTCTCTAAAAATCCAAAATGGATGAATCTGATTTTTGGAGGAGAGATCTGGCTGAGCCCACCCACTGGTGTGGCTAAAAATCATAAACACACCCCTCTCCTGCCCTCTCCTAATCTAATCAAGGGGGCACCTAGCTGTCTGGGGTTGCAGGATGTGGGGGTGTTGCTGGGTGCTCCAGATGTCCTTCTCTGCCTTTGAAGACCAGTTTGGCAGCCCTCCCCCTTCCTGCCTCACCATCTGCTGAGGGGAGATTCTCTCCCCCAAGCACATTCCTTTGTGTGAAGCCAGGCCACTTCACACCTCATTAAAGTGGCCTGGCAGAAGCTGCTGCAGGCTGGCCAATCAGAGCACAGCAGCAAAAACAATGCAGAGCTGAAATTGGCAACTTTTTAGGTAAAGTCTAAACTTTTTACCTGCACTAGTTATATTAAATCCAACAACTGGAAGTTGTGGGATTTATTATAACAATCAATTTGATACCAAATTCTTGGTATGTAACATTTAAGGAGACTTTAAAATTTAAAATAAAGTCTGCCCATTCTAGCCTATGAAGGCCATTTACTTCAATGAGGGAAAAACGAATTTGGCTGTTTTTACCTCACCAGGGCTTATAAATCTATTTTTATAAAGTCCCTGCTTATAGTTACATGGCACCCAGCCCTAGGGGCACATAGGGCACACCTTAGGGGTGACTTATATGTAAAAATAAGGTAGTTTAAGACTTTGGAAGTACCTTTAATTCCAAAGTCGAATTTGCATATAACTTTAATTTAAAAGCAGCCAGCAAGGCAGGCTTGCTTTTAAAATGACACTGGGCACCTCAGCAATGCACTTAGGTGTGCACCACCTATGCTGTGGTCCCTAAACCTACATGCCCTACCATATACTACGGACTTATAGGTAGGTTAACTTAGCCAATTATAATTAGCCTAATTTGCATATCCATTTTACACTGAGCACAGGCCCTGGGACTGGTTAGCAGTACCCAGGGCACCATCAGAGTCAGGAAAACACCAGCATAAAGTGGAAAATGGGGGCAAAAAGTTAGGGGGCCTCTGCAATCAGCCCCAGTTTCTCACAGGAGGCCATTCTGGCTTTCCCGCTGGGCCGGCGGGCGCCCCCAAAAGGAGTGCCCGCCGGCCCAGCGGGAAAGGCCCTGCAACATAGAAGCCTGCTCTGAATGGAGCCGGCGGTGTTGCAGGGGTGCGACGGGTTCAGTTGCACCCTTCGCGATTTTCACTCTCTGCTATGCAGACAGTGAAAATCATGCTGGGGCCCTGTTAGGGGGCCCCTACACTGCCCATGCCAGTGGCATCGGCAGTGCAGGGGCCCCCAGGGGCCCCACGACACCCGTTCCCGCCATCCTGTTACTGGCGGTGAAAACCGCCAGAAACAGGCTGGCGGGAAGGGGGTCGGAATCCCCATGGCGGCGCTGCTTGCAGCGCCGCCATGGAGGATTCTCCCAGCCGGGGGTAATCCGGCGGGAAACCGCCGGACCCGGCTGGGCGACCGCGGCTTTACAGCCGCGATCGGAATGCCAGATGAAGCACCGCCAGCCTGTTGGCGGTGCTTCCGGCGACCTCCACCCTGGCGGTCAATGAGGGCCTATGTGCCTAACCTGAGGTGTGATGAAGGTAATGAGGTGCCCTTCCTCAGTGGTCACTACAAACAAGTTCTGGGGTTAGCTTTCCACCCATTAGGTTTGATACATGCTGGAATATGACTACAAAGGCAGAGGCCTGTTCAGAGTCACCTGGCATTTCCCAGATATCAGTGAATTAAGTTCCTGGGTGGGTGCAACTGGTTTTCCTGCCAGGTGAAACACACCTCAACACACCCAGACCATCCTTTTGGCTCTTGAAGTGGTTTTCACACCTCATCAGTGCTCAGCACACACAGAACCACTGCTAGAAACCTAATGCAAATGGTCCTCTACGTGCTTCCCTTTGTTTTTACTTTTTCTTAATATTTATTAGCAATCTGACTCATCAATTGAGTTGATCTTTAAATAGATATTAAATGTAATGAATTAAACACATTTTTAGCTGGTTATAATCCAGTGATAGCAGAATTAAGTTTTAATATTGCTTTCCAGTGTTTCTCTATAGCAGCCAGCCTTAATACACCAAAACTAGCTTATTGGTGTGCGTCACTGTAAGGTCATGTTAACTTTAAATTTCTAGATGTCTTGCTTTTAAATAATATGCAACTTAACTTGTGGGCTGCAGTGCATACATAGGGGTGACATTAACATTTTGAAGGAAGGTTTTCTTCTGTCAAAAACGGTTTGCTTTGTTAGGTCAGGCTGCAGGTTTAAAATGTAGTTGCCAGGCTGTAGTGGCAGCCCCGTGGAGGTATGTTTGTCTGATCGCACTAGTGGATAGCACAATAGTACTGTGTTCCATATGTGACATTTAACTTACCATGCCATGAGTGTGTTTTGGGTACCCCATACTATGATCTTATAGGAAAGTTAAATATGTCAATTAGGAATAAGCCAATTTCAACATGTTTTATGAGTGCCAGTGCACAAAGAAAAAAATCAGCAGCATTAGTCCACAAAACAATGAGGCAGACCACCCAAAAAAGGGAAATTCTCTCACAAATGTCATTAAAGCTCTGTCATAGTATTAAAATATTTGTGACACAACGGTGGGAAAGGGCATGCAATGGGTGTTGCTGTTGGCATACCCACACAACACCCATTGCTTTTTGACACTGCCTCAGGTTTCCAAGGAAACGTAAATTTGAGGCAATGCTAAAAAACGAATGCCACCCCAGGCGTGGCGTTAAAATGGCACAATGAGGAGAAATACTCTTAGTTCTTTTCTTCTTTTGTTTAGAAAGAGCAAATCGCCATTAGCGATTGTTTTTGTGTAGGAAGTTGCTCCTTCCTGCACAAAAACAATCACCTCCACAGTGCAAGCACATTTGCACCATGGCACAGATGCCTACGTTGGTGCTAGGCAGCTAATTTAACCCCAGCACAGGGGAGAACACAGGGATTTGCTGTATTCTCGTAAATACGGTGCATCCCTGCATTCTGGAAATGACGCAGCTCGGCGCAGCAAGATTGCTTGTGGCACTGCGCCATTTCCTTGTAAATATCCACCTTAGTGTTCTTGCTTATCTCTTTCAAGAGAATTTATTTCTTTTTGAGTTAGCAGGTAAAACTTGACTGAATTACAACACTGTCAAGGTGGAAGAACATCGAGGCTCTGATCAGGGAGTACCATTTGTTTCTTTTCTGAATGAAGCCTGTGTCTTTACCCAGGCATAGTCACTACTCCTGTGTCTTGATCAAATCACAACTTGTGTGGTAGGAGGAAAAGCCTTGATCAAAAACAGAGCACATGTGGGACACTTAGTAAAGGATAACTGAACAGTTTGTAATGTCTTTGGAAAATAAATGAATTTGATGTCTAGAAAAGTTATAATTAGGACTTACATCTTTGTGTTCTGGTGTGCAAGAAACTTCTCTTCCTTTCATTTATGTATCTCTCTTAGATAGACATAGGACTTCGCAGCACTGGCTTCGCAGCACTGGGTTTCTCCCCTGGACTCCAATCTCTGCTATCAGTGTGACTAGTTTGCTGTTGTCTTTGCTTTATTGCACTTTAATGATGGAGATGGTGTGCAAGGACATGCACACATGAAACATGATCTTGGATACGTAATTGAAAGATTTTTTTGATTCAGTTGCTGCTTGAACTGTTTAAAACAATCGACACAGTTCTAGGGCTGAGCATCATATTGTGAACCAAAATCCCTTTCCCTAATATTGTAGTAGATGGCAAAGAACACCAGCAGGTTGAATAATACCACCGAATTCTTGTGATCCAATGGTTTTGTTATTTGTTCTGAGATATCCAGGAACATTTATTAATGTAGAGTTACAGCTATTTTATAATAATGTGCTCAATATCCCTGTAATTTAGTTCACTCGGATCATTACTACCATCGAAGCAAATTCGGTTTACGTATCTTGATGAGAATGTTTTTAAGGGGCATATTTATACTCCGTTTGCGCCGGAATTGCGTCGTTTTTTTTTACGCAATTTCGACGCAAAACTAACTCCATATTTATACTTTGGCGTTAGACGCGTCTAGCGCCAAAGTCCATGGAGTTAGCGTCATTTTTTAGCGTGGACACCTACTTTGCGTTAATTATATGCAAGGTAGGCGTTCCCGTCGAAAAAATCGACTCCGAGGCATGTGCGTCGGATTTATACTCCCGGGCAAAATTCACGCCCGGGAGTGGGCGGGTAAAAGAAAATGACGTACGGCCGCTTTTGCGCCGTTTTTTAGCGCCTGCAAAAGGCAGGTGTTAAGGGACCTGTGGGCTCTGAAGGAGCCCAGAGGTGCCCTCCCATGCCCCCAGGGACCCCCCCTGTCACCCTTGCCCACCCCAGGAGGACACCCAAGGCTGGAGGGACCCATCCCAGGGACATTAAGGTAAGTTCAGGTAAGTGTTTTTTTTTTTTTTTGTGGCATAGGGGGGCCTGATTTGTGCCCCCCTACATGCCACTATGCCCAATGACCATGCCCAGGGGACATAAGTCCCCTGGGAATGGCCATTGGGCAAGGGGGCATGACTCCTGTCTTTGCTAAGACAGGAGTCATTTCTATGGGGGTTGGGAGTGAAAGAAAAATGGCGCAAATCGGGATGAGGCGAAAAAATTGCCTCAACCTGACTTGCCCCATTTCTTGACGCCCAAGCCCCATATCCCCCTACGCCGGCGCTGCCTGGTGTACGTCGGTTTTTTTAACGCACACCAGATGGCGCCGGCGGCTAACGCCGGCTAACGTCATTCAATAAATACGGCGCCCGCATGGCGCTTCAGAATGGCGTTAGCCGGCGCTAATTTTTTTGACGCAAAACTGCGTTAGCACAGTTTTGCGTCAAAAAGTATAAATATGGGCCTAAGTATCACAGATGCTGTATGCTGCTCGGTACAGCTCAACATACACTCACATTGCCATGCTGAAATGAACACATAATATTTCATTTATGTACAATGTATTTTCGTGTTCCCTTAGTGGATGATGGGTTTAAGTGAACCGTTTTTCTTAAATATAAACATTAAACGTTAATCATGCAGTACTTTAGGCGGCAATATGGCAATTCCATTGATGATTACAAGGAGGCTTCTATAAGGCCTTTTTGTGTGGTTGGAAATGTAGAAGATTAGGCTTCTGAGCCAGTGTGAAGTACATTTCTTGATGAAAGTGTTCAGTTTCCCGTAATATCATTAAACCTCTTAACTCAACGACCACATGGAGTGAATACAAAACCACTTTACTTATAAAAGGTATTTAGTTTAACATTCTAAAAGGGTAAAAACATTCAGTTTGACTTTATGATTTATTTTTTATTTTCTCACAATTCCTTTGTAGGTATTCTTTTCTTTTACATTTAGTAATTGAAATTAAAATGGGGCACACTGATCTGACAATTCAAGGCTACAATGTGCATAGTTTAGTTGAGTTCCTCAATCTGATTGGTTTTGATAAGGTTATGATTCATTTATTTATTAATTTTTATAGTGTTAGCTAAAAGGCATTTAATATTTAACACCATCATAATACAAATCATTTACCAAGCTAAGCCATTTACAAACTGTCCACCAAGACATAAATACTTAAACACTGTGAATAGAATTGGGAGCACCCTCATCAAGCTTTTGCATTGTCCTTATTTCACATAAGGACATCACAGAGGCTTCAGTAATATTTACAAATCCATGCAAGTGATGATTTGTGCTGCCTTGCATGGCTTTGCAAAGAAGTGTAAAGCAATGCAGTGACCTCGGGTGAGTTGCCTCACATTTCAAGTGGGGAGGACTTCCCTTGGTGGTGCATGGGCATTCCTATCCATACACTGATGGATTTTGAAGAATTTCCAGATTTACAAAAAATAGTGAACCTGGAAATGTGTCAAAATGCTACACCTTCCCCAGAGGAGCGTAACTGGGAGAAATATCTTTATTTCTCCTTATTACTTCCTCTCTCTATGTGTGATGCCTTCTGCATTCTGCATCACACATTCTGCATCACACATAGAAAGAGGATGCATTCTGCATCACACATAGAAAGAGGAAAATGTCTCTAAGGATTCTGTTTGTGCAGGAAGGTCTCCCTTCCTGCAAAAAAAAAATATAGATATATATCCTGCCTGTAATGCAAGCATCCTTGCACTAAGATGCAAGAGTTCTTGTGTTGGTGCTAGGCTACACACAGTGCTCCAGCAGATATGTTCCATCTTTTTGTAAATATGGAGCATTTCTGCTCTCTCCTTTTCACACAACTTTGCTAGCTTCCCTGCATTAAGTGAAATATTAGTTAATATGCCCCTAAGTTTTTTACAAACCATGTGCATCTGGGCTTTTCTCTGGTTGCCTGTTTGTCAAACACCAACTAGAGCGAGGATATCTTACACAGAGAGAAGTATATGTGGCGTGTTCAGGCGTGAAGAGAATGTCATGGCTTTGTCAATATATTATACCCCATTTGTCTTAATAATGAAGTTAACATACTACTTCATGGGGACATTGACAATATGCAGAACATAAAAAATGTGTGTTTTATCTATTTTAAACCCCTATTTCAAGAACATAGAACAACATTGAGCAATTTTTTTTGACCACCTCACAACAAGTGCTCCTGTGTACTGGATCTCATGTCTGAATTTAAAGTACAGTGATCAACGAAGGTTGTGTTTTATTGACTCTAGATAATCTCTAGTGCAGGGTGATATTTAGAATGTAAAGGGTGAGTTGTACGTAATTAGGTCCATCATTTTTTATTCCCAGTACATTTTCTTGATTATCCAAAGGCTGGATGCATTTATTTCAGTTGGCTTATCCCAGACGTTGTTGAAGCCAACTGCCTTGAGGATGTTTTTTTCTGCAAGGCTTACCCAGGGTATTTCTTTCCAAAGATTGTAGTTCGTAGAGCTCTCCAGTATCAATTTAGGTGCATGTTTTCATGATAATTGGTGTCACGTTTATCCCACATTAAGAATGGGTGCTGCTGTACAATGTATCCAATAGAATGCAGTCCTAGTTCCAACTGTAGTGCTTTTAGAGGGGCACTGGGATTTAGAGGAATAGTTTCCATAGGAATTGTTTTTCTATTTTCTAGCGCTTGTGTGCACTGCAATAGCCCCATTCGTCTTCACCATACACTGCAACTGCAGATATTGTCATCCTAAGCACTTCCAGGATTGCTTTAAATCTATCAGCTCTAAGTTTGTGTTTGCTGTGAAGAATCACTGTCAGACTCTGGCCATGGACTGTGCAGTTATATATTTTTGTTCAGTCCACGTTAGTTTACTATCGAACGTGACACCCATGTAATCAAATAGGACTTTCTTCAGAAGTATACCATTGACCTTGAAAATTATTTTGAACAGAGCCTTGGTCAAAAACCTGGTTTTGGTTGGGTTAAACAATATTTTTTTAATCTGGTAGCAAATTCTGTAGCCTTGTAGAAAGAAATTAATTGACTAACAGAATGGCATCATCAGTGAATAGCAGTAATGGAGCTTGCTCTTCTCCTAGCAGGGGTGTGTCCAGTTTCAGATCTTAGAGATACTCTCTGACATTGTTTATATACAAGCTGAAAAGCAGCAACACCCGTCACATCTCTGCCTAACACCAATATCTATATGAATGCTATTGGTGCATTCTCATGCCTTACTAAATCTGATTTTTGGCTGCTGAATGTCAGTAGCGCAGCATCAATGTGTCACTGTGTTGATCCTGGTGGCCGTCTTTTTTTAACACTTTTCTCATGAGATTCCTTCCAACTGAATTAAATGCAGTTTTTCGATGATTGAAGGTCTCAGATTATGGGACCATCTTTCATCAAGTATACATAGTGAAAACTAACATAGCTTCTAGACTAGTCAATAATTGACTAGACTAAAGGCTAGTTGAAGCTAGCTTGGGACCTGGTAGAATATTCTTGATCTCACCCATGCATTCATTTGATTCAGTTTCTTTCAGGTTTGTCCTGTGCCATCTAAAGCAAAATTGTGTGAGAGTTACCAGGATGCAGATTATTGTGCTTCTTGTGTATTGGTACCATGATCACTGATTTACAGGAGGATGGTATCCATCCATTCTAATTAATATCCATACATAGATTTGAACATTGATACCATCTCAGTAAGGGGTAACTTGGTATGATATTTTCACAGCCATCAAAGCCACAACAACCCACAAATACACCATCAATGTCATGCTTTTTGAACACTTGTATATGTTTCCATAATATCAGACAACAAAAAATATTATGCGTAGAATCAAATGTTATTTCAGTATTTGGCCAAAATATACCTTTTAATTCCATGAACAGAAGTTGTTAGGCAAATTTCTTCATTATGTACATGTAGGTTGCAAATTGCAAAGATGGACAGATTCTCGTTGTTAAATTTACAGTTGGTTAAAGCTTCACCCTCTCTTGACTAATTCATTTATATCTTATAGTTGTGACGTACCAATCAAGTTGTTGACTACAATATTAAACAGACCCATGATATTGGGGATGAGTTCAAGAAAAACACTTCCCTCCTAGTCCTCTTGTCCTTAATTGATTGGAAGGAAGACCTCACTTCAATTGGAAATGATAAGTAAACTCTCTCTGGTGCAAGATGATCTCCTTTAAAAGAAAAACAATGCCATGGGACACATTTTGATGTTTCCTCAATGTATGATAAGACCTAATTGCAGATGATGCTACCTGCCTCTTCACGAATGTATTGTAAAAGCAGATAAGACTATGGTCTAGGCAAGCCACCTCAACTGCTCATCCTACAGAAAGGCCCTGTAGATGATTTTAGCTACAAAAAGTACTTTATGATAAATTGAGTGCAAGTATAATGCGTGGTGCGTATACTAAGTTGTACACTTTTTTTGAGGATTGAACACTATGTTTCAGTAAATGAGTCCACCAATATTGTAAGACTTCTGAAACAGCACTGTCTAACATCCTTACGGGTGAGAAAGATATTTGTTAGCTCGAAGCTGCATGAAATTATGATTTGTCATAAATTTTTGATGAACTCTAGCTCAGTAAAAAGTATTACTAATGACTAAGGATCTTTGTGGAGGAGAAAAGGATCAACATTCCTTATTTGACAATACATGTAGAGTTGCAAAAGGGAACTAAAGGCTTGAACTAAAAAATATAGCTGCTCTGTCGATCCTACCTTGACTTAGCATCTTCACTTAACTATGATCATAGGCAAAAACTATGGATACTGTCCAAGAAGATGTCAATGGACACGTCCCTTTTTGACATTTTGATTTGCTGTCATGCAAATTAGCATCCTGTTGTAATATATGGTTGTTGGTGTGATTTAAAGAAATACTTCAATTTCTACTTCCACTCAAAGTTGGGACCTAGTAAGGCCGGTAAACTGACACTCATTCTATTTAAGTTGTACATTAATCCTTTTGGAAATGTTGCACATTAGCTTATTTGGTAGACAATGTGGTATTCAGTTTTCGAAATGCAGTGGTTTCCAGGCCATTATCTAAAAAAAATGTGTCAAATTCATGATCCCATTATAGACATCAAGAAATAACCACAAAGAGTCACCAAATTAACCTGTGCTCAACACTGGGTTGCTTGGAACAAAAAGATTTCAAGCATAACTTAGAGGTGGTGTGGAAAGTATTTATGAATCTCACAAGCTGCAATAAAGCAGCCCCACAACACAAGAAAAATAAAGTAAAGTTGAATACATTATTTAACACCAAAATGACAAATGTAAACAATCAAAGCCCCAACTGTGCAACTGTCTAGTTGTGTGACAGCGGGTAAAAGTCCAAAAATATGGCTGACCATGAGGAAGCACAGTTAGGATACAAGAAGAGGATTGGGCTGGTCAGCACTTACCTTTGAACTTAAAAAAAATCTGAGAAACATTTTCTGAGAAGGTAAAGTTCAGTGGGGCAAGGCTGCAGGAGGTGTCCAACGAGGGAGCATCCTCGTCAGATAGCCTTGGATTGAAGCTGTGGTAAATATTTCTACATTCAGACATATTCACTGAAATGGAAGTCATGTAGCGAAGGACTGCTGAAACAGATTTGCAGTTGCAGAGAAGAGTGTTGTAGGAGCATCTGTGAAGTCAATCCAACTGGTGATGCACCTTGGGTGGCTAGGCGAGCAGGTTGGTCCCAGTCTCCTTCTAGTTCCCAGAGCAGTTTTCCCCAAAAAATCCCTACTTTTGGCTTTCTGGGCATCTTTAGCACCACTTCCAAGGGTCCAGAACTGGAGAGGCAACACTTGGAGGATCAGGACTCACTCAGGCTGGATCCAGGTGCGGGTTCATGATGAAGGAAGCCTTTTTTGTCCCAGTGTCTCTGGATAAGGGTCCAGCAAAATAGCCACTGTGAGTCACTCTGGAGGTTTTGGCACAGTTGAAGATCCAGTTTTTGTACCCAGGCAGAAGGTAGCAGAGCAGCAGGACACCAAGACAGCAATCCAGCAGATTAGTAGTCCTGCAGAGTAGTCCTTCCAGCAGCACAGCAGACCTTCTTCGTGGCAGTGTAAATATGAGTCTAGAAGTGTATTGAAGAGTTGGTGTCTGAGGTGCCTTTATATACCCTGGTGCCCTCCTTCTGTAAACTGGGAGAAGCTTCTGGACAGTGGCTTTGTGCATTAAAATGTCATGACTTCCCTACTCTGGCTCCAAGCTGGTTGCATTGACAATGAGATGTTGCTTGACCGTTTGTGGGAAGGCAAAGAAAAGGCTACTCTATGACAAGTGGTTCTGTGCTCAGCTCCACCTCCTGATCCTGGCAGCAGATGGCCCATTCAGGCACACATAATCCCTCTATTGTGGGATTAAGTCTAACTATCAGTTACACTTAGTCATTTGCCCCAGGCCAGGTTACAGACACAAAAGTGCTAAGGACAAAAATGACAACTTTTTAAAATTGGCATTTTTTAAATTGTAATAAAAAACTACATAGGATATCTCAATGAAATTCCGAAGACACCAAACATGAAATAGCACCTGCTCCCAGTTGGCAATTACAGTGTATTAAATGTAATAAGGAATCACCTATATTTTCCTATGGGAGGGATAGGCCTCGGAAAAGAGGATTTAGCAGTTTTTCACTACCAGGACATGAAAAACGTAAAAGTAAAAGTCCAACCTTTTAATGACATATCACCCTGCCCAATGGGCTACCTAGGGCATACCATAGGGGTGCCTTATATGTAATAAATGGGGAGTTGAAGGCTTGGCAAGAGGAGAGAGGGCTTACTGCCATGTCAACAAGTTTAAAATGTCATTCATGCTGCAATGGCAGGCCTGGTACATGCTTTAAGGTGCTAAATAAGTGAGTGGCACAGTATGTGCTGCAGGCCCACTGGTAGCATTTAATTTACTTGCCCTTGGTATATAGTATACCACTTTACAAAGGACTTATAAGTAAATTAAATATGCCAGTTGGGTAGACAGGACCTGAACTACTGGAAGTGGTGCAAAGGTTAACAATAGGCCTAAAGCTAAGTCTGCTTAGTGGATGATCCACAAAGTCAATAGCCAATCAAAATTCACAGACCACCACTGGCAGGAATAAGGAGATGATGAGGTTTTCAAAATCCTCATTTAGGCAAAATTCTCTCACCCATAGCATATAATCGGTAGCAATACGTTGTGCATTACAAATATGGGGGCAGATTTACTAACAAATCATGCAACACATCAAGACATCTTAGTGGGCTGTATTGCATAATGGGGGCTAGGGAGGAAAATACACCATATCTACTAAAATATGGCACATACCTGCTGTCTTCCAGCACTGGAGCACAAAGTGCAGCCGACTCCCAATGGAGGCACCCTTGCTCCATGGTACAAGGGTGCCTGCATTGCAGGCAAGATTACTTTTGTTCAGGAAGGTACACCTGGTACCAGGAGAGTGCCAAAATCCAGGAGTGGATGTATGGAATGCCTTCCCAGGGCAGAGTAATGCAAGGCAATGATATGTGCTGCCTTATGTTACTCCAGATTTACTCAGTCATGCAAAGGCTTGGAAGGTGAGTTTGCGTGACTACGTAAATCTCACTGAAGCCCTTACATTGTGGCACCTTGCGTGAAGCAATGGCAATGCAAGAGCTTTTTAAATCATGGCTGTGGTGTTTATTTGGAGGGAATAGGTAAATATTAGCACAGTTTTGTGGTTTATAATGAAAGAAATTGTGATGATTGACCTTGTACAGTTTGTACAATGTAGAGTAATTTTCTATATGGGTGCCTTTCTGTAAAAAGTTTCTAATAGCAGTCACCATTAGTCATTAGCATCCACTCATCGAATCCAGCAGCCATATTCAAATTAATATAATATCACCATAGCAATACTTTTAAACAACTGAAAAATGACAGCCAGCATATCCTGCCCCTTGTTCATTCTTCCAACTACGATGAAAAGTGTCATTTGTGAGTGCTAGTCAAGCAGTGAGGTTAATGGAATTAAGCGCCTAGTGTGCCCTAGCGAGAGGACGTTATCCTGCATGTGCATGTTACTTCAGGAACCAATGGGTATGGTCTCCTTGCCTATGCTGTTATATTTCTACTTTTTTACCGAAACAAAGTTAATATTGTTTCACTTTGAAAATATGCGACACGGTTGAGGAGGAAAAGTAACTGCGTCATTTTCCTTTTCCTCCTCTCCAGACTGAAGTGTGAAATCTCATTAGTCATTAGTGTTACAGCCAGTCTTTTAGATTGCCTTGTGCTGCTGAAATATGGGCGCTGCTTCAGTCTAACCATTCACAAACACTTCCTGAGTGCAGCCGAGTTGTTTGAGTATCCAAACAAGTATTACAAATCAGTGGTAATAAAAGCATCAGCGGGATTCATTTGCAACCTCCTGCTGGCAGACACTTTACCCTGGCTGATAAAATTAGACTGAATCATAATGAATGAAGAGGTGCACACACGAGGGAATAGTTTGCAAGATGCTGCAGTAGATATAATTGTGGAATAATTTTCTCTATGCAAATGGATTTTTTCTTTTGTTGTTTCTTCAAACAAATATTGGTGTTAGTGGCTTTAGGTAGTATAATTGAAGCTATCTTGTTTCAGTGGGTCGTACTTTGTATGATTCCCCTTCTTATTATGCATTGGTTAAGACACTTCATTGTGCAGTTAATCATTTTAAAATTCAAGACGTGTTAAATCTGCTTTGACTGAAGTTTTAGCTCTGGCATTCTTATGTGTTACTTTATTTTTATCCTTAGGTTTTTGTAGAGGGCAAGACACCATAACTGTAATTTTCAACTACAAAATGTTTGCGTGTCTTTTATGAGTGCATTCGCAATGTGTGTGCCGTAACTTCTTTGTTAGAATGTGGGCTTATGGGAAAAGTGGAGGAAGAATGCACTGTACGATGTTTATGATATCTCTGTTTGTTTTCTCAGTATATCGTTTTTATCTCATCAGCTAATACATATGATAACATTTCAAGAACAATCAGTTTGCTGGCGTCTGACCGTGGCCCCCTCACAAGCTCCTACGAACTTGACAGAATAGGTCTAGCTACTGGTGATCAGATGACCTATCATAGACTTGATGACCCGCCTTGGAGCATTATAAATGCCTGCTCTAAATGTCGTCCTTTAATCACCTGATAACTAACTCTTAACCAGTACGGATTCAATTTTTACGGTCGAGCGCAAAGCACTGTCCATGGTGTAATCTCTCTGTGGGCCTTTAACCACGCCCATGTCACGCCCATTAGTTTGGTTGGTTTGTTGGCTTGCCGTTTAAAATTCTCTTGGTTTAATTAGTGAAAGGCATGCATACGTCATGCCTTTTCCGGTGTTTATCCCTCCTCGAGTGCACCGGCTAACTACTGAAAACATAAGAGGCTCCATTTTTTCTGTTTGGTTTCTGGACTACTTTTTCTCTTTATTTCGTAGGCAGCGCGATCTCGCTGGGCAGTAGTTGAGTGTTTTGCATGACATCGACCCTGTTACTTGGATAATTGCACTTTTGCCAGTTACATGGATAATTGTACTTTTGCTGATACATTTCACTGCAAGCAAACTTCTGTTTCCTTTTGTGTCTGCTTTGTGGTCATGGTGGCCGTTGGCTCACTTATATGAAACTGTTTTACTTTGCATTTTCACTTTATGTGGCAAGAAAAGTCCATTTAGTTATGTGAAACTGTTTTACTTTTCATTTTCAGTTTATGTGGCAAGAAAAGTCCAGTTAGGAGTTCACAACGTTAATAGCTTTAACTCGAGCCAATGTGAGACCCATTGCATTGCAAATGCTTGTTTTTGTTTTACTATGGGTGCACGCTATACTTAGTCAACAGATGACTGCATCGTTCACCTTGATACATAAATTACTTTGGCCTGGGATCCTTACTACAGATTCTTCTAAAGCCGTGGTAAAGTCCTACAGATGAAACATATGTTAGTTTCTCCCCAGTGTGTCTGTTATCCTGTACCTGGATTAATTAAAACCACAAGAAAATATCCAAGGGTACAGACTCATCTGCTGGACCAGATCCAACTGGCCACTTAGTTTCACACTTGCACCCTAAATGTTTGGAGTGAATCAGTCATTCCAAAGTTCATCTTTCTAGTTGGAGACGTGTTGCTCCAGCAAAGAGCTCCTAAAAGCGCATGGTTTCAACATGTAGGGAGAGTATCAGCATTGTGGCCTATGCATGAAATGGGAAACGTCAGACCCCTGAGTTCCAGTGAACCTATGAAGCACTCTACCAAATTAAGGAATACATATATACTTCGTATATGGAAGCACTACCTCACACACACTTGGAACACAGAGGGGGGTTGTAGTACCTAGAAATGAGAGACTGAATTAATTTACACAAGGAGACCCAGTATGCCATTTCCCCGGCATGGTGCCGTTAAAAAGTTCTGCATCCCATAGCTATAGATCAGCTTTCACCAACATTACTTGTGTCATGGCCTAGTCATGGAACCGTGTCAGTCACTTTAGATGTTCTTCTAATGACCAATTAAGTGTAGACCCATATTGGTGAGTGATATTCAAAGACAAGTGTAGTGTCTGCCAGGAAAACATTCCAGGTCAACCAGAATGATGAAATAAGAAGGAAGATGGTGCATGGTGCTTGTGCTGTGGACTTATGACCTTGCAGAGTTTATGTCCCAAATATGGAAACTGAAAAACAGGTGCTGTAATTTCCCAGGACCATATTACATATGTGAAAACATTGAACTGTATTTAAAACCCTGGCCCACTCACACGTTCTAATCTCATAAAACCTAATTAACTTCTATTTTCATAATTAGACTATGGTTGGACTTCAAGGTTACTGCCCTTTGTGAGTTACCATGGGGCTAGAAGGCTGAATAGCTATATTGCGAGGCACTTTTCGGGGAAAAGTGGACATCGGTTACTGGAACAAACATGTTTAAAGACACTGATAAACGAATTGTGTTTCACCAATTTTCAAATACAAAATTGAGATGCTATCACAGGACTGTAGATCAACTTTTGTTCCCTAGCTAAACTTATAAATAGCTCAGAAGAACGAGTTACTTACCTTCAGTAACGACTTTTCTGGTGGATACATTAGCTACCTGTGGATTCCTCACCTCATGAATACTCCCATGGCGCCAGCATTCGACGGAAATCTTCTTACTAGTCTCTGCACGTCGACGAGGACGTCACTCTAGCCCACGCGACGCCGTCTGACGTCATACAGGCAATAAGAGGTCCTCGACGACGTGCGGACGTCAGTACCAATCATTTTTTACGTGCATGAGAACAACCAGGCAATGCAATGAAAGAGCAAGGCAACATCCCATTACATTGTAAAAATACACAACATTGCATGAATAACTGTAAATCTTTTATATATATATATAACTCTCTCTTTTTAAAATATATATACACATCAAGTATATACACAAAGATATATACATATTATAGATATATATAAATATATATATATACAACCTCCATTGCACCCTCAAAGACCAAGAGGAGCGTACTCAAGGATTACTTGGTGAGACCAGAAAGGCAACGGGGAGGCGGGTGGGACCGTGAGGAATCCACAGGTAGCTAATGTATCCACCAGAAAAGTCGTTACCGAAGGTAAGTAACTCGTTCTTCTGATGGATACAACTACCTGTGGATTCCTCACCTCATGAATAGAGTCCCAAAGCAGTACCACGCCCGGCGGTGGGTGCCTAAATGGTCAAACCAAGAAATCCTGCAGCACTAACCGTGCAAAATGGCCGTCCCTTCTAACCTCAGAATCCAAACAGTAATGCTTTGCAAAAGTGTGAAGGGACGACCAAGTTGCGGCCTTGCAGATGTCGACCACAGGAACACCTCTGGCCAAGGCCGAAGTGGCCGACTTAGCTCTGGTGGAATGAGCTCTAATGCCCTCAGGAGGATCCTTCTTTGCCAAAGAGTAACATATTTTAATGCAAAGAACAACCCACCTGGATAGTGTTCTCTTGTGGACTGCCTTTCCTCTCCTCTTGCCCACGTATCCAATAAACAGCTGATCCTCCAGCCTGAAATCCTTTGTTCTATCAATAAAGAAGCTCAACGCTCTCTTTGGATCCAGACGGTGCAGTCTTTCTTCCTCTTTGGAAGGATGAGGCGGAGGATAGAACGTGGACAAAGTAATTGCCTGAGCCAAATGGAAGGGTGAAACAACCTTCGGGAGGAAAGCAGCCTTGGTCCTCAACACCACCTTATCCCCATAAAAAGTCGTATAAGGGGGCTTTACTGATAAGGCCTGCAACTCACTCACTCTCCTTGCTGATGTTATAGCTATCAGGAAGACTGTTTTTAAAACCAAATACCTCAAGGGGCAAGAATGCATAGGTTCAAAAGGGGACCCCATAAGGAAAGTCAGGACCAAGGACAAATCCCATTGCGGCATAATGAATGGCTTTGGAGGATATTGATTTAGAAGACCTTTCAAGAATCTGATAACAATAGGGGATTTAAATAAAGATGGTTGGTCTGGAAGACATATGAAGGCTGACAAGGCCGATAAATAACCCTTAATGGTAGCCACTGCACAACCTTTCTGCGCCAGAGATAGAGCAAAAGACAAAACGTCCGATAGATGAGCATGCAAAGGATCAATCTGCCTCTCTCCACACCACGCAACAAATTTAGACCACCTATTAGCGTAGATAGATTTAGTGGAGTGTCGCCTGGCCGCTAATATAACATCCACTACCTCAGGCGGGAGAGAGAAGGAACTCAGGTTGCCCCGTTCAATCTCCAGGCATGTAGGTGCAGACTCTGGAGGTTGGGGTGTAGAACCTGCCCCTGCGACTGCGAGAGGAGGTCTGCCCTGAAAGGGAGACGGAGCGGCGGGCACATTGAGAGTTGGAGAAGGTCGGAGTACCACACCCTCCTTGGCCAATCCGGAGCTATTAAGATTACTAGAGCCCGGTCTTGGCGAATCTTCCTCAATACTCGAGGAATCAAGGGTATGGGAGGAAACGCGTAAAGCAACTGGCCGCACCAGGTTATTTGAAACGCGTCCCCCAACGCTCCCTGCATCGGATACTGAAGGCTGCAGAACAACGGACAATGCGCGTTCTCTCGAGTGGCGAACAGATCTACCCGAGGAAACCCCCACCTCTGGAAGATTAAACGGACTTGATCTGGATGGAGACGCCACTCGTGGTCTGCCGAGAAGTGGCGACTGAGACTGTCCGCACGCACGTTCAAAACTCCGGCCAGATGGTTTGCTATCAAGCAAATCCGATGGTCCTTTGCCCAGGACCATAGTCGAAGAGCTTCTCTGCAGAGAAGGTACGACCCCACTCCTCCCTGCTTGTTTATGTACCACATCGTGGTAGTATTGTCCGTTAGGACCTGTACCGACTGACCACGAAGGGAAGGGAGGAAGGCCTTGAGAGCCAGACGTACAGCCCGTAACTCTAACAGATTGATGTGAAACATCTGTTCCTCTGGAGACCAAAGACCTTTGATCTCCAGATCCCCCAGATGAGCTCCCCACCCTAGAGTGGAAGCATCCGTTATGACTGTGGCCACTGGTGGCGACTGCTGGAACGGCTTTCCTTGTGAAAGATTGTTGCTTGCAATCCACCACTTCAAATCCACAGCAGCATCTCTGGAGATCTTGACAGTACCCTCTAGATCCCCTCTGTGTTGAGACCACTGCCTTCGGAGGCACCACTGAAGAGCCCTCATGTGCCAGCGAGCATGCGTGACCAACAGAATGCAGGAGGCAAAAAGACCGAGCAGACGAAGGACCTTGAGGACTGGAACTACCGCTCCATTTCGAAACATTGGAACCAAATCCTGAATATCTTGAATCCGCTGAGGCGGAGGAAAGGCCCGACCCAATGTTGTATCCAGTACTGCCCCTATGAACAGGAGGCGCTGAGAGGGCTCTAGGTGAGATTTGGGCTCGTTCACCGAAAAACCCAGGTCGAACAACAACTGGGTTGTTGACTGCAGATGATGCGACACAAGCTCCGGGGACTTGGCTTTGATCAACCAGTCGTCCAAGTAAGGGAATACTGCTATCCCCTTCCTTCTGAGTTCTGCCGCAACCACCGACATCACCTTCGTGAAGACTCGAGGTGCTGAAGTAAGACCAAACGGAAGGACCGCAAACTGATAGTGTTGCGATCCCACCACAAACCGGAGATACTTCCTGTGTGACTTGAGTATCGGGATATGAAAGTAAGCATCCTGCAAGTCGACAGACACCATCCAGTCTTCCATGTTCAACGCCAAAAGCACCTGTGCTAGGGTCAGCATCTTGAACTTTTCCTGCTTGAGGAACCAATTCAAGATCCTCAGGTCCAGAATTGGTCTCAAACGACCATCCTTCTTGGGAATCAGGAAATACCTTGAGTAAACTCCTCGACCCCTTTCCTGCTCCGGGACCAACTCCACCGCGCCCTTTGAAAGGAGGACTTGCACCTCCTGTTCTAGCAACAGGAGGTGTTCTTCTGAACAATACGAAGGGCGGGGCGGGATGAGGGGCGGGAACTCCCGAAAGGGAAGGGTGTAGCCTTTTCCCACAACACTGAGAACCCAAGTGTCCGATGTAACAGTCTTCCATTTGGTGAGAAAATGCTGTAATCTTCCCCCTACAGGAGAGGAGTGAGTGGGAAATGGTGGAAGCCTAAGGCTGCTTCCCCTGCTGCACCCCGCCAGAGGATGAGGAAGAGGCAGAGTGCTGCTGAGAGGCTCCTCTGGTGCGGACCCTACCTCTCCCCCTGAAAGATCTATAGGGATGGGAAGAAGCAGGTTGCTGATATCTCCCCCGAAAGGAAGAGGAGGAAGAGCCACGCTCAAATCCACGAAACCTCCTGAAGAATCTGGAAGAGGCCGTGGAAGAAGGAGCTTGGAGCCCTAATGACTTAGCCGTGGCCCTGCTTTCTTTAAAACGTTCCAAGGCCGAATCAGCCTTAGCTCCAAACAGTTTGTCCCCATCAAACGGGAGATCCAACAATGTGGACTGTACATCTGCCGAAAAGCCCGAGTTACGGAGCCAGGCCTGTCTCCTTGCCACCACAGTTGTGCCCATTGCCCTGGCTACCGAGTCGGTGGTATCCAGTCCCGTCTGGATAATTTGGGTCGCAGCAGCCTGGGCATTTGAGACAAGATCCAAAAGACCCTGGGGAAGCTCTGTAAACGAAGAGGAAATGTCATCCATCAGAGCATGAATATACCTCCCCAGGATACAGGTTGCATTGGTGGCTTTTAACGCCAGACTGCAGGATGAAAAAAATCTTATTCGACTGCACCTCTAGCTTCTTTGAATCTCTGTCCCCAGGCACCGTCGGAAAAGAACCAGGCGCTGACTTGGACGAACAGGAGGCCTGCACCACCAAGCTCTCCGGCGTAGGGTGCCTAGATAGGAAACCAGGGTCAGTCGGAGCCGTCCGATACCTCCTGGCCACGGCTCTGTGAGCTGCTGGGGAAGATGCCGGCCTCTTCCACACCTCTAACACCGGATCCAGCAGAGCGTCATTAAATGGTAACAGAGGCTCCGCCGCGGCTGAGGCCGGATGTAACACCTCTGTCAAAAGGTTTTGTTTTGCCTCCACCACCGGCAAAGGCAGGTCCAAAAAACTAGCTGCCTTCCGTACCACTGCATGAAAGGAAGCAGCTTCCTCAGTATATTCCCCCGGGGACGAAAGGTCCCACTCAGGGGAAGTGTCCAGCCCACTGGCCGACTCCAGTCCATGCAGCCCATCACCCGAGTCCTCTAGCTCTCCTTCCTCTAGGGCTCGTTGGTACTCCTGCTCTTCCAATACACGGAGAGCACGTCTCCTTGAATGAAGTCGTCGCTCAATACGCGGAGTCGACAATGCCTCCGCCGAAGTCGAAGATCGGCGCCGATCTTCAGAAGCCACCGACGCCGCATCCGGCGCCACAGGTAACTTCGGCGCCGACGGAAGAGCAACTGCCGCAGATGGACCCACCGGAGTCACAGGCCGAAATCCCGACTTCGACGTCGACGGGATGGAAATCCCCGGGGCCAATCCTTCTGAAGCCACCGGAGCGGCCACCGGCGCCGACACTGGCGCCAAGCCCACGTTCCCAAAAGGGAGAAAGGGCATAAAGGGTGCCGGCCGAAGAGGCGCAGGATCACCCAAAGAAAAGGCCAAAGGCCCAGCCGGAGCACCCCCTGGAGCCATCTGTTGGAAGATGGCATACATCGCATTCAAGAATGCGGAACTATCGGCTCCAGGGGTGGGAAAAGCCGGATACTGAGGTGCCTGTCTCGGAGGCGACCCCGACGCCGGCCTCGGCATCTGCGCCGGAGAAAACACTTGAGGCTCCAATACCTCAATCACCGACGCCTGTCCAGGTGAAGTTGGAGACGCCGGAGAGGGCGTCGAAGGATGCGGCGTAACCGTGGGACTGACCTCCCATGTCTTTCGGCGCCGATCCGGAGACCTGGAGCGAGTCTCCTTTGAATGACGCCGAGATTCTCTACGGCGCCGGGAGTCTCGATGACGCCAATGTCTTGGGGAAGAAGACTTCTTGTGATGTTTCCCCTTTGACTTGGCCATAAACAGCTTCGCCTCACGTTCCTTGAGGGCCTTTGGATTCATGTGCTGACATGAATCACAAGTCGAGACGTCGTGGTCGGAGCTCAAACACCAAAGGCAATCGGAATGAGGATCCGTCACCGACATCTTTCCTCCACACTCACGACAAGGCTTAAATCCAGACTTCCTCTGCGACATTATTTCCACAGCGAAAGACTACGCAGCAAGATATACACTGTAACCGCAAGAGTAACAGTTGCTCCCTCGAAGATAACCGTTTCGAATGCATGGAAAAAAGGGAACTGACGTCCGCACGTCGTCGAGGACCTCTTATTGCCTGTATGACGTCAGACGGCGTCGCGTGGGCTAGAGTGACGTCCTCGTCGACGTGCAGAGACTAGTAAGAAGATTTCCGTCGAATGCTGGCGCCATGGGAGTATTCATGAGGTGAGGAATCCACAGGTAGTTGTATCCATCAGAACTCTCTGTTCACAGTATGGCAGGTTGAATGTAGTCAACATGAGCACAGTCAGTCATCCGCAAACTGTGTGCAATGGCATGTTTAGTTTTCACATTTCTATTGTCTCTCAAGCAGAATAAAATTAAATGGCAAATATTCTTCAAAGACAATGTTATGGTGGGACACCAAAAAGGAGCCCCAACATGATCAAAGTGTTGAATGCAAATCATGCTGCAGACATAATGTTAATGTGAGAAATTTGGTTGGTTGAGGAGGATGTGAGCGCTTCGCAAGCAACGGCCACTATCTTTGTCAGGGTGAACCACAGAAGTCACTAAGTTAACCCATGCTTAACCCAGTGGCAGCTTTGCACAAACGCTGTCAGTCCAAGTGTAAGGGCAATGTGTAAAGTATTTATGCCACACACAAACAGCAGTAAAGTGGAAACATCACAAGAAAAATGTCACACCAATTAAGAAAAATCAAGTAAAATTATTTGACACTTAAACAACAACAATCCAATCAGAAGAACTGAAGGTATGCAATTTCAATAATTTAAAGTAAGAAGACTGTCTAAAAGCTTAAAGCACCACTCGCAGTCACCTAGCTATGCTAGACTGGGTAAAGTCACAAGTCCAGGCTGTCTGCAATGTAGCGCAGGCCCGATACAGGGAACAGGCTTGACCCACTGAAAAAATGATCTTCTGAAAGTCCAGCGTGAAGTCTCCTGTTTGCAGAAGAGGAGGTCACAAGGATCAGGGAAAGCATCACTGATGGTCATCCTTCTAGCGCAAAGAGCAGGCCAGGTGTCGCTGATGGTCATCGCTGTAGTGGAAAGATCCATTTGGGCTTCATAGGCAGTCGTTGCTGGAGCTTCACGTTGGAGGTCACCGGGCACTATCAACCCTGTAGCATGAAGTGGAGATCTCATTTTGAAATTCGTCGCTGGTGGTCATTGTAGCATGAAGAGTTGGGTTTACTGGTGGTTCACAGTGGTGGTCGCACAGGCAGCAAGATCTGCGCACGACTGGGCCTGTTCGCAGTCACAAAGAGCCCAAAATTTCAGGATTTCTAATTTTCTAGGTCTAGGACTTGAGAGGCACCTCTAGGGGTCAGCAACTTACTCCAGCAGATGCCAGCCAGGCTCAGGCAGGTCCAATGCAGCAGACCAGTTGGGGAGTTGCTTCTGTAGTATCCATAGGTACAGGTCTGTACTGAAGAGTTGGATTGAGGGTCCAATATGTATAAATTGTGCCAGCTTTGAAGTGGAAGAAACCTCTAAACTACCCCCCAACATCTGTTTCTGGAATTTCCTTCCTTACTCTTCCTTGGTCCCAGGATTAATGTAGTCACAAAAGGTATTTTTCTTTGTGTGTGTGTGTACTGAGGCAGCGTCTTTGAAGTGCAAGTGTGGTAGGTGACAGTGCTGCACTTCTCCTTAGGTCAGATGTTCCATCCTGGTAACACCCAGTCTCTCTTTGTGATACTGTCGTGGAGTAATAGACAAAGGTTAACTGCCAATTACACCTAGTCATGTTACCCAGAAAAAAAGCTGCATGCACCAAATAGTTTGGAAAAGAAAATGCCAGCTTTTTAAAATGTCTTTTCAGAATTGTCACTTAAAATTCAACATTACCATCTAAGGGGATTTTAAATTGCAATTCTTTTGCAACCATCCTTGATTTTTCTACCTTGTCCTAATCAAAAGTTAACATTTAATAAAGGAAATAAGGCAAGCAGAGAGGTATGTCTTACAGTAGTGAAAAACAAATGTAAGAGTTTTTCCGTACCAGGACATGAAAAATTGAAAAGTTTATGTGCAACCTTATATATACAATCCTCCCTGCTCTATGGGCTGTTTAGCGCCTACCATAAGGGTGACTTACATATGCTAAAAAAGAAGATTTAGGCCTGAAAAGGGTTTATTTTGCTAGGTGGAAATGGTACTTTAAAACTGTACACAGGTGACAAGTTTAAAGGTTTCTTAATTGTGTGGTACAATAAGTGATACAGGTCCACTAAACATTTAATTTACAAGTCCTCTGTACCTGTACGGTGAATATATGTGGCAACGGGGTGTAAGTCCATTTTAATAAGTTTAGAGGTGAGGGCGCAAGCACTTTAGCTCTGTTTAGCTGCGTTAAAGTGTACAGAGTGTGCAGAATTTAGCACAACAGGAAGAATGAAGGCAACAAGTTTGGGGGAAACCATGTAAAGAATGTCAGGTCTAACAGGTAAAATATGATAAAGTCTCTTCAAAATTCAAAAAAGTTGTTTTTGATAGCTTGGAAACCTTGTTCTCCTTATTACTTCAGATGCAATCACTGTGTTGATGGGCATTTTAAAAAATGACAGGTCTCCAACATCAAGTTAAAAACATTCCAGCCCCCGACTGTGGCAGCAATGCTATTACTGAACAGGCAAGTCAGTTTTCATGCCCTCTGTATATTCTGCCTAGATTATTACTATACATAAAGTAATCAGTGCTTAATTTGTAAAAAAAAAAAAAAAAGTGCCAGGTCTCTCATCAGAGGCCACAGTAGCTTGCACCACACATTGATCACGGAAGTGCTGCCCATAATGATATCAACATGGCTACTAACAATCACCCTCCTACAAGTGTGAATAATCAGACTCCTGCAGACCCCTAAGCTATGAGAATAGCTTGGGCGGTGGGTAGTAGTCATTTTTAATAGATATTGAATTAATTAGCAACTCTTATTGTGCTCATCTCTAAATTAGACAAGCCCCAGTGTTGGCAATTAAGTGCCAGTGCTGAGCACTGGAAACCAACGGCTAAAATTAAGCATTGGACATAATAGTACATTCTGTTATATCAAACAAGACGGTTTTGTACAGCACACATCCTGAACTCCTGTGGCTAAAGGTGTTTGAATATGTGATAATGAAGAAAAAGGATGGTCAGTAAAATAAAATATTTGCCTAGAATCAATAGTGTCATCTATCTAACATCTTCTCATCTTCTCTCTCTGGATGCAGTTCTTTTTCTTTGTGGACAGGGGAAGCAGTTTTCACTCAGAAACTAAATATCATAGGCAAACACTTTTGCTCAGCTCGAACACTATGCCTTTACGATAATAGACAAGAGACAACTGGGTATAATTTGTCAGGATGTTATCATCTTTGTATTCGTTTTATAAAACCATCTGTTATTTTTTGTAAATTAGCAAAATGCCAGAGAGACTTGCTTTGTTGATTACCTTTGAAAAATATAGTATTTATGGCAAATCTAGAACAAAGAGTCAGAACAATGGGGGTAGTTTAGTTATTCCTGCAGATGAATACTGTTTATACTAGTGTTTTGCATTTAAATCACTGATGTGCTGTGCATAAACTCTAGATATAATGACTAATGTCTACTGTGGGAAAATACTTATCAAAATAAATGTCATCAATTAATTTATCTCATGTTACTATTCAAAGAGATTCCAAGCAGAGACAGTACAAATAAATATATGGCCCCATTAAGAGGCTGGTGGTCCTAGGACCACCAGCCTCCCGGTGGAGGTTGGACCACCACGGCTGTGGTGGTTCAACTGCCACTTTAGGAGTTAGGCAGGCAGACTGGCCTAAATATTGCTCTTCCCTTCAGGCTCAGAGATCCCGACTGGGTAACTGCGAACTTAGTGTAGTCCACCAGGGCGGCGCTGAAGTCAGCGCCACCTGGCTGATTACAACCTTGTTCTAGTCTTTTTTATGGCAGGGACCTGGCATAAAAAAGCTGGCAGAGAACAAGTGCTGGGGGACACAGAGGCGCCCCTGCACTGTCCGTGGCCATGGCATGGGAAGTGTAGTGGCCCCTCTGACCAGCGCCATCAGAATGCGCACAGTCTGCTTTGCAGACAGTGTGCATTATTAGGGTGCTGGTCAGCTCCCTCTGTGCTGCGAGATAGCACTTGGCTCCTTTAAGGGAACTGAGTGCTATCTAGTATCTCTGTTCCTACCAGTATGACTGGTGGGAATGCTCTATTTCAAGGTTTCAACTGGTCATACTGGTGGAAATCTTGTAATAGGGCGGGGGGACGCCACCGCTATGGCAGTGGCATCCTCCCTGTGAGTTTTGTTGGCCCGTGGCAGGACCGTCAAACTCCTAATGAGGCCCTTAGTGTTGAATCAGATGTTATTGTGGACGTTATATAACATGGACCTCTCATTACTGAAACCACCTCAGAGAGTCTTTGTAATGGTTTAATCTATGAGGATAACCCACAATACTTGTTATGCACCATAGCACTGAATACCCCTGTGTGGTTTTTGCCCCATCAATCAAAGAGTATGCTTTGTCTTTTCTTGTAGGTTAAAAAAATACAGCTAAGTATTTTCGAATTAGGGTCCAAAGGAAAACCAAGATTCCCATGTACTTGCTCCACTCTTGAATGTGTACATTGCTTTCGTATTTTTTAACTGCTGTATTGATTTTAAGGCATATTAACAGTAACAAACAATTATTAGGACTGTGTGGACTTTATTTGAAGGTGAGTGTCAGCACATTTCAGCAGCTCCTACTACCAGTGGTCAGTCTGTGGGACCTCATTTCTTCGGAATGTGACTGCACCTGTTAAGATACAACTTTGGTTTTACTTTTTTCAATTCAATTCAACCTAAGGACCTGATTTAGAGTTTGTATTACTCTGTCACAAAAGTGACAAAGATCCTGTCCACCATTGTACAAGTGCCATTGACTATAATGAACGTGTAATAAATTGGACTGGATATACGTCACATGTGTGATGGAGTAACCCGTCCACCAAACTCTAAATTGGACCCTAAGTAATTTGTAAAATTTAGCAGCCCTATTTATTTCTTTTCATTCAGTGTATATTCCCAACAGTGCAAGTTAAAGTTTAATGATTATTTCTGTGGAGGATATTTACCAATTTCTATACAGTGTTATAAATCCTTTTTACAGTTGTTTTCCATACCATGCATCCCTGATAATTAGGATGTTCTAAACTGGGTTCTAAAAATCACTTTATGTGTTTTCAGGGTTATTCACAATCTTATTTTGAATGACCAGAATCTCTACTTAAGGTGCTACCCGTTCCGCAAAATCTAGTGTAGTGGACCAGTGTACATCAGCAGCAGATTTCCTTTGCTTGTGTGTTCAATAGCCCATTTTTATTTGCATTGTGTAGGAGGCTGGCCTGGCTTGTAGTGGGTACCAGGGGTACTTACACTTTGTGCCAGGTCCAGTTATCCCTTATTAGTGTAGAAGAGGTGTTTCTAGCAGCTTAGGCTGATACAAGGTAGCTATAGCAGAGCAGCTTAGTCTGAACTAGGAGACATGCAAAGCTCCTACTATAACACTGGTGTCATATGCACAATATCATAAGAAAACACAATACACAGATATACTAAAAATAAAGGTACTTTATTTTTATGACAATATGCCAAAAGTATCTCAGTGAGTACCCTCAGTATGAGGATGCCAAATATACACAACCTATATGTACACAATACCAAAAATATGCAGTAATAGCAAAAGGAAGTAATGCAAGCAGTGTAAAGTTACAATAGATTGCAATAGGAGCACATAGGTATAGGGGCAACACAAACCATATACTCCAAAAGTGGAATGTGAACCACGAATGGACCCCAAACCTATGTGAGCTTGTAGAGGGTCACTGGGACTGTAAGAAAACAGTGAGGGTTAGAAAAATAGCCCACCCCAAGACCCTGTAAGGTAGGTGTAAAGTGCACCTACAACCCCCAGAGAGCACAGAAGTCGTGATAGGGGGATTCTGCAAGGAAAACCAACACCAGCAAAGCAACAACAGTGGATTTCCGGACCTGAGTACCTGTAAGACAAGGGGACCAAGTCCAAGAGTTGCGACAGTGTCGAGAGGGGGCAGATGCCCAGGAAATGCCAGCTGAGGATGCAAGGAAGCTGCCACCGGGTGGAAGAAGCTTGGTGTTCTGCAAGAACGAAGAGGACTAGGAACTTCCCCTTTGGAGGATGGATGTCCCACGTCGTGAAAAAGCTTGCAGAGGTGTTCCCACACAGAAAGACCACAAACAAGCCTTGCTAGCTGCAAGGGGTGTGGTTAGGGTTTTTGGATGCTGCTGTGGCCCAGGAGGGACCAGGATGTCGCCACTTGGATGAGGAGACAGAGGGGGCACCCAGCAAGTCAGGGAGCCCTCACAAAAGCAGGCAGCACCCGCCAAAGTACCGGAACAGGCACTTGGAAGAGGAGTGAACCAGAGTCCACCCAAAGTCAGAAAAGGGAGTCCCACGACGCCGGAGGACAACTCAGAAGGTTGTGCACTGCAGGTTAGAGTGTCAGGGACCCAGGCTTGGCTGTGCATGAAGGAAATCCTGGAAGAGTGCACAGGAGCTGGAGCAGCTGCAAATCATGCGGTACCCAGCAATGCAGTCTAGCGTGGGGAGGCAAGGACTTACCTCCACCAAACTTGGACTGAAGAGTCACTGGACTGTGGGAGTCACTTGGACAGAGTTGCTGAGTTCCAGGGACCACGCTCGGCGTACTGAGAGGGGACCCAGAGGACCGGTGATGCAGTCTTTTGTTGCCTGCGGTTGCAGGGGGAAGATTCTGTCGACCTACGGGAGATTTCTTTAGAGCTCCTGGTGCAAGAAGGAGGCAGGCTACCCCCAGAGCATGCACCACCTGGAAACAGGCGAGAAAGCCGGCAGGATGAAGCGATACAAGGTTGCAGTAGTTGTCTTTGCTACTTTGTTGTGGTTTTGCAGGCGTCCTGAGCAATCAGCGGTCGATCCTTTGGCAGAAGGTGAAGAGGGAAATGCAGAGGAACTCTGGTGAGCTCTTGCATTCGGTATCTGAAGAATTCCCCAAAGCAGAGACCCTAAATAGCTAGGAAAGGAGGTTTGGCTACCTAGGCAGGAGGATAGGCTAGTAAGAAAGGTAAGAGCCCATCAGAAGGAGTCTCTGACGTCACCTGCTGGCCCTGGCCACTCAGAGCAGTCCAGTGTGCCAGCACACTTCTGAATCCAAGATGGCAGAGGTCTGGGGCACGCTGGAGGAGCTCTGGGCACCTCCCCTGGGAGATGCAGGTCAGGGGAGTGGTCACTCCCCTTTCCTTTGTCCAGTTTCACACCAGAGCAGGGCTGGGGGATCCCTGAACCGGTGTAGACTGGCTTATGCAGAGATGGGCACCATCTGTGCCCATCAAAGCATTTCCTGAGGCTGGGGGAGGCTACTCCTCCCCAGCCCTGACACCTATTTCCAAAGGGAGAGGGTGAAACACCCTCTCTCTGAGGAAGTCCTTTGTTCTGCCTTCCTGGGCCAGGCATGGCTGGACCCCAGGAGGGCAGAAACCTGTCTGAGGGCTTGGCAGCAGCAGCAGCTGCAGTGAAAACCCCAGAAAGGCAGTTTGGCAGTACCTGGGTTCTGTGCTAGAGACCCGGGGGATTATGAAATTGTCACCCCAATGCCAGAATGGCATTGGGGTGACAATTCCATGATCCTAGACATATTACATGGCCGTGTTCGAAGTTACCATTGTGACGCTGTACATAGGTAGAGACCTATGTACAGTGCACGTGTGTAATGGTGTCCCCGCACTCACAAAGTCTGGGGAATTTGCCCTGAACGATGTGGGGCACCTTGGCTAGTGCCAGGGTGCCCTCACACTAAGTAACTTTGCACCCAACCTTCACCAGGTGAAGGTTAAACATATAGGTGACTTATAAGTTACTTAAGTGCAGTGGTAAATGGCTGTGAAATAACATGGACGTTATTTCACTCAGGCTGCACTGGCAGGCCTGTGTAAGAATTGTCAGATCTCCCTATGGGTGGCAAAAGAAATGCTGCAGCCCATAGGGATCTCCTGGAACCCCAATACCCTGGGTACCTCAGTACCATATACTAGGGAATTATAAGGGTGTTCCAGTATGCCAATGTGAATTGGTGAAATTGGTCACTAGCCTGTTAGTGACAATTTGGAAAGCAGAGAGAGCATAACGACTGAGGTTCTGGTTAGCAGAGCCTCAGTGAGACAGTTAGTCATCACACAGGGAACACATACAGGGCACATACTTATGAGCACTGGGGCCCTGCCTGGCAGGGTCCCAGTGACACATAGACTAAAACAACATATATACAGTGAAATATGGGGGGTAACATGCCAGGCAAGATGGTACTTTCCTACACATAGGTACTTAAAATCATTTAAATGAAACAATCAATATTTGATACTAAAATCTTAAAGATCTACTGTTTAGGACTTAAATATGTAAAACATATCATGCCACATATGGTCATAAAATGTGCATTTTTTTCTGTAACTATTTAATAATTCCTGAAATGCAACACATCACATCATTTACCCATTCAGGAAGTCCTTGTTTGGTCAATAAGCAATAAGTGCAAGTTTGATAGCCCTGTCAAATGCTATATGCTAAACAAATTATGGACCTTACTGACTTGCATGGAGTCATGGTTACTGGAAAAGAGCCAAAGGTGCATATATATATATATAGTACCTAGTTGAGTTACTTAAACACAGTTATTATGGCGGCCTGTGTAGATTCCTATTTGTCAGAGTGAGAACTTTTACCAGCCAGACGTTTAACTTTGGATCACCAGAGGCAAAGCAGGCCAGCACAGCTTGTCTCCTCGTGCGTACTCCCCTTTCATTAAATACGTTTTTCAGAAGTAATTTTCTTTCAGTTGAGAGCATTTCGCAGGTGCAGAGCAGATGCCTTATGTCTTCTCTGCCTGTGTCACAGAGCCGACAGGTTGTATTTGTCGAGTCTCTCAGCCAGGGAGTAATTTTAAGATGCAAGGTAACAGCACCAACTGGTTCCGCAAAAACTGCTATTTGATATCTCTTGAGAAGCCAAGGCCAAGGTATAACGGTGGTACCAGATCAGTACAAATTCCTATCATGCCCTAGTGCTAGAGAGTAATAAAACTTAGAAAAAAATGTAAAGTTAAAAAGGTTATCTTACCAAACTATCCTTCATGGAAGTTCCTGAAATTCTGTGCTACATATCGATGCATGGTTGTGGCCCCACATGTCCAATATAAACAGCAATCAGCACTATGGATTGCCTTGGACACAACAGGATAGATTGCATTTTTTGTGATCAGTTAATTGCAGTAGCTCAATTAGTAATTCTCCACTATGCATACCACAAGTATCTACCTCACTGTGATTTGAAACACATCACTTACTTTAGCAAACATATAATTGAAACAAAGTTCTTGATGACAATCTTGCCTGTGTTTTTTTACGGGAGGGTGTAACTTGCATAATTCTGTGTAGCATAATCATGTGGAATTACCTATAATGACCTAAAATTTCTATGAAATTATGCTTGAATTATGCGACAAGAGTAATTCTGCATTTAGCGATATCTGATAGCACAAAAAAAGTGTCCTTGCATCTAAAACAGACGTAAGGGCGCATTCTGATGGATACAACTACCTGTGGATTCCTCACCTAATGAATACTCCCATGGCGCCAGCATTCGACGGAAATCTTCTTACTAGTCTCTGCACGTCGACGAGGACGTCACTCTAGCCCACGTGACGCCGTCTGACGTCATACAGGCAATAAGAGGTCCTCGACGACGTGCGGACGTCAGTTCCCTTTTTTCCGTGCATTCGAAACGGTTATCTTCGAGGGAGCAACTGTTACTTTTTTGGTTACAGTGTATTTTTGCTGCGTAGTCTTTCGCTGTGGTAATAATGTCGCAGAGAAAGTCTGGATTTAAGCCTTGTCGTGAGTGTGGAGGCAAGATGTCGGTGACGGATCCTCATTCCGATTGCCTTTGGTGTTTGAGCTCCGACCACGACGTCTCGACTTGTGATTCATGCCAGCACATGAATCCAAAGGCCCTCAAGGAACGTGAGGCGAAGCTGTTTATGGCTAAATCGAAGGAGAAGCATCACAAGAAGTCTTCTTCTCCAAGACATCGGCGTCATCGAGACTCCCGGTGCCGTAGAGAATCTCGGCGTCATTCGAAGGAGACTCGTTCCAGGTCTTCGGATCGGCGCCGAAGGACATGGGAGATCAGTCCCACGGTTACGCCGCATCCTTCGACGCCGTTGCCCTCTCCGGCGTCTCCAACTTCACCTGGACAGGCGTCGGTGATTGAGGTATTGGAGCCTCAAGTGTTTTCTCCGGCGCAGATGCCGAGGCCGGCGTCGGGGTCGCCTCCGAGACAGGCACCTCAGTATCCGGCTTTTCCCACCCCTGGAGCCGATAGTTCCGCATTCTTGAATGCGATGTATGCCATCTTCCAACAGATGGCTCCAGGGGGTGCTCCGGCTGGGCCTTTGGCCTTTTCTTTGGGTGATCCTGCGCCTCTTCGGCCGGCACCCTTTATGCCCTTTCTCCCTTTTGGGAACGTGGGCTTGGCGCCAGTGTCGGCGCCGGTGGCCGCTCCGGTGGCTTCAGAAGGATTGGCCCCGGGGATTTCCATCCCGTCGACGTCGAAGTCGGGATTTCGGCCTGTGACTCCGGTGGGTCCATCTGCTTCAGCTGCTCTTTTGTCGGCACCGAAGTTACCTGTGGCGCCGGACGCGGCGTCGGTGGCTTTTGAAGATCGGCGCCGATCTTCGACTTCGGCGGAGGCATTGTCGACTCCGTGTATTGAACAACGACTTCATTCCAGGAGACGTGCTCTCCGTGTATTAGAAGAGCAGGAGTACCACCGAGCCCTGGAGGAAGGAGAGCTAGAGGACTCGGGTGATGGGCTGCGTGGACTGGAGTCGGCCAGTGGGCTGGACACTTCCCCTGAGTGGGATCTTTCGTCCCCGGGGGAATATACTGAGGAGGCTGCTTCCTTTCATGCAGTGGTACGGAAGGCAGCTAGTTTTTTGGACCTGCCTTTGCCGGTGGTGGAGGCTAAACAAAACCTTTTAACAGAGGTGCTACATCCGGCCTCAGCTGCGGCGGAGCCTCTGTTGCCATTTAATGACGCTCTGCTGGATCCGGTGTTAGAGGTGTGGAAGAGGCCGGTATCTTCCCCAGCAGTTCACAGAGCCGTGGCCAGGAGGTATCGGGCGGCTCCGACTGACCCTGGGTTTCTATCTAGGCACCCTACGCCGGAGAGCTTGGTGGTGCAGGCCTCCTGTTCATCCAAGTCAGCGCCTGGTTCGTTCCCGATGGTGCCTGGGGACAGAGATTCAAAGAAGCTAGAGGCGCAGTCGAAGAAGATTTTTTCGTCCTGCAGTCTGGCGTTAAAAGCCACCAATGCAACCTGTATCCTGGGGAGGTATATTCATGCTCTGATGGATGACATTTCCTCATCGTTTACAGAGCTTCCCCAGGGTCTTTTGGATCTTGTCTCAAATGCCCAGGCTGCTGCGACCCAGATTATCCAGACGGGACTGGATACCACCGACTCGGTAGCCAGAGCAATGGGCACAACTGTGGTGGCAAGGAGACAGGCCTGGCTACGTAACTCGGGCTTTTCTGCAGATGTACAGTCCACATTGTTGGATCTCCCGTTTGATGGGGACAAACTGTTTGGAGCCAAGGCTGATTCGGCCTTGGAACGTTTTAAGGAAAGCTGGGCCACGGCTAAGTCGTTAGGGCTCCAAGCTCCTTCTTCCACGGCCTCTTCCAGATTTTTCAGGAGGTTTTGTGGACTTGGGCGTGGCTCCTCCTCCTCTTCCTTTCGGGGAAGATATCAGCAACCTGCCTCTTCCCATCCCTATAGATCTTTCAGGGGGAGAGGTAGGGTCCGCACCAGAGGAGCCTCTCAGCAGCACTCTGCCTCTTCCTCATCCTCTGGCGGGGTGCAGCAGGGGAAGCAGCCTTAGGCTTCCACCATTTCCCACTCACTCCTCTCCTGTAGGGGGAAGATTACAGCATTTTCTCACCAAATGGAAGACTGTTACAACGGACACTTGGGTTCTCAGTATTGTGGGAAAAGGCTACACCCTTCCCTTTCGGGAGTTCCCGCCCCTCATCCTGCCCCGCCCTTCTTATTGTTCAGAAGAACACCTCCTGTTGCTAGAACAGGAGGTACAAGCCCTCCTTTCCAAGGGCGCGGTGGAGTTGGTCCCAGAGCAGGAAAGGGGTTGAGGATGTTACTCAAGGTATTTCCTGATTCCCAAGAAGGATGGTCGTTTGAGACCAATCCTGGACCTGAGGATCTTGAATTGGTTCCTCAAGCAGGAAAAGTTCAAGATGCTGACCCTAGCACAGGTGCTTTTGGCGTTGAACAAGGAAGACTGGATGGTGTCTGTCGACTTGCAGGATGCTTACTTTCATATCCCGATACTCAAGTCACACAGGAAGTATCTCCGGTTTGTGGTGGGATCGCAACACTATCAGTTTGCGGTCCTTCCGTTTGGTCTTACTTCAGCACCTCGAGTCTTCACGAAGGTGATGTCGGTGGTTGCGGCAGAACTCAGAAGGAAGGGGATAGCAGTATTCCCTTACTTGGACGACTGGTTGATCAAAGCCAAGTCCCCGGAGCTTGTGTCGCATCATCTGCAGTCAACAACTCAGTAGTTGTTCGACCTGGGTTTTTCGGTGAACGAGCCCAAATCTCACCTAGAGCCCTCTCAGCGCCTCCTGTTCATAGGGGCAGTACTGGATACAACATTGGGTCGGGCCTTTCCTCCGCCTCAGCGGATTCAAGATATTCAGGATTTGGTTCCAATGTTTCAAAATGGAGCGGTAGTTCCAGTTCTCAAGGTCCTTCGTCTGCTCGGTCTTTTTGCCTCCTGCATTCTGTTGGTCACGCATGCTCGCTGGCACATGAGGGCTCTTCAGTGGTGCCTCCGAAGGCAGTGGTCTCAACACAAAGGGGATCTAGAGGGTACTGTCAAGATCTCCAGAGATGCTGCTGTGGATTTGAAGTGGTGGATTGCAAGCAACAATCTTTCACAAGGAAAGACGTTCCAGCAGTCGCCACCAGTGGCCACAGTCATAACGGATGCTTCCACTCTAGGGTGGGGAGCTCATCTGGGGGATCCGGAGATCAAAGGTCTTTGGTCTCCAGAGGAACAGATGTTTCACATCAATCTGTTAGAGTTACGGGCTGTACGTCTGGCTCTCAAGGCCTTCCTCCCTTCCCTTCGTGGTCAGTCGGTACAGGTCCTAACGGACAATACTACCACGATGTGGTACATAAACAAGCAGGGAGGAGTGGGGTCGTACCTTCTCTGCAGAGAAGCTCTTCGACTATGGTCCTGGGCAAAGGACCATCAGATTTGCTTGATAGCAAACCATCTGGCCGGAGTCTTGAACGTGCGTGCGGTCAGTCTCAGTCGCCATTTCTCGGCAGACCACGAGTGGCGTCTCCATCCAGATCAAGTCCGTTTAATCTTCCAGAGGTGGGGGTTTCCTCGGGTAGATCTGTTTGCCACTCGAGAGAACGCGCATTGTCCGTTGTTCTGCAGCCTCCAGTATCCGATGCAGGGAGCGTTGGGGGACGCGTTTCAAATAACCTGGTGCGGCCAGTTGCTTTACGCGTTTCCTCCCATACCCTTGATTCCTCGAGTATTGAGGAAGATTCGCCAGGACCGGGCTCTAGTCATCCTAATAGCTCCGGATTGGCCAAGGAGGGTATGGTACTCCGACCTTCTCCAACTCTCAATGTGCCCTCTGCTCCGTCTCCCTTTCAGGGCAGACCTCCTCTCGCAGTCGCAGGGGCAGGTTCTACACCCCAACCTCCAGAGTCTGCACCTACATGCCTGGAGATTGAACGGGGCAACCTGAGTTCCTTCTCTCTCCCGCCTGAGGTAGTGGATGTTATATTAGCGGCCAGGCGACACTCCACTAAATCTATCTACGCTAATAGATGGTCTAAATTTGTTGCGTGGTGTGGAGAGAGGCAGATTGATCCTTTGCATTCTCATCTATCGGACGTTTTGTCTTTTGCTCTGTCTCTAGCGCAGAAAGGTTGTGCAGTGGCTACCATTAAGGGTTATTTATCGGCCTTGTCAGCCTTCATATGTCTTCCAGACCAACCATCTTTATTTAAATCCCCTATTGTTATCAGATTCCTGAAAGGTCTTCTAAATAAATATCTTCCAAAGCCATTTGTTATGCCGCAATGGGATTTGTCCTTGGTCCTGACTTTCCTTATGGGGTCCCCTTTTGAACCTATGCATTCTTGCCCCTTAAGGTATTTGGTTTTAAAAACAGTCTTCTTGATAGCTATAACATCAGCAAGGAGAGTGAGTGAGTTGCAGGCCTTATCAGTAAAGCCCCCTTATACAACTTTTTATGGGGATAAGGTGGTGTTGAGGACCAAGGCTGCTTTCCTCCCGAAGGTTGTTTCACCCTTCCATTTGGCTCAGGCAATTACTTTGTCCACGTTCTATCCTCCGCCTCATCCTTCCAAAGAGGAAGAAAGACTGCACCGTCTGGACCCAAAGAGAGCGTTGAGCTTCTTTATTGATAGAACAAAGGATTTCAGGCTGGAGGATCAGCTGTTTATTGGATACGTGGGCAAGAGGAGAGGAAAGGCAGTCCACAAGAGAACACTATCCAGGTGGGTTGTTCTTTGCATTAAAATCTGTTACTCTTTGGCAAAGAAGGATCCTCCTGAGGGCATTAGAGCTCATTCCACCAGAGCTAAGTCGGCCACTTTGGCCTTGGCCAGAGGTGTTCCTGTGGTCGACATCTGCAAGGCCGCAACTTGGTCGTCCCTTCACACTTTTGCAAAACATTACTGTTTGGATTCTGAGGTTAGAAGAGACGGCCATTTTGCACGGTCAGTGCTGCAGGATTTCTTGGTTTGACCATTTAGGCACCCACCGCCGGGCGTGGTACTGCTTTGGGACTCTATTCATTAGGTGAGGAATCCACAGGTAGTTGTATCCATCAGAAGAACAAGTTACTTACCTTCGGTAACGACTTTTCTGGTGGATACATTAGCTACCTGTGGATTCTTCACGGTCCCACCCGCCTCCCCGTTGCCTTTCTGGTCTTACCAAGTAATCCTTGAGGACGCTCCTCTTGGTCTTTGAGGGTGCAATAGATGTTGTATATAATATATTTATATATATGTATATATGTATATATCTTTGTGTATATACTTGATGTGTATATATATTTTAAAAAAGAGAGAGTTATATATATATATATAAAAGATTTACAGTTATTCATGCAATGTTGTGTATTTTTACAATATAATGGGATGTTGCCTTGCTCTTTCATTGCATTGCCTGGTTGTTCTCATGCACGTAAAAAATGATTGGTACTGACGTCCGCACGTCGTTGAGGACCTCTTATTGCCTGTATGACGTCAGACGGCGTCGCGTGGGCTAGAGTGACGTCCTCGTCGACGTGCAGAGACTAGTAAGAAGATTTCCGTCGAATGCTGGCGCCATGGGAGTATTCATTAGGTGAGGAATAGTGCATAATGCAACAGAACATAATTGGCAAGAGTGAGCAGTCACTACACTAGCTAACCTTCATTTGCTTTGGGGTAGGATTTCCCTCCAAGCTACTACCAACAATTAGACCTACTTTCTTAGTGCAAAACGCACTCTTGCTTCCAAAATGGACATGAGGATGTAGTTTGCACTAAGTAATTATGCTAAACATGGCAGAATATGAATAGTGAGCACAAGTGCCTGCTCAAGCTCGCTGAATGTTCTGCCATGTTAGAACTTGTCCCCCTAAATTTCTCTTAATTATGTGAGGAGGAGTAATCGTATAATTATCTGTAGTTTTGCTTCATATAGTATTGTGGAGTTATTAAAATTACTCTAATTATTCTGGAGTAATTGAAGATCTGCCAAGGCCTCTTTTTTTAAATATTGCTATGTGTTAGTCACAAAGCTTCTCACCCTTACTTGTAAAATGATGTGGTTACGGAATAGAGAAATCACAAGGGCCTTTTTTGGGCTACATTTGACTCTCAGCACAAAGAGATTGGCTTTGCTCTTTGAAGCATTGTGTTGGAACTAGCTGTCACTCATCCAGGTTTTAAGTCTGTTAAGACAATGCCAAAGAGCCCTCCACATATATTTAGAATGCTACATGGAAATTCAATTTCAGGCAAATGGCTTCTTTGCATTTTTGATTTCATATAGCAGGATATAAAGTAACTGAGAACTATATCAGACAAAGCTGACCATTAGGTATCTCAAAATTCAACATAAGTCTCAGAAAAAATTAAAAGACTCTGCTTGTCAAGGAAAAGTGGAATTAAAGGTAGGAAAGAGTAAGACTCTGGTAACCTTGTGCAGGCGCAATGTTGTGATCTGCTGATTCAGTAGTAGTAGAGGGTGATTCAAAGGAATCAGCATTGGCACCACTGAATGAATGACAATTTCCAGAAATGTGTCTCACATTTCTTCAAAAACTGTCTCAGTTCTGTGTTCTTGTCTAAATTCTCATTGGATGTTGGTTGAGTACATGTTAACATCTAGAAACTCCACTAGTCACCATACCACATTTGATCCATTAGTATATACATAAAGGTCATTTTGGTGTTAGGCCTAAATGGAAAATGCAGTCTCATTATGATGAGCATGATATAACTTCTTGTGCACAAGGTAACTGCAGAATCTAGAAAACATTGTTTCAAATCCTTATCCAGTGAAAAAATATTCCTGTATTCAATGGGAAATAAAGTTTATGTATATAAAAAGTTAAACTGCAGCTACAATTCAGATGGACGTTTCTCATTTCCAAATGCCTTTTTACATTGTGTCTTTACTGATGTTTTGTAAAGTTGTGAGGACTGATACTGTTCTTCTCTGGAACATTGGTGCATCAAGAAGGGAACTAAAAATATAGATTGCTGCATTTGCCTTATAATTCATCGTATGCTGCCTAGTCTGCAGCTTTTAACAATAAAGAAATTGTATTTCTAGTTCAAACAGTTCAAAAGTTAGTTTTAATTCAGTGACATTTGCTGTAATGCAATGGAAGGTCCTTTGCAAAGATTAACTGGTTACCTTTCTATTGCTTGTTGCTCTATTGCTTATTGTTACATCTGAGTGTAAATATTACACTAA